>NW_011495078.1:15083372-15094252 GCF_000754665.1 Bison bison bison | reverse complement strand
TGGAAACAGTGGCTGACTTTATTTTGGGGGGCTCCAAAATCACTGCAGATGGTGATTGCAGCCATGAAATTAAAAGACGCTTACTCCTGGTGGCTCAGAGGTTAAAGCATCTGCCTGCAATGTGGGAGACCTGGATTCGATCCCTGGGTCAGGAAGATCCCCTGGAGAAGGAAATGGCAACCCACTCCAGTATTCTTGCCTGGAGAATCGGATGGGCAGAGGAGCCGGGTGGGCTACAGTCCACAGGGTCGCAAAGAGTCGGACATGACTGAGAGACTTCACTTCACTCACTTCACTTTACTCCTTGGAAGGAAAGTTATCACCAAACTAGACAGCATATTAAAAAGCAGAGACATGATTTTGTCAACAAAGGTCCATCTAGTCAAGGCTATGGTTTTTCCAGTAGTCATGTATGGATGTGAGAGTTGGACTATAAAGAAAGCTGAGCGCCAAAGAATTGATGCTTTTGAACTGTGGTGTTCTTGAGAATCCCTTGGACTGCAAGGAGATCCAACCAGTCCGTCCTAAAGGAGATCAGTCCTGGGTGTTCATTGGGAGGACTGATGTTGAAGCTGAAACTCCAATACTTTGGCCACCCAATGTGAAGAGCTGACTCATTTGAAAAGACCCTGATGCTGGGAAAGATTGAGGGCAGGAGGAGAAGGGGACGACAGAGGATGAGATGGTTGGATGGCATCACCAACTCAATGGACATGAGTTTGGGTAAACTTTGGGAGTTGGTGATGGACAAGGAGGCCTGGTGTGCTGTGGTTCATGGGGTCACAAAGAGTTGGACATGAATGAGCGACTGAACTGAAGTATGTGTTAATTTTTACCTAGAAATTTAGCATCCTTTTTTTCCCTCAAATCCACAATATATCTTCTGGGATCTTAGTTCTTTGACGAGGGATTGAAGCTATACTCTCAGTGCTTGAAGGGTGGAGTCTTACCCACTGGACCACCAAGGAAGTCCTTTAGTACACATTAAAAGCCTAGAGATGTGTATATATGTAACTGATTCACTTTGCTGGACACCCGAAAGTAGCACAAGATTGTAAATCAACTATATTTCAATTTGAAAAAAAAAAGAGTCTAAGGGAGTCTTTGACTTTGACTTCTGACTTACTGACCTATGAGAAAATTAATGAGTGTTGTTTTAGGCAGCTGATATCATGGCAGTTTGTTACAGCAGCAATAGAAATCTGATTCCCATGGAAACACAATCATATACAGACAATAAAATTAAGTAAGATTCGCATTTATCATCCCACAGCTGATGACATTTTGA
The DNA here is from genome assembly GCF_000754665.1 of Bison bison bison. NCBI lineage: Eukaryota > Metazoa > Chordata > Mammalia > Artiodactyla > Bovidae > Bison > Bison bison. The sequence continues at coordinate 15,092,964 of NW_011495078.1, read as the reverse complement.
TATTGATGTGTGATAATTTTCTTTAGTTTTAGACATACTCTTTTTTTATATTGTGGTTTCATATTGTACCTGATATTTTACCTGAAATGGCATAAAAATGAATTCTTTAATATATTCCATTTTGGTTATATTTTTACACAAATATTGTCATAGTGGACTTACTTTCTAATCAAATTGCTTTCCTCTGTCACGGGTCTATATTTAGTCCAATAAAAGTAGATCTACAATTTTATCTGAATCATCACTATTTATTCATTGGAGATTATTTTTCAATTTAATTTGATTTTAAAGTATAGGTGACTTATTGTGTTAGTTTCACAGCAAAGTGATTTAGTTATATATATATATTTCCTATTATTTTGCATTGTCAGTTATTATAAGTTATTGCATATTTCTCCTGTACCATACAGTAAAACCTTGTATCCCAGTTGCTAACTGTCAAGAGCAATAAGAAGTTTCCAGCTAATATGTCATAAGAGACTATTAGAGTGTTTATGATCGAGTCTCACTTTTCCATGATCCCAGGAGGCAAACAGAATCACCTCAGGGAGCAAGCAGGAAGAACTTAGGACTGACATGTAAGGGGCTGGTTGCAAGGACGAATCTCAAAGGAGGTTCCATCTCACTGAAAAACTGTACTCAGGACAATTCTTTCCCAATTTCATATATTGAGCTGGATTATCAATTAAGTTAAGAACAAAGAAGTAGAATTTGTCCAAATATCTGAGGCTTTCAAAGCAGATCAAAGTAACAAGAAGGACATGGTGCCAATAATCCACATTGGATATCAGTGCACCCACTTGTACAACTCAATATCAATAAATATTAGGAATTGTTAGGAAACTAAACTTTACTGATATTGACTCTAATTAGGGTGATAGGAGGGTTGCCATGGTAGCTCAGCTGGTAAAGAATCTGCCTGCAATGCAGGAGACTTGGGTTCGATCCCTGGTTGGGAACATCCCTTGGAGTAGGGCATGGCAACCCACTGCAGTATTCTTGCCTGGAGAATCCCCATAGACAGAGGAGCCAAATATCCTACAGTCCATCGGGCTACAGTCCATCAGGTTGCAATGAGTTGGACATGACTGAGTAACTAAGCACAGGATGATAGGAAGCAGAAGCAGACCAACGTTCATAGAAAAGAGAAGGTTCTAAAAAGTCCCTCAAAAATAAAAGAACCAGGAGCAAATAGTTCAAGAGGGAGATTCTACTATTCTTGTAACTGTCAGATAAGCCAGTGCTACTCACTCAATTCAAGACCAATGGGAATTCCCTGGTGGTCCAGTGTTTATTTAGGACTTGGTGCTTCCACTAATTGAGGCTTTTGATAACAGACTATGGAGATTTGTCTTTAAGTGATTCATACTTGCTTTTAAAATCTTGTTACTGAAACATGTATAATATCATATATGAAACGAATCCCCAGTCCAGGTTTGATGCATGATACTGGATGCTTGGAGCTGGTGCACTGAGACAACCCAGAGGGATGGTATGGGGAGGGAGGAGGGAGGGGGGTTCAGGATGGGGAACACGTGTATACCTGTGGCGGATTCATGTTGATGTATGGCAAAACCAATACAATACTGTAAAGTAATTAATCTCCAATTAAAATAAATAAATTTATATTAAAAAAAATCTTGTTACTTTGATACAATAAATGAGTGCTAATTCACAATGATCTGTGGAGACTATGGCACACATAGACAAAGCTCATTCTGCTTCTACAAAATTAACCCCTCATAAGAAAATTTAAAATGGATAATTAATGGCTATTAACCAAACATCAGGGCTATCGGAAGCCCAAGACAGCTGTTCAGCTTCTCCCGGCTCCCTGACAAACCTCACTTTTATTTAATAGCATAAAGCCTTTCCTGGCTGCAGGATTAATATATCACAAGGGGGAAAATGGTTAAAATCATTTTCTGTGATCTCTAGTGATCAGGGCACCCACTTTGCTGGGCAGGTTGTATGGATACTGGCAAAAACTCATGAGCTTCTTAGAGACTATCACTTTCACTGACGTCCTTTGTCGTCAGGCAAGAAACACAAAGCAAAGGGATTGGTTACATGAGATTGAACAGACTGCTATGTATGACTAAAATTTTCATGACTTTTTGTCTGACATATTACTGGCTTCTAATCTTTATTTTCAGATATAAAAAAGTTATTCTCCTCAAGTCACTGATGGTTTAAAACAATTTAGTGATTTACACCTGTGGGTAAAATGAAAACATTTTTCTTTTCTCTCTGCCTCGTCAATCCAGACATTGGAGACATTTGAGTTCTAAACAGCCTTATCAAGGTAAAAAAGACTGTCTCCAGACATATACAAAAATCTCAGAGTATACTCGGGAGCTCTAAAAGAAATATCCACACAACTGATGTCAGGCCTATGACATCTAACATGTTTCACTGGATAGTAAGTCCTAGTTTTGTTAATTAAAGCCTGTATTTACTATGACTCACTTCTAATATAGCTCCTTGTGGTTATGTTACACTGCTAACAGGCTTCACTAAGTTAAATTAAAAAGGACATTTATTAAATTTAAAAGGTGCTTCATTAAAAAGGACACTCTAAGTTTGTTTCTAAAGTTTATCTCAGTAACCAGTCTTTAAATAAAGATCAGATGCTCCAGGATCTGACACCAGGAAATTAACAAGCTACAGTCATTTAACAAACTAAGTCAGATGACTTAAAGATGTCTCTGGGCTCTACCTTATGAAAGTTCTTGACTTAAATTCTTACTTATGATTTTACTATTATTGCTAACCATATTGTTTTCTATATTGCCTGTTTCAAGAAATGTTGTCCCTTACATTATCAAATGTATGACTGAGCCACTGATATAATGATGGTATACAGTTCCATATGAAATCCACAGCTATAATGGATGTAACTCATATATCTTCCTTTGGTAAGCTCTCTTATGTACATGTGACTATTGATACATTCTCTCAATTTATATAGGGCTCCCCTGGTGGCTCAGTTGGTAAAGAGTCTGCCTGCAGTGTTGGAGACCCAGGTTTGATCCCTGGGTCGGGAAGATCCCCTGGAGAAGGAAACAGCAACCCACTCCAGTATTCTTGCCTGGAAAATCCCATGGGGCGAGGAGCCTCGCAGTCTACAGTCCGTGGAGTCGCAAAGAGTCGGACATGACTGAGCGACTTCACTCAATTTATATGGGCTGCTCACTCCAGTAAGACCACAAAACAAAGACATTTATATGCTTGTTTTGCTGTTATAAAACTACCAAAAACTATAAAAACGAATAATGGCCCTGCTTATACCAGTAGAGCATTCCAACAATTTCTTAAAATTTGGTCTATAAAACATTCTACTGGCATTCCCTAAACCCACAAGGACAGGCTATAATGGAGATGGTTGATCAATCACTTATACATATCATACAAAAATAAAAATGCTATAGGACAATGAACAATATTGAATAAAGCTTTTTTACTTTTGATATGTTGAATATCTTGGCACAAACTATGGAAACTGCAGCTGAGCGACATTTTCAGGCTACATCCACAAATACAACTAAGCCTGTGATTTGGTGGCAAGATCCATTAACAAGTGCTTGGTCACCGGGGAAGTTAATTACATGGGGAAGAGGGTTTGCTTGTATCCCCCCAGGAGAAGGTCTAGAACCTGTGTGGATTCCAGCTCGTAGAGTAAAACCGAGCAGAAACAATCAGTGATTCCAGGCAACCTGATCATGGTTATGTTTGCCCTGATAACTATCGCAGTGAGTATACCCCTGGCTTCAGCAGAAGCAAAGAATTATATCTATTGGGCCTATGTACCTAATTTCCCATTGCTAAGGCCTGTTAATTGGGGTGAAGGATCTATCCCTGTTTATGTTAATGACTCCTCCTGGATCCCTGGTCCAGAAGACAAGTGTTTGCCCATTCATAAAAAGGAAGAGGGGACCCCCTTCCATAGCACTTTGGGTTTTAACACTTGGCTCATTTGTCTGGGTGCTAATCAGGGCTATCTTAATCTATCAATGCAGGCTTGGCATTATGTAAATTCTTTGAACAGAAATCACACTAAGGCTCAGCTGTATTTACTTTCTGGACTGAGATTTGGATATCAAGAGACTGATCAAATTAATCTAACCAAGCCAGATAGACCCTGTGTGAGAGCAGACACATACGGGCTCACCGACAAAATCAAATATACTGGGATAATTGTCATGGGATTGAAGGGGTGATCTTACTTAATGGGTCCTATGGAATTGTCTGGGACTGGTCCCCTAAGGGGTATGCAGTCTCTAATTGCTCACAACTCATCCTGAAATCCTTATAAGAAGTTGCGTTGGCATGTGTCTATATACAATCACACTAATATTACTGCACATTCAGAATATCCCCTTATCTGGCATGGCAGTGGCATATCTCTGCCACAGCCACAGTTCAAATTAGGTAGGGTTCAAACAGAAATGTGAAAATTGGCCATAAGCCTGAAAAAGTATCAAATTTGGGATGGAAACTATTCTCATTCCACGAATTATACTCTGTCATTCAATACATCAACAAATTGAACATTTTATACTCAAGCTTGTGTTAGGGATCCAAATGTGATTATGATTGGCACTATAACTATTAATCAGACAGAAAGAAACCTGATCTGCTAGGATTGCAAACCACATACCTGCTTGAACACTTCATTATTTAATTTGAACCATTCCTATGTGACTTTGTGTAGACGTTTAGGAATTTGGCTGCCACTAACTCAAAATAGGCCTTGGGAACTCTCTCCTGATATACATACCGTGCTCATAGTACTAAATTCTATTTTGAAAAGATCCAAATGTTTTATTTGGCTCCTTATTGCTGCTATGATGGGCATTATTGCCATCATCACCACAGCAGCAGCGGTGGGAATCGCTCTCCATCAGATTGTACAAACCACCATTTTTGTGCAGGAGTGGCATAAAAATGCCAGTTCCACTTGGGGAGCCCAAATTCATGTAGATGAGGACATTAACATCAGGTTGGGGGATTTAGAAAATGCAGTGCTACTCTTAGGAGAAGAAGTACAAAATCTTAAATTCCAAATATATTTAAAGTGTGACTGGCACATTACTACTTTCTGTGTAATCCCCAGGAATATAACTAATCTGAACACTCCTGGGAAAAGGTTAGATGGCACTTGCAGAGCTAAATGGTCAACAACCTTACTCTAGATATTAGAAAGCTGCAAGCAAAAATCACTGGCATGTAGCATGCTTCTCTTAGACTATTACCAGGTACAGATACACTTCAAGGAACAGCAGAGGGCCTAAACTCGCTGAGTCCTGTAGAGTGCATCAAAGGCATCGGAGGTGGTCTTGCTGGAACACTAGCTACATTTGGTGTTTCACTATAATCTTCTGTTTAGTCCTCAGATGCACGTGAAAAGCCCTCCGAGAACTAATGAAGAAAGAAGTTGCGAGATCAACGTATCTTCTGCTGCAAAAACATAAAGGGGGCTATGCAGGGATTAATATTCAGCTGACTGTTACTCTGGCTAAACCATGAGAAAATCACTATAGGAAAAGAATAAAAGTAAAATATAGTAATACAGCATAACCCAAATAAAAGTACATTGGGTTGATTAGCTGGAGTTGTCATGACCTGCTAAGCTAAGGAAAAACATGATGTTGACCTTGGAATGCCAGGCCAGTGCAAGTTCAGAACGCTGCTTGTGCACACACCAAGATGTCTTCCCAAAGCATATGCGGGTCTATGACCTCCAGCTAGGTGATATCACTTGTACAAGAAAATAAAAAAGATAATTTAAAGTAATCAATAAAATGGGAGACGTGACCAGGGACACAGGGGGCTGACTTCATCGAAGCACAACAGATACTTTCTGTTGCCAAGACACTAAATAAAAATCATGTGGCTCCGAGGAACAGGGCTCTTGATCCAAGAGGTCTTGGGTCCCCCAGCCCCATCCTTAAAAGTTTATTTCTGTCTCTAGTTTCTTTTTCCCAAACTGTGGGTCAACCACTTTCGAGCCCTACCTGCTGCGCTGGTCGCAGCACATGACACTGTAAAGTTAAGCTGTACATTTCGTTTCATGCTTTTATGTATTGTAATATAATCACCATTGGAGTGTTAGCGTTTCTGCCAGACAAATAACCATCACTTCTTTTATGTCGTTAGGACAATTCTTTGGCTGCGTATAGCACAGTGCATACATATAAACATAAACGTTATATATACATATAATACTCTGAATAGCGTGAACCTCTGTCACTGTACTGTGTTGGGTCTCCAAGACCTAGTTGTCTACTGGTTTCAAGTAGTTTAGGCAACTTTCCTATTCCTCCACCTCCCTGCTTCTGGTAGCCATCATTTCCCTCTGTTTTTATGAGCCTGGCTTCTTTACATTCCATGTATAAATGCTTTCATACACTGTTTGTCTTTCTCTGTCTGAATAATCTCACTTAGTGTAACATCCTCAAGATTCATCCTTATCTCAAATGGCAGGATGTCCTTCCTTCTCATGACTGAATAGAATTCTATTATGTGTATTTGTGTGTGTGTGTGTGTGTGTGTATTATCATTCTTTCATGAACAATTTGTGTCCATATCTATGCTGTACTAAACATGAAGTTGCAGATATCTCTTTGAAAACCTATTCTCATTTCCTATGGTTTCTAATTTCAGTCAGTCACTCAGTTCAGTCGCTCAGTCATGTCCAACTCTTTCTGACCCCATGGACTTCAGTGTGCCAGGTTTCCCTCTCCAATAACAATTCCCAGACCTTGCTAAAACTCATGTCCATCGAGTCGGTGATGCCATCCAACCATTTCATCCTCTGTCATCCCATTCTCCTGCCTTCAATCTTTCCCAGCATCAGGGTCTTTTCCAATGAGTCAGTTCTTCTCATCAGGTGGCCAAAGTATTGGAGCTTCAGCTTCAGCATCAGTCTTTCCAATGAATATTCAGGACTGATACTGCACAGGATAAGATGATTCTTATAGTTATCCTACTCTTTGTTACAAGTATGGAGTATCTTGGGCATCCCAGGGGACTCAGTGGTAAAGAATTTGCCTGCCAATGCAAGAGACACAGATTCAATCCCTCGGTCAGGAAGGTCCTCTGGAGAAGGAAGTGGCAACCCACCCCAAGAAAATTCCCATACATATATAAAAATATTCATAGATACACGAACTCAGAATACCCCTCTTTCTTAAAAACCCTTTTAAGGTGCACACCACCGTGCACGCATGTGTCTCACTGACATGATATTCCATAGAACAATTCTATCTGCAAACTTTTGGATGCCTCAAAATGGGAGCCTTCCTACACTTTCCAGTCCTACCAACCCTGTAACAATCAAAAGGACAATATTTACTACAATACACACACCTAAAATGTGTGGTAAATATTGACACCTGATGTCAAGACACACTCTAGGCAACTTGTAGTGTTTAGGGTAGTGACTGTGTGGGTGTGTGACAGAGTGGAATAGGAATAGGCCACAGGGAAAAGTAACGAAAAGGATAAGATGGTGGTGGAGTGAAACCTGGGCACGGGGTTAAAGAGAGGGCAAGGGAAGAGAGAGGGCAGAGAGAAAAAAGGCACAGGGAGTATAATGTTGGTTAAGTATTCAAGTGCAAGCCTTCTGATGAACATACAAGTGAACAGAGTGGGTAAGAAGTTACCGTATCTTGGTGATCTGGGGAGATATGGGGTACACAGAGTAATGGGGAGGAAAATATCAGTGGGGATGAGACATTATGGGCAAAAGTGAACAAAAGTCAGTGGTGGATAAGTTTATAAAGCATGGTGTGGGGAGAAGGTGACTTCACATGGAGTAGCAGGTCCTGGTAGAGATAACAGTCCTAGTGAGATAGTGTGTGGAAAGGGGATGGGTTCAGGGGAAATAATGGGCACAACACCTGAGAGACCTGGAGAGGACAGGGGGTATGAGGGAGCCCAAGAGCCCAGGACAAAGGGTCAAGAATACAGGGCTGAGACCACGGATGCAGAGTGTGGACTGGGATGATATGCGGAATCTAAAAACAATACAAATGAATTTATATATGAAACAGGAAAAGTCTCACAGACATAGAAAACAGACTTGTGACTACCAAAGGGTAAAGGCAGAAGAAGAGTAAATTAAAAGTCTGAAATTAGCAAACTACCATGGAAATTAGTAGATACAAAACAGAGAAGCAACAAGGATTTACTGTATGGTATATAGAACTATAATTAATATATTATAATAAAAAACAATGAAAAATAATTTGAAAAATATTCATATGTGAATAATTAAATCATTTTGCTGTAAACCTAAAGCAAATACACTATTATAAATCAACTATATTTCAATTTAAAAATTAAAATTGAAAATAATCTCCATGGAATAACAGTGATATTTCAACAATATTCTAGATCTAGTCCTATGAGACTGAAAATATCTTCATCATAGACCAGTGATTAAGCAGAGCAATTTGATTGGAAAGCAAGTCCAGTATGACGTATTTGTTTAAATACTGAACCAAAAGATAATACAATAAAAATTCATTTTTATGCCATTTCAGGTATACTACTAAGTACACTCTAAAACTACATTTCAACATAGAATGAACTTGAAACTGAAAAAAATTGTGACAGCCTAGAGTAAAATACTATCGGTTGCAAGAGATTAAATGGGAGTTTTACCTAATTTTATTTGTTTATCTTATAATTCTGCTTTTATGCCTGCTATCACAAACTTCCATGAATTTAGCAGCTAAGAAAAACACTTATTCATTTTTTCACAGGTAAGTCAGAAGGCCAAAATCAAGTGGTCTCCTCTCTTGGGCTGTTAGTGGGAGTTTCTAGGGAAAAATTACTTCCTGGCCGTTTCACGTCTTTATAAATTCTTCATAATCTCTATGTGAATCCCTCTATCTTGAAAGCCAGCATTAACACACTGAACACCACCAACCCCATTGCCCACTCCTGTTTTCAATCTCTTCCTCTTCATTTCCTTCTACGTGCTTTTTCTGTTCTTTAGGATTGTGTGACTACAAACAGCCTCCTCAGATAATGCAAGAGAATCTCTTTATGTTAAAGTCAAACAACTTGTAACCTTAGGTGCATCTGCAAAGACCTTTCTGCCTGTAATGTGACACGAACCACCAAGCGATAACACCAGGAGAAGGAGATCTGCCTACAGCACGGCAATTTTTTTCTTCAATGAAGAACATCTTCAATGTGATCATAGCCATAGAACTATTGCCAGTGATTACTTCTTGGGATGGTCTCACACAAAAAGACAAACATTACTTACAGTTTTTTTAATACTGTTTAGTTACGTGTTATTTCTTATATAAAGCTTGTACTAAATCTTAAAAATACTAAAGTAAAAGAGGGGAATCTCACCAAATCAGTTTGAGGCATAAATGTTCTTGAAGACATTGTATTGGGTAAGAGTCAGGTCTCCTGCTGCCAATACTGAGGGCCCCAGACCAGGAGAGATGCTCCAGCCAGGCCCACCCTGGTCCCTCCCCATGCCCGAAATACTCAAAGAGGAGTAAACTAGTGATGGTTTGGTATTCACTCAAACTTCTACCTAGGGACTTAGTGAATATAAAAAAAA
>NW_011495078.1:15082280-15083007 GCF_000754665.1 Bison bison bison | reverse complement strand
CCCCCTCAGTCAGTCTCTCCCATCAAAAAGCTTCCATAAGCCTCTTATCCTTCTCCATCAGAGAGCAGACAGAATGAAAACCACAATCACAGAAAACTAACCAATCTGATCACATGGACCACAGCCTTGTCTAACTCAGTGAAACCATGAGCCATGCCATGCAGGTCCACCCAAGACAGACAGGTCATGGTGGAGAGTTCTGACAAAACATGGTCCACTGGAGAAGGGAATGGCAACCCACTTCAGTATTCTTGCCTTGAGAACCCCATGAACAGTATGAAAAGCAAAAAGATAGGACACTGAAAGATGAACTCCCCAGGTCGGCAGGTGCCCAATATGCTACTGGAGATCAATGGAGAAAAAGTCCAGAAAGAATAAAGAGACAGAGCCAAAGCAAAAACGACAACCAGTTGTGGATATGACAGGTGATGGAAGTAAAGTCTAATGCTGTAAAGAGCAATATTGCATAGGAACCTGGAACGTTAGGTCCATGAATCAGGGCAAAGTGGAAGTGGTTAAACAGGAGATGGCAAGAGTGAACATCGACATTTTAGGAATCAGCAAACTAAAATGGACTGTAATGGGTGAATTTACTGCAGATGACCATTATATCTACTACTGAGGGCAAGAATCTCTTAGAGGAAATGGAGTAGCCATCATAGTCAACAAAAGAGTCTGAAATGCAGTACTTGGGTGCAGTCTCAAAAACGACAGAATGATCTCTGTT
>NW_011495078.1:15081690-15082180 GCF_000754665.1 Bison bison bison | reverse complement strand
CATCCTCTGTCGTCCCCTTCTCCTCCTGCCCCCAATCCCTCCCAGCATCAGAGTCTTTTCCAATGAGTCTTTTCCACTCTTCGCATGAGGTGGCCAAAGTACTGGAGTTTCAGCTTCAGCATCATTCCTCGGGGGGTGTAACCAATCCTGAATCTTGGGAGTCCTTCTATGAATCAACCTTGAGGATGGCCTTGGAGACCTCTGACTGAATAAAACAAGGAATTTCCTTGTGGTGCAATGGTTAGGACTCAGCACTTTGACTGTGGGGGCTTTGGTTCGATCTCTAGTTCGGGAAGTAAGATCCCGTATGCCCCACAGTATGGTCAAAAAAAACATTACTACTACTAACAAAACATCTTTAGAAATGTTATCTTGCTGTAATAAGCTCTGTTACCAAGTCTAGGAGCCCAGGCTAAGAAAATCCAACAGTGAATATATCCTACCCCAAAGGGGCTTTAAAAATACACACATACATACACAAACATAGAAG
>NW_011495078.1:15079342-15081590 GCF_000754665.1 Bison bison bison | reverse complement strand
TTATATGGCACCCCACTCCAGTACTCTTGCCTGGAAAATCCCATGGACGGAGGAGCCTGGTGGGCTGCAGTCCATGGGGTTGCTGAGGGTCGGACACGACTAAGCGACTTCACTTACACTTTTCACTTTCATGCATTGGAGAAGGAAATGGCAACTCACTCCAGTGTTCTTGCCTGGAGAATCCCAGGGACGGGAGCCTGGTGGGCTGCCATCTATGGGGTCGCACAGAGTCGGACACGACTGAAGCGACTTAGCAGCCTTATTTCCATATTGGCTTCCCCTTCATCTATATTACCCAATGACCTTCACCCCATGACTCCTTAGGTCTTTCTCTCTCTCAGTGCTGTACACATCACTCTTCAAGCCGATGATCTACATTTTCCCCTCCAACCCCCCGCCAGGTCCTTCTATTTCCACACCCCACCTCCACTCTATATACCCCTTTGAATCCTCTTCCTTGACAACTCTGCTGCTGCTGCTGCTAAGTCGCTTCAGTCGTGTCCAACTCTGTGCGACCCCATAGACAGCAGCCCACCAGGCTCCCCCATCCCTGGGATTCTCCAGGCAAGAACACTGGAGTGGGTTGCCATTTCCTTCTCCAATGCATGAAAGTGAAAAGTGAAAGTGAAGTCGCTCAGTCGTGTCCAACCCTCAGAGACCCCATGGACTGCAGCCTACCAGGCTCCTCCGTCCATGGGATTTTTCAGGCAGGAGTACTGGAGTGGGGTGCCATCGCCTTCTCCACTTGACAACTCTATACTCCCACTAATCCTAGCACCTCAGCTGGCAAATCCTTGCCCTTCATGGCCTCCCACTTCCCTGTGGATCTATATTTTGCCCTAGTCTAGTCAGCTCTATCCAATTCCCATTCTCTCTGTACCCCTCCCTCAAGAACTTTTTCTCTTGTGAGTCAGATTTGTGGGGTCTTTCTTGTAAAGAATCAAGCTTTAAGTGTAGACAATATATTTTGCAAAAATCATCACATTCATGGCTTTTCAGAGTTCTCAGGTTATAGTGCTTCTCTTGGTGCCACTGTACCTGATCAGTAAATTCACAGACATTGTTTAGACAAAAAAGAACAAGGAAAACATCCACCATGGCCATGAACGAAAGGGTAAATTCAGCAAATCTTGGTGCTTAATCCCTGCAAATTTTAAGGAAAGATCTGTCTTCAGAACTGGCTGTCTCCTGGGAGATAACTTTTGAACTCTGGAATATTCCTCTGAGAAGAGTGTTTTGTTTTGTTTTTGCTGATAAATTGTGCTTTATTAATTTTAAGAAACTCTGTTCACAAAAAGAAGCCAGAGTGTTTTTATATACTTGAGACATTGGGACATACAAGACCAGTGCGAGCAGAAAAGTTAATCCTAATGATGCCATTTATGATGAAGAGCCATTTGCTCTCAAGGTCTGGGGTCTGAGTAGCAGACATCAGTCACATGAGTCCTCAAAGCTACCTTCTTGACCTGTAGGACAGCCCTGCACCTAGACTCAGCTGAACTTCCTAGGTTGGCAACACTTCATATGTGGCTCTAATACTTTGGCCACCTCATGCAAAGAGCTGACTCATTGGAAAAGACCCTGATACTGGGAAAGACTGAGGGCTGGAGGAGAAGGGGACAACAGAGGATGAGTTGGTTGGATGGCATCACCTACTCAATGGACATGAGTTTGAGCAAACTCTGGGAGATAGTGAAGGGCAAGGAAGCCTGGTGTGCTGCAGTCCATGGGGTCACAGAGTCTGACATGACTTTGGGACTGAACGACAACAACACCAACACGTGTACTGTCACATGTTGTGCGGGGCAAACTCACATCATCTTCATGTCACTTCCCTCAGAAACACATGGGGAGTCTTAAGTCTGGTTTCTTGTGAATTTCACCCCAGGTACCTTTCCCTTTGCTGATTCTAGCATGTATCCTTGCACTGCAATTAGTAACCCTGGGTGTAACTCTGGGTGTATGGAGAAGGAAATGGGAACCCACTCTAGCATTCTTGCCTGGGAAACCCCATGGACAGAGGAGCCTGGCGGACTACAGTTCATGGGGTTTTGAAGAGTCAGACAAAACTGAGTGACTGAGCACAGCACATATATATCAGATCAGATCAGATCAGTCGCTCAGTTGTGTCCGACTCTTTGCAACCCCATGAATCACAGCACGCCAGGCCTCCCTGTCCATCACCAACTCCCAGAGTTCACTGAGACTCACGTCCATCAAGTCCGTGATGCCATCCAGCCATCTCATC
>NW_011495078.1:15077632-15078186 GCF_000754665.1 Bison bison bison | reverse complement strand
CAAAGAAATAGAAAGCACATTATAGTGACACAAAGAAGGTAGGAAGAAACTCAGCAAGCACTGGACAAATTAATCCCATTCCATCAGTAAAATATACTGAACCTACTTTACCTGCAGTGTCAAGCACTTTGCTGGCACTAGAGACAACAATTTACATGGGCTTCCAGGTGGCACTAGGGGTAACAGAACCTGCCTGCCAAGGCAGGTTAGAGGGAAGAGACACCGGTTCGATCCCTGGGTCCAGAAGATGCCCTGTAAAAGGGAATTGCAACCCACTCCAGTATTCTTGCCTGGAGAATCCCATGGACAGAAGAGCCTGGAAGGCTACAGTACATGGGGTCATACAAAGTTTGACACTACTGAAGCGACTTAGCACAAATAAGGGTAGGAGATTTTGAGTGCCTTATCCCAGCAAAGCAGTTCCTGGATATCCTGGAGTCTCGGCTCATGAGCAGAAAGGGGCTGACCGTTGGGAAACATGCAATGATTACTGCAGAGGTTTTCACAAAGAAAACATCAATACTGTCAAAAACAGCGAAAATAATAGCACAGAT
>NW_011495078.1:15073668-15077532 GCF_000754665.1 Bison bison bison | reverse complement strand
GTGACCTGAGAAATAAGTACTCTTCCTATCAAGTCCTTGGGAGGGATCTGCCTGTCAGGCATCCTCCCAGAACCAGGTCTGCTCCGAGGCCCTGCAGGAGCTCCTGAACATGGGCTCAAGGCCCTGCATGAGGAAGGATGAACACGTAAAGACTCAGCAAGTGCCCCCTAGGGGAGAATCGGGGACATGGACATCACCACCTAGACACAACTGCTGGCCCTGCCTGTCTCACACCTCAAAAGACAGTAAACATTTTCAAAGTGGGTGTTTCCAAAAACATAACTTATGCAGGATGTGGTATGGATTTAAAGGATCCAGTCCCCACAGCACTGCTGGTTTCAAGGAAGGTTCTTCATGATACAGGAGACATGAAAAATCTGAAGTCCAAGGAAAGTCGTCTTGCTGAGGTCTAAGGCTGGTACTTGCACACACACAAAAGCTACAATGTAAAAAAATAAACTTCGAGCATGAAAGCTGTGACACAGTAAGCTATGACATTTGGACTTCGTCCCTGATTTATGACACAGAACTGATAAAACCCTTAGAAATGTTTGAGTGGTACAGGTGAAAGAAGTATTTTATTGTTTTTCATAACAAGCCCCTTTTAATCATATCTGAATATTTTTGTTAATGAGGTGACCATTATGGGCCCCTAGGGGGTTTCAAGATGGCAACTGGTTGCCAGAGGAACCAACCATGTGATTAGACAGTTGGAACTTTCAGGTTGACACCCTGAGCTCCAGAGACAGGACAGGGGTTGGAGACTGAGCTTACTCACCAACTCCAAATGACTTAATCAATGATGAAAGTGAAAGTGAAACTGAAGTCCCTCAGTCCTGTCCGACTCTTAGCAACCCCATGGACTGCAGCCTGACAGACTCCTCCACCCATGGGATTTTCCAGGCAAGAGTACTGGAGTGGGGTGCAGAATCAATGATGAAACCTCCATAAAATCCCCGTGAACAACAGTGCACAGAGACCCTCAGAGTTGGACAACACATCCACCCTCAGGGAGGGTGGCAATGCCCAACTCCATGGGGACAGAGGATCCTGTGCTTGGGCTCCGTCCAGAACTCACCCAATGTACTCCAACTGGCCATTCCTTTGTATCCTTTATTTAAAAAAAACAAAAACAAAAACAAAAACTGGTGGTAGTAAGGAAGATGATTCCCAGAGTTCTGTGAATATTACAGCATATTCTTCACTTTGAAGTATGGGGTGAGTGCAGGAACTCGTGATGTTACAGCTGAGTCATCAGAAGTGGACACAACCTTGGCCCCCAACACTTGATTCTTGCATTTAACTGAGAACAGTCTTTTGGAGTCTGAACTAGGTAGTTAGTATCATTGCTGGAGTGACAGAGAGTTGAACAACTGCTTTACAGAGTGTGGAAAAGCTTACTCACATTTGGTATCAGAACTGTTGGGAACAAAAGCACTTCACTGAAACAGCAGTAGGAAAATCAGAACAACAAATAGACTGATATTTACAAAGATGACCTGCTAAATGGAGAGAGAAGGTGAAAGAAATAGAAAGTACATTATAGTGATACAAAGAAGGTAGGAAGAAACACAACAAGCAATGAACAAATTAATCCATTCCATCAGTAAAATAAACTGAACACACTTTTACCTGGAATGTCAAGCACTTGGCTAGCACTGGAGATAAAAAATTTACATGGGCTTCCTTGGTGGTGCCACTGTAAAAGAAGCCACCTGCCAAGGCAGGTCAGAGGGAAGAGATACCGGTTCGATCGCTGGATCTGGGTCGAGAAGATCCCCTGGAGAAGGGCATGGCAACCCACTCCAGTATTCTTGCCTGGAGAATCCCAGGGACAGAGGAGCCTGGAGGGTCTTTGGGGTCACACAGAGTTGGACACTAATGAAGCGACTTACCACACATAAGGATAGGAAATTTTGAGTGCCTTATTCCAGCAAAGCAGAGGCTGGATATCCTGGAGTCTCGGCTCATAAGCAGAAAGGGGCTGAACGTTGGGAAACATGCAACGATTATTGAAGACGTTTTCACAAAGAAAACATCAATACTGTCAAAAATAGCCAAAATAATATTACATAAAAAGGTAAGGATGTTGAAAAAGATAAAGGTGAACACCAGGAGAAGGATGGTTTTGGTAGCTCTGGACTCAGGGGAGGATATGGAGGAGATGTTGGTCCTACGAAAGTTTTGGACCCTCTGCTTGTGCCTGGACAGGATGAAAACCGTGGAGCCACTGGCTAAGATCATGAGCACAAAACATAAGGCATCAGGAAAGGAGAGTAATACTGCAAATAATGAGTCTTTGGGTTGGCCATGACTGACAGCACTACACTGTCCAAGATCTTTTCTGTTTGTGATGCTTCTGTTTCTCAATGTTCCGCTCATATACATAGGATAAATGACATTTATCAGCATGTTCAAGGTCCAGCACAGGATAACTGAAGGAACCATGCATTTGAGAGCTTTCACTTTAAGTTCTGCCCATTTGGCAGTCGTGGGACAGATGGTGATGGCCTGGAAGACACTCAAGAGGAAGGTGGTGCCAATGGACACACCCCTGCCAACTACACGAATGTATGGGAAAAATCTGCATATAAAATTACTGTCCATGAAATGCAACTCAAAATTTTTCAATGTGTCTTGAAATATACTAGCAGACAGAACCAAGATGTTGGCTACAATAAGGTTCTTGATAATAAAATCTATGGTTCTCAGCCTTTGCCCAGTGCAATAAAGGAAGAAATAATGGTAAAGAACAGAGAAATTCCCCAGGATTCCAAATACAGTCTGTGATAAGAAGATCGCTGAAACTGCCAAATCCCTGGCAGACATGCTGTCAGGTCTCAGTGACTGATGGTTTTCTTCTGAGCTAGAGGATCCTGAATGGGAACACGAGGCATCGAACACAGGTACAATGTTAACTAAAACCCAACATTCTCCACTTACCAATAGTTCCTACTTTGAAAGGATGGCTTACTTCAAGTATTCCTGTCAGGTAAGTGCTTCCAAGAGTTGAATGTATAACCATTAAAGAACACTTTCAATGTATGAATCATTGCTATGAAAGCCATATTTGCACGAATGTCTTTATTCCTCACAAATTCATGAGGCAGACACTATTATTGTCTATATAAATTTGAGGCAAACATCAGCACAGAGAAATTCAGTGTTTGGTCTAAATTGACTCATTAGAGACAGATGGTTAATGGGATGTGACCCTGGATCGGCTTGTAATAAGAATGGTGCATTTAATTGAGAATACTAGTCACCTAGTCAGCTCTGTTCTTCAAATAAACCAGGTCCAAATTTGGTTTTGCTTTTGTACTTTGTCATTACATTTAGGTTGGTGGTATTACTATTTTATCTTCATATTTAGGTAGTGACAATATTCCATTTAGCCCTGAAGACTCATTTTACAGGCAAATATAAACTTTGAATAAAGCTGTAGAAATTGTAATTAAATGTAGATGCACTGCCTCACAGCATAAAACTGCAGGTACCTTCCCCTGACAAAGCGGATTTAATGAATACAAGAACGGCTCAATGTAAGGATGGAAACTGAAAGACTCGTTTACTTTCATTCCTGGACAGAAATTCAATGGAACAAATCATAGGAACCATGGGACAGCAAATACTGATGCCTGATTAATGCTGTATGGTAGATTTTATTACTAATTCCAAATCATATATACGTATATATATTAATACCTGAGTCAAATAAAAGTATTAACAGTAAGGCAAGTTTTGTGAAAGATATGAAAATACAAGATGCGTGCAAAATCACATGTTAAGGTGAGCAATTTGTGTACTGTATACTGACATACATTTTTTTGCTGGGTGTTATAACATTTAAAAGCAGCAGAAATA
>NW_011495078.1:15068287-15073554 GCF_000754665.1 Bison bison bison | reverse complement strand
TGGGTGTTATAACATTTAAAAGCAGCGGAAATATAAAAAATACATGTGAGCCAAAAATGGTATCTGAAACATGTAAATTTCTATCTTTCTTACATGCTGCTTCTCTAACTTTAAGTGATAAGAGTTTCTGTACATTCTAAAAAGGTACAGTTATTAAATGTATTAAGCACTTCATACACCCAGAGTTAGAGAAAACACTTCTACTCCAGCAACACCTGCTAGACACACTGTTTCGGCGCAGGATCAGATGATTCCCTGGTTCATCCTACTCCTTCTTACCGTATGGACCACCCTGGGCACACTTATCAACCTAAAAAGTATGTCTATGATTCCTGAAAAGTACTCTGATCATCAAACTGGCTTAGGAACTACAGTCCTTTACCATATGAAAAAACAGATTTCATTATCACTTGCTTTAAACCACAACAATCTCAGTGAGACATACATACATCACACTAGGAGCCATCAGGGATTGGTGAAAGGTCTAGGACCCCATCTCCCTTTTCCATCTCAGTTCACACTCAGGATTTATCCCGCCCTCCTGCAGGGCTTTGGTGCTGACCAGGTTCATACACAGGAGATTCTCTTCGTCCAATATCTTCACTTACCAAATTCCTGACTCAAATCCTTCCTTTATAGATTCTACTTCACAGATGAACGTAGAGAAAACCACTGTTTCTTCCTGCTGCCTGGATGGTGAGCTCAACACTAAGGTCAAAGCAATCAGCCTGTGTGCAAGAGGGGTAGCTCGACCCTGAGATATGAGCTTGTGATCCTGTGACCTCACCTCCCCTCAGAACTGCAATTATCATGTCACCTGTAGCAGCATGGGCAGGAACAGGCTTGGGAGCTGGGATTATTTGTGAAAACAGTCTCCCAGTTGCTAATTACCAGGGACAATTATAAGTTTCAGGTTAATATGTCTAAGAGACTATTGGAGTGTGTTTGTGACAGATGCTTAGTTTTTCTGATCCCTGGAGGCAGGCAGTGCTCACGTGCAGGGAACAGGAAGTACTTAGGTTTGACACGTAAGGGACTGGCTGTAAATGTGTGTCTCAATGGAGGTTCTGCCTCGCTGAGAAATTCTACATAGAACAGTTCTTTCTTCATTTCATATGCTGAGCTGAACCAGCAATTAAGGTAAGGGCAAAGAAATGGAATTGGTCCAAATGTGACTGTTTCAAAAGATACACAGGTAAAAAGAAGGACATGATGCCAAGGATCTGCATTAGATGTCACTTCACTCATTTGCACAACTCAATACCAATGAATATGTAAACTTTAGGAATACAAACTTTACTATTGACCCTCACTAGTGACAGGAAGCAGAACCAACTATTATCTTTAGAAGAAAGAAAGAAGGTTCCTAAAAGTTCTTGAAAATAAAAGAACCAAGATCAGATAGTTTAAGAGGGAGATTCTACTATTCATGTAACTGTCAGATAAGCTAATGCTACTCAATCAACTCAAGACCAACAAACGGGGAATTCCCTGCCGGTCCAGTGCTGAAGACTCAGTGCTTTCACTTGCAGGTCAGGCCTTCAGTTAGGAACTACTGTCCTTTACCATATGAAAAAACAGATTTCATTATCACTTGCTTTAAACCACAACAATCTCTGTCAGTGAAACATACATACATCACACTAGGAGCCATCAGGGATTGGTGAAAGGTCTAGGACCCCATCTCCCTTTTCCATCTCAGTTCACACTTAGGATTTATCTTAGTCAGGGAACTAAGATCCCACAAGCCACTGGCTGTGGCCCCTCAAAAGATAGCAACAAATGATCAACAGACTCCTCCACACATATTTTTGAGGAAAATTTTGAGTAAGGAACCATGATTGTTCTTTAAATTAAGAAACATATATATTTATATGAAACTATCCTGTTTATATAAAATGTTGAATTCCATTCTTATTGTTTTCCTACACACAAATCAACTCTTTGAACTAGGTTCATGATGGAATGACTGTAATTTCAACTCAGTTTCTATAGCAATTAAGATGGCCAACCCAACCTACACAGAAACACCACACACACACACACATGCCAACTCACCTACACAAAGATGCAAGTAGGCATGTGTGCACACTCATACATTCAAACATGTATTTATATACATTAACATGTAACATGCGCATACACAATCACTCTTGCTCTAGTAGTTTTCACTGAATCAATACACACTCAAAAGCATCAATACACACACTGAACACATAAAAACTGTCTTATATATTTATAGGGCAGCAGTGGAGAAGTAGACATATAGAATAGACTTACGGACATGGGGAGAAGGGAGGAGAGAGTGAGATGTATGGAAAGAGCAATATGGAAACTTACATTACCATATGTAAAAGAGAGAGCCAACAAGAACTTGCTGTATGGCTAAAGAAACTCAAACAGGGGCTCTGTATCAACCTAGAGGGTTGGGATGGGGAGGGAGATGGGAGAGAGTTTCAAAACAGAGGGGACATATGTATACCTATGGCTGATTCATGTTGAAGCTTGACAGAAAACAGCAAAATTCTGTAAAGCAATTATCTTTCAATAAAAAAATTAATTTAAACAATTGTCTTAATGAAATTTATGAAAATTGTCATATC
This sequence comes from Bison bison bison, assembly GCF_000754665.1. Lineage (NCBI taxonomy): Eukaryota > Metazoa > Chordata > Mammalia > Artiodactyla > Bovidae > Bison > Bison bison. Next base: position 15,070,951 of record NW_011495078.1, on the reverse strand, counting down.
ATAAATATACACAGTCATAGGAACTCAGAATTACACTGTTTCATAAAATCACAATCATCATGCAAGTGTGTCTCAGTAACATGATCTTAGGCAGAACAGCTGCATTTATAGACTTCTGACAGTCTGAAAATGGGAGTCTTCCTACACTTTCCAACCCTTCCAACACTGCGAAAATCACAAGGACAACATTTACTACAATAGACAGCATCTAAAATGTGCAGTCAACACTGCCACCTGATGTTAACACACGCTCTGGGAAACCTGGCGTACTGGGGGGAAAGACAGGGTGTGGGTGTGTCATAGAGTGGAGCAGGAATAGGCCACAGGGAAAAGGAGCCTTAATAAGGACAGGAGGGTGATGGGGTGAAACTGGGGGCATGGGGTTGTAGAGTGGGCAGGGGAAGAGAAACGGCAGAGAGAGAAAAGGGAGAGGGAGTTTAATGTTGGTCAAGTACTAACACATAACACCAGAGATCAAAGTGCAAATGGGAAAAGTGGGCAAGGGAGATACTACATAGAGGACTTGGGGATCTGGGTTGGTAAGGAGGGTCATGAGAACCAAAGTTCCAATGGGTAGAGAAGCTCATGGGCAAAAGTGAGCAAAGGGCAGTGGTGGGTGGGTTTATAAAACATGGTGTGGGGAGAAAGTGACTGCACATGGAGTAGGCAGGTCTTGGTAGAGTTAACAGTCCTAGTGAGATAGTGTGCAGGGAAGGGGATGGAGCCTGGGGGAGATAATGGGCACAGGACATGAGAGCCCTGGAGAGGACAATGGGCATGAGAGAGCCCAAGAGCCCAGGAAAAAGGATCAGTACTACACAGCTGAAGACCATGGATGGAGTGTGTGTCTGGGTCCATGGGAGCAATGATGAGAGTTGTGCTGTGCTTAGTCAATCAGACATGTCCACTCTTTGAGACACCATAGACTGAAGCCCACCAAGCTCCTCTGTCCATCGGGAGTCTCCAGGCAAGAATACTGGGGTGGGTTGCCATGCCCTCCTCCAGAGCATCTTCCCAACTCAGGGATTGAACACAGGTCTCCCTCATTCCAGGCAGATTCTTTACTGTCTGAGCGATAAGCCAGGGAAAACGAGAGTGCAGGGTCACAGAGAGCACAGGGCATGGGATGAGGTCTCTGAATTGGGGGCAGATGGTCAGCCAGATGAAAGCAGTCATAGATGATGGACTTTGCAGGGGTGAGGAGAGCTGAGGAGGGTTAGACTCAGGTCCCTAGAGTAATGGTCCCAGAGGGGTGGATATCAAAAAAGTCATAGAATAGCAGCAGAGAGTTCAAAACCGAAACCTAAAGGAGGTAGATAGAAGCAGGTGGAGTTTTAGTGAAGGTCTAAACGTCACAGGGTGGAGATGAAGGATGTGGCCGGGGAAGAGAGGTAGACTGAGAATGTGGATGAGTCCAGGAGTGATGTCAGTGGCAGAGGGAGACTGGAGGCCTCAGATTCTGCCTTCCATCTATTCCCACATTTGTGATCCAATCACAACACTCACATATGGTTCCTTTTCCTAGTGAACTGTATTTGACATATAACATTGTGTAAAGTGAAGTCACATAACATGTTTACTTCATGTTTTTATAAATTTTAATATAATCACCCTTGTAGCGACAGTATCTCATCCAGATCACATGATGATCAGTTTCTTGTGGTTAGAATAATTTTGATGATTATTATTCACTATTATTGTCTACATTCACCATATTGCAGGTTATATCTCTAGGATCTAGGAGTCTACTAGTTTCAAATTTATCCCATTAAACAACCTCTGTCCTATCCCACGCCTCTAGGCTCACAGTAATCACCAATTCACTCTGTTTTTACCAGCTTGGCCAGTAAGATTATGCATATAAACAATATCACACAGTCTTTGCCTTTCTCTGTCTGACTCATCTCACTTAGCATGTCCTGAAGATCCATCTATGCTGTCTCGAATAGAAGGATTTCCTTCTTTCTCATGAGTAATATTCCTTTGCATGTGTATTCACATATATATATATGCTTTACGCAGTCATTCATTGTCAGACACTTAGGTTGTTTCCATGCCTTGGCTGGTATAAATAATGCCGCAATAAACATGGGACTGCAAACGCCTTTTTGATCATCTGTTTTTATTTCCTATGGTTTCTAATTTCAGCTCAGGAGCAAAAATCGTGCTCAGATAAAAATGCCCCTCAATAGCCTTCAACTGAAATTATCAGCAAAGTAAAATTTTGGATGAATAACACTTAACAATATTTTCTCTCTTCTTACAGGATACTACTGTGTATAGGATCTAACATGGTGGGTCTGACAGGACAGGACAGCCAGGGTGAAGGAGGAAACAGGGCTGTGATAATTCCAGGGAATTAGATTTCTGCTTGAGGTGATAATAACATTTTAGAATGAGACAGTGGTGATGGTTACAAAATACTGTGAATTTACCCAAGGTCACTGCATTGTACCCTTGAACTGCATGTTATATATATTTTTAACTCAATAATTTTGACCAAAAAGCCTGATGGGATATACCCAGGCTGAAGAATTTCCCAAAGGAAAAACTGGGGAAAATTTGAGGACCAAAAAGGAAAACTATACAAATAACATATCACTGCAAATGAAAAGGAATCATGAATCCACTGTCAAAAGATAAGAGGAAAAACTCTTCTTTATG
>NW_011495078.1:15066158-15067059 GCF_000754665.1 Bison bison bison | reverse complement strand
TTCAGAAAACTAAGATCATGGCATCTGGTCCCATCAGTTCAATTCAGTTCAGTCACTCAGTCATGTCTGACTCTTTGCAACCCCATGAATCCCAGCACGCCAGGCCTCCCTGTCTATCACCAACTCCCGGAGTTCACTCAGACTCAAGTCCATCAAGTCAGTGTTGCCCTCTAGCCATCTCATCCTCTGTCGTCCCCTTCTCCTCCTGCCCCCAATCCCTCCCAGCATCAGAGTCTTTTGCAATGAGTCAACTCTTTGCATGAGGTGGCCAAAGTACTGGAGTTTCAGCTTCAGCATCATTCCCTCCAAAGAAATCTCAGGGCTAATCTCCTTCAGCATAGACTGGTTGAATCTCATTGCAGTCCAAGGGACTCTCAAGAGTCTTCTCCAACACCACAGTTCAAAAGTCACTTCATGGCAAATAGCTGGCGAAACAGTGGAAACAGTGACAGACTTTATTTGGCGGGGGTGGGGGGGGTGCATTCCAAAATCACTGCAGATGGTGACTGCAGCCATGAAATTAAAATATGCTTGCTCCTTGGAAGAAAATTTATGACCAACCTAGACAGCATATTGAAAAGCAGAGACATTACTTTGCCAACAAAGGTCCGTCTAGTCATACCTATGGTTTTTCCAGAAGTCATGTATGGATGTAAGAGTTGGACTATAAAGATAGCTGAGCACAAAAGAATTGATGCTTTTGAATTGTGGTGTTCTTGAGAGTCCCTTGGACTGCAAGGAGATCCAACCAGACCATCCTAAAGGAGATCAGTCCTGGGTGTTCATTGGAAGTACTGATGCTGAAGCTGAAGCTCCAATACTTTGGCCACCTGATGCAAAGAACTGACTCATTAGAAAAGACCCTGATGCTAGGAAAGATTGAAGGTGGGAGGAGAAGGGG
>NW_011495078.1:15065396-15066002 GCF_000754665.1 Bison bison bison | reverse complement strand
TCTTGCCTGGAGAATCCCATGGGCAGAGGAGCCTGGTGGGCTACAGTCCATGGGGTTGCAAAGAGTCGGGCACGACTGAGCGACCTTACTTACTTACTTATGTTTTATGCAAACATACTGCAAATCAACTATACTTCAATTTTTTAAATTAAACTAAAAATATTAATATTGAAACAAAAATTTAACAAATAAGTGAACAAATAAATTCCTCTCTGGAGCTTTCTGGAAAACATAAAGATGAGATACAATGAATAGATTATTGTCTCAATGTCCTTATAAAGGTGGGGTTAATAGGATTAGATAAAATGACACTGATTCGATTTTAAATGTATCCTAATTTCTAGGTTAATTTCGAGATCAAATTGCCAACATCCACTGGATCATTGAAAAAACAAGACAGTCCCAGAAAAAGATCTATTTCTGCTTTATTGACTATGACAAAGCCTTTGATTGTGCGGATCACAATAAACTGGAAAATTCTGAAAGAGATGGGCATACCAACCACTTGACCTGCCTCTTGAGAAACCTGTATGCAAGTCAGGAAGCAACAGTTAGAACTGGACATGGAACAACAGACTGGTTCCAAATAGGAAAAGGAGTATGTCC
>NW_011495078.1:15064658-15065296 GCF_000754665.1 Bison bison bison | reverse complement strand
GGCCAAAGTATTGGAGTTTCAGCTTCAACATTAGCCCTTCCAATGAATATTCAGGATTGATTTCCTTTAAGATGGACTGGTTGGATCTCCTTTCTGTCCCAGGGACTCTCAAGATTCTTCTCCAACACCACAGTTAAAAAGCAACAATTCTTCAGCACTCAGCTTTCTTTATAGTCCAACTCTCACATCCATACATAACTACTGGAAAAATGATAGCCTTGACTAGATGGACCTTTGCTAGAAAAGTAACGTCTGCTTTTTAATATGCTGTCTAGATTGGTAATAACTTTCCTTCCAAAGGGTAAGTGTCTTTTAAATTCATGGCTGCAGTCACCATCTGCAGTGATTCTGGAGCTCCAAAAATAAAGTCTATCACTGTTTCCACTGTTTCCCCATCTTGTTGCTATGAAGTGATGGAACTAGATGACATAACCTTAGTTTTCTGAATGTTGAGCTTTAAGCCAACCTTCTCACTCTTCTCTTTCACTTTCATCAAGAGGCTCTTTAGTTCTTCTTCACTTTCTGCCATAAGGGTGGTATCATTTGCATATCTGAGGATGTTGATATTCCTCCAGAAATCTTGATTCCAGCTTGTGCTTCATCCAGCCCAGTGTTTCTCATGATGTACTCTGCATATC
>NW_011495078.1:15064094-15064558 GCF_000754665.1 Bison bison bison | reverse complement strand
GAACTCCAGGAGCTGGTGATGGACAGGGAGGCCTGGCGTGCTGTGATTCATGGGGTCGCAAAGAGTCGGGCGCAACTGAGCAACTGAACTGAACTGAACTGAACTGACTGAATTTCTAGGTTAAAGCTAACACAAAATATGTACACAACTTTCAAAGAAAAAATTATTAGGTAAAATTATATTTAAAAACTAATGGAAAAGAAGTTAATGTGGATAAAACAAGAAAATATAATCTGCTGATAGACAAATATATCTATTATATTCAATGTAAGTAGACTAAGTTTTTCCTCAAACTTTTGCTACTATATTCAATAAATCGTATTTCAGGAGATATGGTCAAATAATAGGATTAAGGTAGCAAAATTTAAAATACACTGTATGGAATTTTAAAAAAATAGCATGGCAATATATGTTTCAGATAACACATACTTCAAGATTTATCACTGTTGTAGTTAGTGCTATTT
>NW_011495078.1:15062085-15062263 GCF_000754665.1 Bison bison bison | reverse complement strand
GTTGTACAGATTTACATCTTAGCTTTCCCTATTGATAAAAAAAGAGTTTCACAAGACTGTTATCCTTCTATCTGATATATACAGAGAATTCCTTTGAAATGAAATTTCTCTTGTAAATGTGACTCAGAAGAGCCGTCTTGAACTTGGGTTTCAGAGATGATAATGTGTCCTCTTAAAA
>NW_011495078.1:15060114-15060525 GCF_000754665.1 Bison bison bison | reverse complement strand
TAGATTGACTAGTTTTCTGTGAGTATGGTTTCAGTGTGTCTGCCCTCTGATGCCCTTTTGCAACACCTAACATCTTACTTGGGTTTCTCTTACCTTGGATGCAGGGTATCTCTTCACGGCTGCTCCAGCAAAGTGCAGCAGCTGCTCCTTACCTTGGACAAGGGGTATCTCCTCGTCGCCACCCCTTCTGACATTGAACATGGAATAGCTCCTCTAGGCCCTCCCCAACCAGTAATGCTGAAGAAGCTGAAGCTGAATGGTTCTGTGAAGACCTACAAGACCTTTTAGAACTAACACCCAAAAAAGATGTCCTTTTCATTATAGGGGACTGGAATACAAAAGTAGGACGTCAAGAAACACCTGGAGTAACAGGCAAATTTGGCCTTGGAATACAGAATGAAGCAGGGCAAA
>NW_011495078.1:15059479-15060014 GCF_000754665.1 Bison bison bison | reverse complement strand
TTTCTTCTGATAAAGGTTAATCAACCAGAAAACTTATTTTCTCTAAAGGTGATTTTTCTAAAGTTTGGCTCCACTCCCCGAAAGCACTAGATAAAGTTGCATTCCTATAGGGCAAATGTGCAGTGGGGGATAACAAGGAAAGAATTTATTAACTCAAGGGTCTAAGGTTGTTAACATCAAGACTACTACTTATTTTCTCTATATACTGACTATATCAATTAATATACTCCCAGGGACACAGTGGGTAAGGGATATGGAAACTTGGCAGCAAGCATTGTCTCAACAATTAAATCCTTCACCAGTTCTATTCTAATAATTTTAACTCCCTGAAAGGCTCTATATTGTTAGAATGTCTTAAGCTTTCCGTGCTTCTCGTGGTTGGGAGGCTGTAAACAATCACATGCGTAGTTGTAAGAGTCCAGATAAACCTGTCAGGCAAGTTAGAAAGCCATCTGAGGGGTTTGAATTGAAACACTCTTATTATGTCCAGGAGACTTATTAACTAGAGCTCTAAGTTGATTTCCTTCAAAGAAAG
>NW_011495078.1:15058105-15058354 GCF_000754665.1 Bison bison bison | reverse complement strand
AGTCATTTAGGTGGATGATAAGGAATATATTCGGAGAAGGCAATGGCACCCCACTCCAGTACTCTTACCTGGAAAATCCCATGGATGGAGGAGCCTGGTAGGCTGCAGTCCATGGGGTCGCTAGGAGTCGGGCACAACAGAGCGACTTCACTTTCACTTTTCACTTTCATGCATTGGAGAAGGGAATGGCAACCCACTCCAGTGTTCTTGCCTGGAGAATCCCAGGGACGGGGGAGCCTGGTGGGCTGC
>NW_011495078.1:15048391-15058005 GCF_000754665.1 Bison bison bison | reverse complement strand
AGTAATTCAAGATCAAAATGTTAGTAGGGTTGGTTTCATTCTGAAGCTTCTGTCTGGCTTATAGACAGCCATCACCTCCTGTGTCTCTCACAGTCTTGCCTGTGTGTATGTTCTAATCTCCTTTCTTAAAAAAGATACCAGTCATCTTGCATTGCTACTGCTGCTGCTAAGTCACTTCAGTCGTGTCCAACTCTGTGCGACCCCATAGACTGCAGCTCACTAGGCTCCCCCATCCCTGGGATTCTCCAGGCAAGAACACTGGAGTGGGTTGCCATTTCCTTCTCCAATGCACGAAAGTGAAAACATAAAGTGAAGTCGCTCAGTCGTGTCTGACTCCCAGTGACCCCATGGACTGCAGCCTACCAGGCTCCCCCATCCATGGGATTTTCCAGGCAAGAGTACTGGAGTGGGTTGGCATTGCCTTCTCCACATCTTGCATTAGGATGCACTACTTGAACCAATTACAATTTAATTTCCTCTTTAAAAACTATATCTACAAATTCAGTCATATTCAGAAGTACTGGGAGTCAAGATTTTGATATATGGATATTTAAACTTTTCAACCCATAACCCAAAGTGAGATGGTAATAGGCTGTGGCACAAAGTTATGATAATTGTGTGGAAGAAATTGTGTTAAATTAGATTAAACAAATATTACGGGTAACAGACTATGGCACGAGTATCGATGGCAGACATCAGTATTGTGATGTAGACTTCCCAATGTATGAAGGAAAATATGATCACAGAATCTAAAAAAGAAAAGCACTAGAAACCAGTTGTGCCCCATGGCAAATCTGCATTGTACCCAGTTGTTATTTCTCCAGAGAACTCATTTAGTGCAAAATACTATCTAACAAAGCAATTACTTAGTACTCACCTATATGTATAATCTCTTAAGGAAATGGCATCAGTCTACAAATAATATAAATCCTGCCTGCATTATTCAGCAGAAGAGCCATGACATTGACGCTCTTTCTAAAATGGCTCTTCCTTCAAAGGTAAGCAGACTTCTGTATTATACATTTATTTATAACCATCAAAACTCTGCTTTCTTATTTGGGCCATCATGTGCCAAAACTAGACATGATTCATAAATGACAAGAAAGAAAAAGGAAATACCAATGACCAGAAAAGTGTGGATATGTACTATTTTAGGTACTATTACTTTTATAATTCATTGAGTCATTTAGGTGGATGATAAGGAATATATTCGGAGAAGGCAATGGCACCCCACTCCAGTACTCTTACCTGGAAAATCCCATGGATGGAGGAGCCTGGTGGGCTGCAGTCCATGGGTTCGCTAAGAGTCAGACACGACTGAGCGACTTCCCTTTTGCTTTTCACTTCCATGCATTGGAGAAGGAAATGGCAACCCACTCCAGTGTTCTTGCCTGGAGAATCCCAGGGACAGGGGAGCCGGGTGGGCTGCTGTCTCTGGGGTCACACAGAGTCGGACATGACTGAAGCAACTTAGCAGCAGCAGCAGCAGCAGCAGCAGCAGCAAGCCCTACTAGCAGAGAAGGCAATGGCACCCCACTCCAGTGCTCTCGCCTGGAGAATCCCATGGATGGAAGAGCCTATGGGCTGCAGTCCATGGGGTCGATAAGAGTCGGGAACAACTGAATGACTTCACTTTCACTTTTCACTTTCATGCCCTGGAGAAGGAAATGGCAACCCACTCCAGTACTCTTGCCTGGAAAATCCCATGGAAGGCGGAGCCTGGTAGGCTGCAGTCCATGAGGTTGCTGAGGGTCGGACACCACTGAGCGACTGCACTTTCACTTTTCACTTTCATGCATTGGAGAAGGAAATGGCAACCCACTCCAGTGTTCTTGCCTGGAGAATCCCAGGGATGGGGGAGTCTGGTGGGCTGCCATCCATGGGGTCGCACAGAGTCAGACACGACTGAAGCGACTTAACAGCAGCATCTCTAGTATAAAATGTATTTAACCTTGACTCTCTTCCTTGCTCTCTCCCTCTTTAACACACACACACACACACACACACACACATACAGACACACTCACACACACAATGCTTTCTTGTTTTAAATTCCCTTTTTGATGGAGTGCAAGCTATAATAATCTGGTGCCAATGAGTTTGCCTTATGTAGCTTCTCCATAAAAGGTGAGAAGGAACTAAGGAAGAGTCTGGGATCTTTGGGCACTGAAGAGGAAAACTTTGCCTGAGTATTATTCTGTCCATGATTTTCCAGCAAAATTGAGGGTAGTACAAATGGGAGTTTATGAACAATCTTTGTTTCCATTCAGATTCTTTAATCTGCTAGCTATCTTTAATGTCTGAGCCACCAGAGAAGCACCAAGAATACTGGAGTGGATAGCCATCCTTTTTCCAGAGGATCTTTAGGACTCAGGGATCAAACCTGGGTCTCCTGCATTACAGGCAGACTCTTTTCAGTCTGAGCCACCAGGGAAGCCCCTACTATCCATATTTTGTGGAGAAACTGAACCTCAGAATTATTTTACACAGTTTTTTTTTTTTTTTTAACACTTTACCCTTCAACACAGAGATAATACTGATCACAATCACAAATAGGTGGAGAGATCTTGTGAACTGTTAATAGGTGAAAATTCACAGCTCATCTCAATTTTTTGACTGCTTCATCGGAGACAGGTGTTGTGCTAAGAATTTCCCAATGTTGTCTGCGATCCGCATACCTCACTGTGAGACAGCACTTTCCTTTTTCTACAGATGAACTTTGAAACTGAGAATCCTTACTTTTCCAAAGACAGGCAGTTAATTATGGTGCAGAGTGAAGATTTTATTTCCGATCTAACTGACATTGAAGTTGATGCTCTACTGACTCCAAAAAGAGCCCAAGTTCACTGATAAATTGTTCTACTACAATCAACTTCTGCACTAATGACCTCTACTTGTACTCATTCTCCCTAGATGTTTCCATGTGATCTGTACTTTGGAGGCACCTGGGATCTCTTCAACAGCCATGAGATGCACAGGGGGTGTATTGCTGTGTTTGGCCTGAAAGATGATGCTTATTAGAACTAAAGCACAGTAGAAAAGAAGGTGACTGAGCAACATTGTATAATGCAAACCAAGAATGCTTTCCTGAGGTGCAAGGTGCTTTCCTGAGGCAGATATTATACCATGTGAAGATGGGAGAGATTATACCCATGACATTAAGGATACTGGTCACGTAATGTTATCAGAAGACATTCTTCTGATTAACCCTCCTTAACTTCCCTTACTCCTGAGATGTTTCTATAATTTTAATTATAATGTGTGTTTCATCATTATCTGGATAGTTCCTTGGGGAGATGCTCTCAGTGTGTGCAGTGTTCAAGATTCTATTATAAATAGTGAGGAATTATCATCATTTTCTTGTTGCTGCTGAAGGCAGGTCTGCAAATTTTATAATCTTTGCAATAGAGATTAATGCAGTCACATCTTTAATTTTTAGCCCTTTTTTGAAGAAGAGACTAAGACCTTACTTGTGGACCTATTTGTTATCAGTGTTTTATTGTCTGGAATTATATACTTGGGAAATATTAGTATTTATATTAATAGTTGATATAAAAATTTATAAGAATATCTTGCTACCATAGGGACTTACAAGAACTTTTGCTCTTTAGGTTTTGCCTTTTATGTCTTCCCTACAAACCCAGTGATTTTCACGTTGTGTTTTAAAATGTATCTGAATGGAATTGAAAGTATGGTGGCAGTGGGAATGACTGTTATTCCCAGTGCAGTCACTAAGTTGTGTCCTACTCTTTGCCATCCCATGGACTGTAGCATGCCACGCTTGCCTGTCTTTCACTATATTGAAGAAATAATTATACCTTTGCTGTATCGTGTGTGTGTGTGTGTGTGTGTAAAATTCCTGAAAAGTTAATGAAAGTGATATTTTAAATTTCTAAATTATACATTCTATATGCTTAATTGCTTTAAAAGATGATGCACAGTTATGTAATAAAGTGGCTCTCTATAAGAAGTTACTTCAGTCATCTGGCCCTAGGACTATGGGATCACCTAACCTTGAGAGGCATAGATAGTCATGGTCCAAGAACTCTGTTTTTCAGGCTCTATAGCCATGTCAAGTTCTTCTTGTTCATCAAGCATTGAATTGTCAAAAGGATAACTTTTCCCCTTTTTTGGATGATCATCAAACTGCATTTTAAATGTAGAGAAAGAGAATATTAGAAAAAGTTATCAAAGAGGCAGTAGTGATATACAGTTATTGAGTGTACCCCTAGAGTTCAGTTAATTGGCTTGCATTTCCATCTGGCCAGTTTGCAGATGTCTGATCCAAGGAGAGCCTCTTAGTCTGTCAGTGCTTCAGTTTTCTCATTTTTCAGATCAGACCAGATCAGTCGCTCAGCCGTGTCCGACTCTGCGACCCCATGAATCGCCTCACGCCAGGCCTCCCTGTCCATCACCAACTCCCGGAGTTCACTCAGACTCACGTCCATCGAGTCAGTGATGCCATCCAGCCATCTCATCCTCTGTCTGACCCTTCTCCTCCTGCCCCCAATCCCTCCCAGCATCAGAGTCTTTTCCAATGAGTCAACTCTTTGCATGAGGTGGCCAACTGCTAATTAGAACCTCTCTCTTGGGACCTGTATAAAAGATCGTGTAAGGGGTCAGCAAAAGGTAGCTGTTATCTCACCTTAAAACTGAGACTGCTGCCACTAGAACAGTTTTTAAATAGAGATTTGATTAGTTATGGACACAGTAATGCATTCTGTGAAGCTGATCTGGAGATCAGGATGCTTAAAAATCACGTGTGAATATCCCTGAATGTCTACAATACATAACTAATGTAGTCAGTTTGAAATGTTCTAAAATGAATGAGACAAACTCTACTATCACAGAGCTAATGATTATGAAAAGTGGAAGAAAACCCACATATCACACCGGAAGGGAAATTGGAGAAGTAGTATTACTTTATGCTTCTTAGGTGCCTTGATGATTCTTTATATATATTTAGTTGCTGGTGTTGTTCAGTCACTAAGTCATATTTGGCTACTTGAGACTCCGTGGACTACAGCATGCCAGGCTCCTCTGTCCTTCACTATGTCCTAGAGTTTGCTCAGACTCATGTCTGAGTTGGTGATGCTTTCTAACGATCTCATCCTCTTATAATTAGTTGTACCAATAATCCAAATCAAACTGTTAATTAGGTAATTATGGGTTCACCAAGCAGAGGTAAGAGTTTTTATGTATGAAAATTCTTGGTCTTAGCTCTATCTCCCAGTCAAAATCAGTAACTCTCATCTGGCTTAGTTTATCCACACTTAGAAGCCAGAAGATCTATGATCATGAAAATATACGGTACAGGTGAACCCAGACCAGAACTGAAATATCAGTGACTATGTTACGTGCCCAAATCATTTTCTCTGTGGTGTATTTAATTCCCATATGAATACTTTCAGGGGTAGGAAAACTGTTTACAGAGATTAATCAACTTCCAAATTGTGAATTGCTACTAGTTGGAGGGAGCCATGATACAATCATAGAGTTTATACACTTTTAAAAATAGTTCCTCTTCTAACTTGTTGTATTTTCATTTTCCTCAGTATTTTTACATAACTGGCTACTTGCCCGTAACTGAAAAGTCACATCCTCAGAGAGATCTTTGACCACTCTGTGTGCAGCCTGCCTCTTCTTCTTTTTGTGTTTATCAGCATGCTCCATTTTCATCTCACAGTAGTTCCATTCCCTAAATTGTCTCATTTCTGTATTTTTCATTCACTCCTTTTCAAAAAGAATCAATTATGATGCAAACCAAACTCTTGTGTAGCTTGTTCAATTTCATATTGCAAAACTTAGACTACTTCTAGATATAATGTAATAAAAAATATAATATAGCAAATATATTTGACATAACATTGGTTTTGATGTTTGTAAATGAATTATTATAAGCAATTTTAACTACAGACCATTTTATGTCATAATATTCCCTTCAAGCAATGTTATTATGGGGATCTTAAATTCCTGAGATGATGTTGATTCTACAGATGCATCCCTAAGTACTCAGAGCAGTTTATTTCTCAGAAGACTTATCTGGGGAAGTGTATTGAACAGAGGAAATATTCCTTGTGGACATTTTAATTGTAATGACATTGAATTTGAAAATAAATAATTAGACATATAATGGATTGTTGCTGAGAAGCAGTAGAATCTGAAATAAGACAATAACTTTAAGAGCATGGCACCTGAACTTTATTTTATATGTATATATAATTTATTGATATAATTTTGATATGGTGATTGAACCACTTGCAGTTTACTTTTCTGAGATAACTGTTAAACTGATACAGTCTGTGTTGTTAAATACTGCTTACCTCATCCTGAAAGCAGCAGTAATCAGGCAAGTGAAATATATAGCTAAATAAAATAAAACATGACTAGGATTTTCATAAGTTGAAAGCTTTTCACATCATATGCGGGCATAGTGTAGAAAAGTATGTCAATGACGAGACTGTAAGACCAAGGTTAAGACGATCCTCCCGTAAAACTGTGAGGGTAAGAAGATATCTTCTGGACTCGTGGCTCAGTGGGTAAGAATATGCCTACCAATGTAGGGGACATAAGTTTGATCCCTGGTTGGAGGAAGACTCCACGTGCCATGGAGCAGCTAAGCCCGAGGGCCATGACTACTGAGCCTGCGCTCTAGAACCTGTGAGCCACAGCTATTGAAGCCTGCTCACCTAGAGTCAGTGCTCCAGAACAGGAGAAGCCACTGCAGTGAGAAGCCCACACACGCCAACCAAGAGGAGCCCAAGCACAGCCAAAAATAAACAAACAAATACATTTTTAAGAAAGGATACCTTCCAAGTCATAGGGAAATGAGTAGGTTAATATTACATGTGCATTTGTATTAATATAGACAATGAGAGGCAACCATCATACACAAAAATAGTATTCAATGGCGTTTCAATGATTCACTCTTATTACTTCCTTGTTCAGCACAAAGTGGCTGTCTAACCTTATTGAATATTTACATTTATGAGTCTCAAGTCATTTCCTATAAGACAATATGTTGAAATGGATTTGGTCATTCTCTGATGACTCTCAGTCTAGCTTTACTTCTGTTAGCACTCTATGATGCTAGCATCACTGAAATAATTTAGCAAAAATAAGTGTCTAATACTAGTAGTATGTGAATGTAATTGTCTGTTTTAGAGTTAAGAAACTAATAAATATTGTAATAATTACCTATAAGGCCTATTAAAGGAAATAAATGTGATTATATACTCTTATATTAAACTTTGTGCAAAGTCTACGTTGATTTTTATATTATTTGAACTAGAATACTGATGAGCATGACTCAAAATTTTCAAGAATAAAATAGATTCATTCGTTTCTTTTAATTTGTCCATAGGCACTGCAGACTGGGTCTAAGTGAAGGCAATGCCAAATTTCACAGATGTGACAGAATTTGTTCTGGGGTTGACCAGTCATCAGGAGCTTCAAGGTCTCTTTATTGTGGTGTTTCTAGTAGTTTACATGATCAGTCTGATAGGGAACATTGGTATGATTATTTTGATCAGCATCAGCCTCCAGCTTCAGAGCTCCATGTACTTTTTCTTGAGTCCTTTGTCTTTTGTGGATGTGTGGTTCTCTTCCAATGTCACTCTGAAGATGCTGGAAAACTTACTATCAAACAAAAACCATTTCCTATGTGGGGTGTTTGGTGCAGTGTTACTTCTTCATAGCCCTTGTCCACCTGGAAGTATATATCTTGGCTGTGATGGCCTTTGATCGCTACATGGACATCTGCAGCTCTCTGCTTTATGGCAGTAAAATGTCCAGGACTGTCTGTGTTCTTCTCATCTCTGTGACATACATCTATGGGTTCTCTGTCAGCCTTATCTGCACACTGTGGACATATGGCGTGTACTTCTGTGGAAACTTTGAAATCAACCACTTCAATTGTGCTGACCCTCCTCTTATCAAGACTGCCTGTGGAGGGGTCCACGTTAAAGAATGCACCATGATTGTTATTGCTGGGATTAATTTCACATATTCCCTCTCAGTGGTTCTCGTTTCTTATACCCTCATCATAGCGGCTGTGCTGCACATGCACTCTGCTGATGGCAGGAGGAAGGCATTCTCCACGTGTGGGTCCCACCTGACAGCTGTTGCCATGTTTTATGGGGCTCTCCTCTTCATGTATCTCAGGAGGCCCACTGAAGAGTCTGTGGAGCAGGGGAAGATGGTGGCCGTGTTTTACCCCACAGTGATTCCCATGCTGAATCCCGTGATCTACAGTTTGAGGAACAAAGGTGTGAAAGAGGCGGTCAACAAAGCAATCGTCAAGGCAAACTTGAGGCAGTGAACCTGCAGCACATAATTCCGTGTATGCCACTTCCTGTTATAAGTGTCCAGGCATATAAATAACCCTGTTTAAAATAGACTGTATACCAGCAACACTTAAATATACTAAGAGGTCCAGTCTAACACAGTGATGGTTTACCCCGTGAACGGACTCTCAGGACTAAGCTTCCTTTATCTACATATGCAAACATACTAACCCTGACCTATTACTGTTAGTCACAGTGTATGTAAAATTGTGCTAAGTGTAGTCATCAGACAACTCATAAACACATTTGGATAAGCACATGTTAATTTGGAGGTATCTTTGTAAGAGTTGAATATGCTTTCTTAGGATATTTTCTATATATAATTGCTTTTCACTTGTTTTATAAGTAATATATAATTTCATGAGAAAAAATTAAGACTTCATCACTTTTCCATGAATGTAAAAGTTGGTGGATCCTCATTTACCAAAAAAGCTTTCAACAATATTCATACATGCATGGACTTTTGAAAACAAAAATGTATTCAGAATCTTCAACTAGTGTCATGAATCAATCAGAAGGTTAACTCTCAGTATGTATTGCTCTATAATTAACAGTATTTGTATTTCAAACAATCTGTTGACTCACTGTAATTCTACTCTTTGGTTTGGATTTTGGCTAGTTGTTTTTCTCTTCATTAATTTAAATAGGTGAAAAATTTATGAGTAAAGCCTATCATGTCCTTCTCATAGTTTAAAAAGATGAAGCAATATGGATTTTTGTCATTTAAAATCTGACTTTTGATCAGAAAAATGTCCTGTTAAACATTTGATTGCTATGATGAAGGTACTGTTTGATTCCAAATTCTTGTCACTAACATTACATTCTTAGGTCTGTATTTAGCTGCTTAAGTGAAGCTTTTAATAACTAGAGTGGATCAACCAGATAAGAATCTGTGTAAAGCCAAATGTCATTGCACTAGACATGTGTTAAAATGTGATCAGCACAGCTCAAACTGGTATCCATTGGGATCTGAGTACACGTTTACAATTCAATTTATGTTGATTGGTGTCCACTTAATCTACCTTCATTCTTAATATAAGTGGAATACATTTTTTGTCCTTGTTTACTCTTGCTAATAATACCAGCATAAAGGCAAATCAGAAGCAGAAGTAATTTCTCATGAATGAGTTTATTCTTGTTTAAGGGCTAATCCAATTAAAAGGGGTGCACAACTGAACATGTGTAGAAAGACTCTGAGAGGTAACATTTACTTGTGGTAGTATCACTGGAAAGATGGATTCATTTAAGCACAGAAAGTATTGTTACTCA
>NW_011495078.1:15047501-15048291 GCF_000754665.1 Bison bison bison | reverse complement strand
CTGTTATTCCATGTCCAGTTCTAACTATTTCTTTCTGATCTGCATACAGATTTCTCAAGAGGCAGGTCAGGTGGTCTGGTATTCCCATCTCTTTCAGAACTGTCCACAATTTATTGTCATCCACACAGTCAAAGACATTGCTGTAGTCAAGAGAGCAGAAGTAGATTTTTTTTTTTTAATTCTGGAACTCTCTTGCTTTTTTAATGATCCAGTGGATGTCAGCAATTTGATCTCCTAATCCTCTGCCTTTTCTAAATCCAGGTTGAACATATGGAAGTACAAGATTCACATACTGTTGAATCCTGGCTTGGAGGATTTTGAGCATTACTTTGCTAGTGTGTGAGAGGAGTGCAATTGTGTGGTAGTTTGAATATTCTTTGACATTGCCTTTCTTTGGGATTGGAATGAAACTGACTTCCAGTCCTGTGGCCACTGCTGAGTTTTCCAAATTTGCTGGTATATTGAGTGCAGCACTTTCACAGCATTATCTTTGAGGATTTGAAGTAGCTCAACCAGAATTCCGTTGCCTCCACTAGCTTTGTTCATAGTGATGCTTCCTAAGGCCCACTTGACTTCACATTCCAGGAAGTCTGGCTCTAGGTGAGCGATCACTCCATCATGATTATCTGGGTCATGAAAATCTTTTAAGTATAGTTCTTCTCTGTATTCTTGCCATGTCTTCTTAATATCTTCTGCTTCTGTCAGGTTCATATAATTTCTGTCCTTTATTGAGCCCATCTTTTCATGAAATGTTCCCTTGGTATCTCTAATTTTCTTGAAGAGATCTCTA
>NW_011495078.1:15047084-15047401 GCF_000754665.1 Bison bison bison | reverse complement strand
TTTTTTTTTTTTTTTTAATGTTTTCGAATCACTCAAGTTTGCTTCTAACAAGTTGGTGTCAAGTATGAAACGATAGGCTGCTCAAGAAACAATCGTACTGACAGAGATCATTATAACTTGACGCCTTAAGATCACATTTTCTGTGATCCTTATGGCAGACATATTCCTCAGTGTCCATTATTTTATGTTTTATTTTATAAGTAAAACATTTGTCATCCAGCTGTTCACCACTGTTCCCGTTGCTCCTTGTTGGTGGGATACATAATGTTGTCAAGTCTTGGCAATGAGCCATCAGTAGAAAGTGGTGCCTGAAACCT
>NW_011495078.1:15045015-15046984 GCF_000754665.1 Bison bison bison | reverse complement strand
CTAGGACTATAGGATCACCAAACCTTGAGAGGCTTAGATAATGGTGGTCCAAGAACTCTGGTTTTAGGGCTCTAGGGCATTGCCAAGCTCTTCTGGTTCATCAAGCATGAATTATCAAAAGGATAAAATTTCCCCTTTTTTGGAGGATAATCAAACTGAATTTTAAATGTAGGGAAATAGAATATTAGAAAAAGTTATCAAAGAGGCAGCAGTGATATAAAGTTATTAAGAGTGTACCCTTAGAGTCCAATTAATTGGTTTGCATTTCCATCTGGCCAATTTGCACATGTCTGATCCAAGGAAAGCCTCTTAGTCTGTCAGTGCTTCAGTTTTCTCATTGTTTAGAAAGATACACTAATTTGAACCTCTCTCATGAGACCTTTGCTTACAAAAGATTTTGTAAGGATTCAACAAAAGTTAGCTATTATCTTACCTTAAAGCTGAGACTGCTGCCACTAGAACAATTTTTTAATAGAAATTTTATTAGTTATGAACACAGTAATACATTCTATGAAGCTGATCTGGAGATCAGGATGCTTAAAAATCATGTGTGACTATCCATGAATGTCTACAATATATAACAACTAATGTAGTCAGTTTGAAGTGTTCTAAAATGAATGAGACAAACTCTACTATTACAGAGCTAGTGATTATGACAAGTGGAAGAAAACCCACATATCACACAGGAAGGGAAATTGGAGAAGTAGTATTATTACTTTATGTTTCTTAGGTGCCTTGATGATTTTTTATATTTTCTATATTTAGTTGCTGTTGTTGTTCAGTCACTAAGTTGTATTCAGCTATTTGAGACTCCATGCACTGCAGCATGCCAGGCTCCTCTGTCCTTCACTATGTCCCAGAGTTTGCTAAGGCTCATGTCCATTGTGTTGGTGATGCTATCTAACCATCTCATCCTCTTATAATTAGTAGTACCAATAATCCAAATCGAACTCTGTTAATTAGTTAATTATGGCTTCACCAAGAAGAGTCAAGAGTTTTTATATATGAAAATTCTTGGTCTTAGCTCTATCTCCCAGTCAAAATCATCAACTCATATCTGGCTTAGTATATCCACACTTAGCAGCCAGAAGATCTACAGTCATGAAAATATAGGCTACAGGTGAATCCAGACCAGAACTGAAATATGAGTGCCTATGTTATGTGCCCAAATCATTTTCTCTGTGGTGCATTTAATACCCATATGAATGATTTCAGAGGTAGGAAAATAGTTCACAGATATTAATCAAATTACAAATTGTGAGTTGCTACCCTTTTCCAACAACACAAGAGAAGACTCTACACTTGTACATCACCAGACGGTCAACACTGAAATCAGATTGATTATATTCTTTGCAGGCAAGGATGGAGAAGCTCTATACAGTCAGCAAAAACAAGACCAAGAGCTGACTGTGGCTCAGAACATGAACTCCTTATTGCCAAGTTCAGACTTAAATTGAAGAAAGTGGGGAAAACCACTACACCATTCAGGTATGGCCTAAATCAAATTCCTTATTATACAGTGGAAATGAGAAATAGATTTAAAGGACTAGATCTAATAGACAGAGTGTCTGATGAACTATGGATGGAGGTTTGTGACATTGCAAAGGAGACAGGGATCAAGACCATCCACAAGAAAAGAAATGCAAAAAAGCAAAATGGCTGTCTGAGGAGGCCTTACAAATATCTGTGAAAAGAAGAGAAGCAAAAGGCAAAGGGAAAAATGAAAGATATACCCATTTGAATGCAGAGTTCCAAAGAAGAGCAAGGAGAGATAAGAAAGCCTTCCTCAGTGATCAATGCAAAGAAATAGAGGAAAACAATACAATAGGAAAGACTAGAGATCTCTTCAAGAAAATTAGAGATACCAAGGAATATTTCATGCAAAGATGGGCTCAATAAAGGACAGAAATGGTATGGACCTAACAGAAGCAGAAGATATTAAGAAGAGGTGGCAAGAATACAGAAGAAA
>NW_011495078.1:15044610-15044915 GCF_000754665.1 Bison bison bison | reverse complement strand
AAGAACACTGGAGTGGGTTGCCATTTCCTCCTCCAGTGCATGAAAGTGAAAAGTGAAAGTGAAGTCGCTCAGTTGTGTCCGACTCTCAGCGACCCCATGGACTGCAGCCTACCAGGCTCCTCCATCCATGGGATTTTCCAGGCAAGAGTACTGGAGTGGGTGCCGTTGCCTTCTCCAGTGTGAGTGATGTCCTTACAAGAATGAAGAAATTTGGACACAGATGTAGAGGGAAGATGACCATGAGAAGACAGCAGAGACTGGAAAGATGCTTACAAGACAAGGAATGCCTGGGACCATGAGCAGCT
>NW_011495078.1:15043803-15044510 GCF_000754665.1 Bison bison bison | reverse complement strand
AACACCACCAACTCCAGGAAATGCAAAGTGAATTCTCAAATAAATCAATTGCTTTCTATATACTAGCAATGAGCATTTGAAAATGGTGTTTTTTCTTTGCATTCAAATGGATGCTTTTGAACTGTGGTGTTGGAGAAGACTCTTGAGAGTCCCTTGGACAGCAAGGAGATAAAATCAGCCAATCCTAAAGGAAATCAGTCCTGAATACTCATTTGAAGGACTGATGTTGCAGCTGAAACTTCAATGTTTTGGCCATCTGATGTGAAGAACTGACTCATTTGAAAAGACCCTGATGCTGGGAAAGATTGAAGGCAGGAGGAGAAGGGGACTACAGAGAACAAGATGGTTGGATGGCATCACTGATTCAAAGGACATGAGTTTAAGCAAGCTCTGGGAGTTGGTTAGGGACAGGAAAGTCTGGAATGCTTCAGCCCATGGGGTCACAAAGAGTCGGACATGACTGAGTGACTGAACTGAACTCATTAAATATTCAGGAATAAATTGAACCAAAAAGATTGGTGGAACAAAACAAAGATCCAGACACAGACTTCCTCACATATAGTCAGATGATTTTAAATCAAGGTGCCAATTCAGTGTATAAAAGTCTTTAACAAACTTGGCTAGAATAACTGGGAAAAATAAACTTCACAACTAAATACACTTTGATATGTAAAAATTAATGCAAAATGTATCAGTTTCTATAAAAA
>NW_011495078.1:15043273-15043703 GCF_000754665.1 Bison bison bison | reverse complement strand
GCAAAGGGCCAGACACAACTGAGCAACTGAGCTCACTGGTAATTCAGTCATTGTGACCCCAAGTTTGTCCTTTTCGTTTCTTCCCAATACTGTATCCCAAATAAAGATAAAATTAATATGTTAAAATTAATATCTAGATATACTCCCAGAGAAGGCAATGGCAACCCACTCCAGTACTCTTGCCTGGAAAATCCCATGGACAGAGGAGCCTTGTAGGCCAGCAGTCAATGGGGTTGCTAAGAGTCGGACACAACTAAGCGACTTCACTTTCACTTTTCAGGCATTAAGGAAATGCAACCCACTCCAGTGTTCTCTCCTGGAGAATCCCAGGGACGGCGGATCCTGGTGTGCTGCCATCTATGGGTTCACACAGAGTCAGACACAACTGAAGCTACTTAGCAGCAGCAGCAGATATACTCCATTATTATAC
>NW_011495078.1:15040760-15043173 GCF_000754665.1 Bison bison bison | reverse complement strand
CATGATCTTAGTTTTCTGAATGTTGAGCTTTAAGCCAACTTTTTCACTCTCCTCTTTCACATTCATCAAGGGGCTTTTTAGTTCCTCTTCACTTTCTGCCCTAAGGGTGGTGTCATCTGCATATGTGAGGTTGTTGATATTTCTCCCAGCAAATCAAATAATTCCAAATTAAACAATAAATTCCAGGTCATGTGAACTGGGAAATATTCACTATTAAATACCTGATATTAATGTTTGTTTGTTGACCTATCTCATATAGACATGTCTTAGAGTAATTAACATTAAGTAGGATATTTTCATTGTACCTAGGTTTAATATAAGTTAAATATTATATATGTTACAAGTTTGTCAACAAGGAAATTACCTCGAGTGAAGAAACTTCTAAAAAATGTAAATGCGATATGAGCTTTTATATAACTCTATTAAGAATAATTATTCTTTAGAAATATCTGTCTAAAATAGTCTCTTCAGATTGGCATAACTTAAATTTCAAAAGTTTGTGCTAAGTGTGCTAAGTGTTGGAAGTCTATTGAATAGTTAAGTCATTTCCAAATAAAATAAGATTTTGAAACATTTACTATTAAACACTAATTTCCTTTTACAGAGAAACTAAAGAGATTTGGGACTATAAATGAATAATGTTTGGGGACATCCTAAAATGTTCTAAGAAAGCAAGAGTTTTAGAAATTATCACTGGTATTTATACTCAGCAATCTATAAAATGCTAATATAAAAGTTAGTTCTTGGTTGCTAAATGAAAGTAAGAAGTGTGTTTTCAGAATTAAAAAAAAAAAAAAAGAAACAAAAAGGTGCAAAAAATACTAAAGAGTTATGCATGATCAGGATTTTCTAAAATTGGATTACAATTAGTTAGATAAATGGATTTTGTTAGAAATGACACAGCCATAAGAAAACTGCTTAGAGTCAACTAGGTCCAAGATGGCAGAACTGACTTTCACTAGACCTTGAGCCTTGGTATTTATGCCCATTGTGACATATCAACAAGCTAAATGATATACCCATCAACATCGACTAAATCTGACCAAATGTTCTAAACGCTTTTAACTGATCTTTTTGATAAATCTTCCTAAATCGAATTCTTTTGAAGTTCCTTTGACCTCTAGCTAACTTTGGGGTGCTTCAGAGGGCCCCTGAATCATCCCAAAGAGAGATGTTAAACTGTGTTTATTTGGTTGGTTAAATTACATGAAAAAGATTATCAAATGAGTAATAAATCCGCTCATGTTATAATGTATGGTAAAATTACTAATACGGATATCCTAGAAATTATATGGAGTTCTTAACATTCTGATATGTCCTGGTATTCTAATGGAAAACCTGATGACTTCACAAAAGTTAACAAAAGGACTGAATATGCTTATAACTTTTATGGTTTCTATCTGAAAAATTACAGTTTTTCAGTGAGTAGGAAAAACCTTCCTCTCAAACTAATTATGACAATACTTTGGTGAAATTAAATGTTATAAACAAAATAATTATATTTTCTCTCTGACTCCTCCAGAAATTTGAAATTCTTAGGTTTCCAGTAAGTTTATCAAATGAGTTAGGAAAATTATTGCACAGGTACAAAAATCTCAAGGAATTTTTGAGACCTTAAGAAGGGAAGAATTCACCTAGATTTGTTAGGCAAAATCTGTGATAAGCCTTTGGTGTGAGTTTCCCAGCCCTGTTTTATTTTAAAAGTTCAGTCTGAGACTCTATAAATGTTTCAACAAAATAAAAAGTCTATGATCAATTATGGTTATATAAATCATCAGACCAAAATTAGTGAAAACAGACCTATTTTGCAAACAAACTAGCCTTAATTTGGTTATATTTGATAAAAATGAGGGTAACTTTAGGGAGAAAAAGATATTTCAAAAAAATGTTAAATCCCAGTTTGTTAATGGGGGTCTGCATCTAGTAAGACTCATCTCTTAGATAGTTCTTTGCTGTTATGTGATATTAATGTAAAATTTAATTGAATTCTTAAAGAACACCCTAAGTTTGTTTCTGAAGCTTATCTCAGTAATCTATCTTCGGATGAAGATCAGATGCCTCATGACCTGCAACCAGGACTGGAAAAAGACATAATTTAAGGGACTGTCTCCAACCTAGATGGAAGGACTTTTTTACCAGGTACTTACAGGAGACCTAACAGGATGGTCATCTCTGGTCCCTGGAAACAGAAGGCAACATTTGGGGTGAGGGTTGCAGGGTTTGTGACCCTTTTTGATTGGTTGGTGGTGAGGCAATAGAGCTGTGCTCCAGGAATCTTGTGTTCAGTCTGAAGTTACCATCCTCCACCTGGTGTGGGGGCTCAAAGACATTGTTATGCATATTTCTTTGAATAGGAACCAGGACTCTGTCTGGAGGCTGTACCAACCTTTGATTGTTTCTCCTGCTTCTGTAT
>NW_011495078.1:15040229-15040660 GCF_000754665.1 Bison bison bison | reverse complement strand
CTGCTTCTGTTAGGTCCATACCATTTCTGTCCTTTATCGAGCCCATCTTTGTCATGAAATGTTCCCTTGGTATCTCTAATTTTCTTGAAGAGATCTCTAGTCTTTCCCATTCTGTGTTTTCCTCTATTCTTTGCATTGATTGCTGAGGAAGGCTTTCTTATCTCTTCTTGCTATTCTTTGGAACTCTGCATTCAGATCTTTCCTTTTCTCCTTTGCTTTTCACCTCTCTTCTTTTCACAGCTATTTGTAAGGCCTCCCCAGACAGCCATTTTGCTTTTCTGCATTTCTTTTCCACAGGGATGTTCTTGATCCCTGTTCCTGTACAATGTCATCAACCTCTGTCCATAGTTCATCAGGCACTGTATCAGATCTAGTCTCTTAAATCTATTTCTCACTTCCACTGTATAATCATAAGGGATTTGATTTAGGTC
>NW_011495078.1:15039211-15040129 GCF_000754665.1 Bison bison bison | reverse complement strand
GACACAACTGAAGCTACTTAGTAGCAGCAGCAGCAGATATACTCCATTATTATATATTTCCTTCTGTCTGCATTTTCCAGTTTTGTTTGGTTTCTTGGGGTTGTATCTGGTTTCTCCCATGCAGGGATGACTTCCAGATTTCTTTTCTTTTCTTTTTTTTGAGGCATTATTAGTTTATTCCTTGGTAATGTATTGCTTTACATAATAATCAGTGAAAACCTTATTGACTTTCATTTATTTGATTATTGCTTTCTATGTATATATTGCATCTAATTGTGCCATGTTTCGATGGAAGAAAAGCCTTGAATTAAGTGATATATTATTAATATATCAATCTTTACCTCCTTTTTTGTGGGGAGGGGAACTGGGTAATTCTATAAAACTCGTAATCATAGTGTTTCATCCTAGCCTCAGTTCAGTTCAGTCGTTCAGTCATGTCTGACTCTTTGTGACCCCATGGACTGCAGCACGCCAGGCTTCCCTGTCCATCAGCAACTGTAGGAGCTTGCCCAAACTCATGTCCATTGAGTTGGTGATGCCATCCAACTGTCTCATCTTCTGTCGTCCCCTTTTCCTTCTGCCTTCAGTCTTTCCCAGCTTCAGGGTCTTTTCTAGTGTGTCAGTTCTTCGCCTCAGGTGGCTAGAGTATTGGAGTTTCAGCTTCCCTATCAGACCTTCCAATGAATATTCAGGACTGATTTCCTTTTGGATTGACTGGTTTGATCTCCTTGCAGCCTAAGAGACTCTCAAGAGTCTTCTCCAACACCACAGTTCAAAAGCATCAATTCTTTGACGCTCAGCTTTTTAGTTCTCTCACATTCATACATGACTACTGGAAAAGCCATAGCTTTGACTAGATGGATCTTTGTCAACAAAGTAATGTCTTTGCTATTTAATATGCTGTCTAGGCTGGTTATA
>NW_011495078.1:15038405-15039111 GCF_000754665.1 Bison bison bison | reverse complement strand
CAATTGTTTGAATCCACCCTTTGGAACTCAGGGAAGGTCAAGGAGGCTGAATGAAGCCTATATCCTACAGACAAGAAATGGAGAACACAGAACTGATCTCTACTCCAGAGCCCCACAGAGTTCTACTCAGTTTTAATTTAGGGAACTAGGCAACTATGACTATGATAACTTCCTGTCAAAATGGAGCATAGGACTGCCTCAGCTTGTAGTATAGACACTGAATTGGAAGTATTTCTGAGTTCCAAGTTCTAGATCTGAGTCTTGTATAATTAGAATCTCAATCCCTTGGTCTGCCATTATGGTGTAACAGACCCAATTAGAAGTAGTTTGAGGAGTGATAACTGGAATTTAGTAAACAAAGTAAATCTCATTTCTTTTTAGAAGAATAGGCCTGAAACCCAGTCTGGACCTGGCACTTCAAGGAGACTTCATCTCTGAGAGAGGCCAACAGTTTCAAACTAAATTGCTGTTACTACAAGGGTGAAAGCTGGTTTCAGATGTGGAACACCCCAACTTAAATCAGGTAGAGAGAGAGACTTCTGTTCTGCTAGGCAGGCCTACCCCCATGCACAGGAGGAAGAAGTTATAGAAGAAAGAGACCTCCGCCCCAATTCCCAAGAAATATCTTGAGTATGAAGTCTTTCAGAGGGGAGTTGTTAGGGGAAGCACACTGATTGAAACTGCCCACCCTGGCCAGGTACCATAG
>NW_011495078.1:15037929-15038305 GCF_000754665.1 Bison bison bison | reverse complement strand
ATCTTTAATTATTTAAAGAGATCTCTAGTATTTCCCAATGTTATCTGGCACTCTGGCAAACTGTGTGAAAATTACATTAATTTGAACTATTTTGTGTTCAATGGTCTATTTTGAGAATGGTTGATTTTTATTCTGTGAGTCTACATGGGAAAGTGTCCATTTAAGTCTTCAAGGATTGCAAAGCCTAGAATCTATGTAATGCAAACTCATGAGGTAATATTTATGAGCCTGAAAACTGTGTGTCCCAATAATTTTAATTCAACATCATGCCTTTAGCAGACTGTTTCTCCTACTTAAAAATACATTTGGTGTTTTAAAATAGCGATGCATTATTTAGTGCACATCTGCATATCTGAGATTATTGCCATTTCTCCTG
>NW_011495078.1:15032486-15037829 GCF_000754665.1 Bison bison bison | reverse complement strand
CATTTGCATGAGTTGTTTTATGACAGGAGATCCTGATAAGGAATACAGAACTAATAAGCCACCACCAACCAGAAGAGTTCAGGAAAGGTCTAAAGGAGACACCGCATGTCCGTCCACTTCCCAGAATCCCTCTCGCTGGCATCCATCTTGGCTAAGCAACGTGTGCACCACCAGGAAAGACTCTGAATTAGAATGATTGGTCAAAGACCACCCGGAAACTAATCCCATCACCATAAAACCCGACATTGTGAGCCACGCGGCAGAGCAGTTCTCCTGGGTTCCCTTACCCTACTGCTCTCCACCTGGGTGCCCTTTCCCAGTAAAATCTCTTGCTCTGTCAGCACATGTGTCTCCTTGGATAATTCATTTCCAAGTGTTAGACAAGAGCCCAGTTTCAGGCCCTGGAAGGGGTCCCCCTTCCTGCAACAGGCCCGCCGGTGTAATAAACTGCACTCCACTATCTGCATCGTCATTCTGAGTGAGTTTGTTTCCCAGAACATATGACTATAACACTCTCAAAAGCAAAGTTTGAATATATGATCTGTTTGCCTATAGCTTCCAAATTACTTACATTCTTGTTAACAACAGACAAGTAGCTGACATGATTGTATATGTACAAAATCCTATAGAATTTTAGAAAACACCACCAACTCCAGGAAATGCAAAGTGAATTCTCTAATAAATCAGTTGCTTTCTATATACTAGCAATGAGCATTTGAAAATGATATTTTTTCTTTGCATTCAAATGGATGCTTTTGAACTCTGGTGTTGGAGAAGACTCTTCAGAGTCCCTTGGACAGCAAGGAGATCAAATCAGTCAACCCTAAAGGAAATCAGTCCTGAATACTCATTGGAAGGACTGATGTTGCAGCTGAAACTTCAATGCTTTGGCCACCTGATGTGAAGAACTGACTCGTTTGAAAAGACCCTGATGCTGGGAAAGATTGACAGCAGGAGGAGAAGGGGAATACAGAGAATGAAATGGTTGGATGGCATCACTGATTCAAAGCACATGAGTTTAAGCAAGCTCTGGGAGTTGGTTAGGGACAGGAAAGCCTGGAATGCTTCAGTCCATGGGGTGACAAAGAGTCGGACTTGACTGAGTGACTGAACGGAACTCACTTGAACTGAACTCATTAAATATTCAGGAATAAATTGAACCAAAAAGATTTGTGGAACAAAACAAAGACCCAGACACAGACTTCCTCACATATAGTCAAATGATTTTAAATCAAGGTGCCAATTCAGTGTATAAAAGTCGTTAACAAACTTGGCTAGAATAACTGGGAAAAATAAACCTCACAACTAAATACACTTTGATATGTAAAAATTAATGCAAAATGTATCAGTTTCTTAAAAAAAAAAAACTAGAACAACAGGAAAATATCTTCATGCTTCTAAAGATAAAGACTTCTTAGGATACAAAATCATAAGTCATAAGACCCAATAAAGGTAAACATGAGAAGGTAATAGGCAGGAAGGCTAGGGGTCTCCAAAGGGAGGAAACAGGCTGCTAAGTGTCAGACATTTTTTCTCTCTCTCTCTCTTAAAGGGCAGGAAGAAACAAACTACAAGTGTCAGATTTTTTTTATTTTTTCCTATACAAAATTAAAAGGAGGTTTCTTTTAAAGTTCTGTGTTGCCACTAAGACACCTAGTTCCACCAGAACTTTACTCAAACCTTGAGCTAACCAATGCATTTTTCTTATGGAAATGCTTTTCTTAAGCTATGATAATGAACTATGTATTTACCCTGGGCTCTGTCTTCAACTCAGTTCTGCCTAAGACTCAGAACAGACTTGACAAACCAGTATGTTTTACTCATGCAAATATTCTCTTAAGCTATGTTAATGAGACTATGTCTTTGCTTGGAAACCTACCTTTCTTCAAGATTCATGTCAATCATTTTATGGCCCAGGAAAACACCTTGAGCCAATGTTATCTCAAAATGTATGTTGTGCGTGAGGAGCCACAAGTGATTTTGCAACCCAAGAAAATAAAATCTGTCACTGTAACCACTTTTACCCCATCTATTTGCCATGAAGTGATGGGACCAAACACCATGATCTTAGTTTTTTGAATGTTGAGTTTTAAGCCAGCTTTTTCATTCTCTTCTTTCAACTTCATCAAGAGGCTCTTTAGTTCCTCTTTGCTTTCTGCCATTATGTGGTATCATCTGGATATCTGAGGCTGTTGATACTTCCGGCAACCTTGATTCCAGCTTGTGATTCATCCAGCCCAGCATCTCACATGATGTACTCTGCATATAATTTAAATAAGCAGGGTGACATTACACAGCTTTGACATACCCCTTTCCCAATTTTGAACCAGTCTGTTGTTTCATGTCTGATTCTAACTGTTGCTTCTTGACCTGCATATAAATTTCTCAGAAGGCTGGTAAAGTGGTCTGGTATTCCCACCTCTTTAAGAATTTTTCCACACTTTGTTGTGATCCACACATTGAAATGCTTTAGTGTACTCAATAAAGAAGTAGATGTTTTTCTGTAATTCCCTTGCTTTTCCTATGATTCAACAGTTGTTGGCAATTTAATCTCTGGTTCCACTGCCTTTTCTAAATCTTGTACATCTGGACGTTCTCGTTCACGTACTAGTAAAGCCTAGCTTGAGGGATTTTGAGCCTTACCTTGCTGGCAAGTGAAATGAGTACAACTGTATGGTAGTTTGAACATTCTTTGCCATTGATCTTCTTTGGGATTTGAATGTAAGGTGACCTTTTCCAGTCCTGTAGCCACTGCTGAGTTTTCCAAGTTTGCTGGCATATTGAGTTCAGCACTTTCACAGCATCACCTTTTAGGACTTGAAATAGCTCAACAGGAATTCCATCACCTTCACTAGCTTTGTATGTAGTAATGCTTCTTAAGACCAACTTGACTTCACACTCCAGAATGTTTGCCTCTAGGTGAGTGAACACACCGTCATGGTTGTCTGAGTCATGAAGATCTTTTTTGTGTAGCTCTCCTGTGTATTCTTGGCACCTCTTCTTAATATCTTCTGCTTCTGTTAGGTCCTTGCCATTCTGTACTTTATTATCCCCATCTTTGCATGAAATGTTCCCTTGGTATCTCTAATTATTTGAAGAGATCTCTAGTATTTCCCAGTGTTATCTGGCACTTTGGCAAACTATATTAATTTGAACTATTTTGTGCTCAATGGTCTATTTCGAGAATGGCTGATTTTTATTCTGTGAGTCTACATGGAAAAGTGTCCATTTAAGTCTTCAAGGATTGCAAAGCCTAGAATCTATGTAATGCAAACTCATGAGGTAATATTTATGAGCCTGAAAACTGTGTGTCAGAATAATTTTAATTCAACATCATGCCTTTAGCAGACTATTTCTCCTACTTAAAAATACATTTCGTGTTTTAAAATAACGATGCATTATTTAGTGCACATCTGCATATCTGAGATTATTGATATTTCTCCCGGCAATCTTGATTCCAGCTTGTGCTTTATTCACCTTGGCATTTTGCATGATGTACTCGGCATGTAATTTAAATAAGCAGGGTGATAATATATAGCCTTGACTTATGGCAGAATGTGAAGAACTAAAGAGCCTCTTGATGAAAGTTAAAAAAGAGAGTGAAAAAGTTGGCTTAAAACTCAACATTCAGATGTCTAAGATCATGCATTTGATCCCATCACTTCCTGGCAAATATATGGGAAATAATGAGAGATTTTATTTTCTTGGGCTCCAAAATCACTGGAGATGGTGACTGTATCCATGAAATTAAAAGTTGCTTGCTCCTTGGAAGAAAAGCTAGGACCCACATAGACAGCATATTAAAAAGCAGAGACATTACTTTGCCTACAAAGGTCCATCTAGTCAAAACAATGGTTTTTCCAGTAGTCATGTATGAATGTGAGAGTTGGACTATAAAGAAAGCTGAGTGCCTGGAGAATTGATGCTTTTGAACTGCGGTGTTGGAGAAGACTCTTGAGAGTCCCTTGGACAATAAAGAGATCCAAGCAGTCCATCCTAAAGGAAATCTGTCCTGAATATTCATTGGAAGGACTGATGCTGAAGCTGAAACTCCAATCCTTTGGCCACCTGATGCGAAGAACTGACTCATTGGAAAAGACCCTGATGCTGGGAAAGATTGAAGGCAGGAAGAAAAGGGGACTACAGAGGATGAGATGGTTGGATGGCAATCACTGACTCGATGGACATAAGTTTCAGCAAGCTCTGGGGGTTGATGATGGACAGGGAAGCCTGCCATGCTGCCGTTCATGGGGTTGCAAAGAGTTGGACATTATGGAGCAATTGAACTAAATTGATCTGATTTGGTGCTCAAGATGCAGTTAGCTTTTGTGCTAAGAATTTTATTAAAACAAATTCGTTTTGTCTCCCCAATAAACCTTATAAAGTTGGTATTATTTTCCTTGTTTTACAGACAGGACGTGTTGTTTTTGCGTGGCAGAGATGGTAAGAGGGTGATCCAGGACTCAAGCTTCAAAAGGGAGACTGCATGCTTCCTCACTCCAGGGCACTTTGAAACTGTTGACGTCGTAAATGATTATCAAGTGCTGTGCTTAGTCGCTCAATCATGTCTGACTCTTTGCAACCCAAGGGACTGTAGCCCACCAGGCTCCTCTGTCCATGGGGATTCTCCAGGCAAGAATACTGGAGCAGGTTGCCATGCCCTCCTCCAGAGGATCTTCCCAACACAGGGATTGAATCCAGGTCTCCCGCATTGCAGGTGGATTCTTTACCATCTGAGCCACCAAGAACACTATAGAAATTGGATTTTTTTTTTTTTAATGCTACCTTTCTTCTTCCTTTGGAATTGTGAACAGCTCCCTTTGTCAATAACTATAATGTGACTGAACAGGCAAGACATCTGTTGTTATAAGAGTCAGGGTACACAATGGTGTACAAACTTGTGATCACCCCTCTTTTGGGATGTCGTCTCTGAATGACATCACTTGAGGGGATGGACTGTCCTGAAGTGTGGATGCACTAGTCAGAATCCAGGGTTTTCACACTTGCCATCACTACTACAAAATATTAAACTGCGGGGAGCGAGCTCCGCCCCTGGCAAAGGTCTTGAGGACGGAGGCTTGGCATACGCAAAGGCGGGATCAAGCCTCAGGAGTCTCCCTGGAAATTCTCGAGCATCTACCCCCAAAACCAGAGTCTGCCTACTTTCTGCTTTGTGCTTTCACCTACACCTCTGACTTTACGGGGGGCTGTCTCCCACTACCTCTCTCTGAAAAAAGAGTTAGCTTACAGCTCCAGTTAATAATTCCTGGGTATGACGGTGTTTCAACCTACAAACTCCTTTGGAAGTCCTCTAGCCTGCCTGAATAGGTTTTTCCGGCCACA
>NW_011495078.1:15031186-15032386 GCF_000754665.1 Bison bison bison | reverse complement strand
GATGCAGACAACTGCCCAGAGTGCCCTGACCGGTAAGGAACAAGAGACTTTATTGACCTCTCTCCCCTTCCCTCTCTCTTTCCTCTCCTTAACCCTTCCTATCCTTCCCCACTTTTCTAGTCCCCCGGTCCTGGACACAGGAATCTGGTCGAAGGGCCCTCAGCCTGAGCTGAGGATTGGAGACTGGTCACCTCCTCTTGGCAGAGAACTCGAATTCTGGTTCTGGCCTGGTCTGATTTCTGGTAGGGCCGAGATCCAGTCCTCCCTTCTCTGGAGGCCCAGGGTAAAGTCCCATAATGCCTGGGTATCTGTAGGTGGCAGGAGATGTCTGTAAGGCCACCCCTTTGGCCCCCCCTCTCCCGCCTCCTCCCCCTTCTTCTTTCAACCTGGTTTCCTTTCCTCCCTTTGAAATCTTTGATGTTAGTACTTGGATCTGAAGTTCTGTGTCTCTACAGGAGGTTTTCTGAGAGACTGTATTCTTGTATTTAAGGGAATGTCTGTTGAGGACTGCCAGGTTTATATGTGTGTGTTTTAACTCTGTGTTCTGTGTTGTGATTTTTGATGGCTGTTTTGCTTTGTCTGGCCTCCATTTGGTTTAGACCTGCCGCCATTTTGTTAGAACTTGATTTTCTTTCCCTGTGCCTGAGACCAGGGCTCTCAGGAACACTTATCTAGACCATCTCTAACTCCTGACACTGAGGAAAAAGGGGAAAAAGACTTTAAAATTGTTTATTTATTTCAACTGTTTTTTTATAAACTAGTAAATTTTATATTGTAGTATCTAATTCATGACTAAACTTAGAAAATGAAGCTAGGTCTTGCACTGTGTCTGTTTAAATATGTCATGGTATGTCTTTATCTCTGGGTAATATTTTTGAGGTTAACTTGTAAATGACCTCTATTTATTTGGCTTAAAAAAGGTTCAGTTCAGTTCAGTTCAGTCGCTCAGTCGTGTCTGACTCTTTGAACCCCCTCGAATCGCAGCACGCCAGGCCTCCCTGTCCATCACCAACTCCTGGAGTTCACTCAGACTCACGTCCATCGAATCAGTGATGCCATCCAGCAATCTCATCCTCTGTCGTCCCCTTCTCCTTCTGCCCCCAATCCCTCCCAGCATCAGAGTCTTTTCCAATGAGTCAACTCTGCATGAGGTGGCCAAAGTACTGGAGTTTCAGCTTTAGCATCATTCCTTCCAAAGAA
>NW_011495078.1:15027026-15031086 GCF_000754665.1 Bison bison bison | reverse complement strand
GGTCTTAAAATGTTAACAGGCCTCCGGGCCAGAAGATGATGCAAATCACCTAAGCTTTTGCATATGCTAAGTTTGTAGGAAGAAAGCCTGGCTTGCTGCATGACTCTACCCCTTCCCCCATCATCCTCTATGCATAACTTAAGGTATAAAAACTACTTTGGAAAATAAAGTGCGGGCCTTGTTCACCGAAACTTGGTCTCCCCATGTCATTCTTTCTCTTACCTTCTGGCTGAATTGTTCAGCCTCTTTTCTTCACTGAATTTTCCTACTGAGCTATCCTTATTTCAGCCTCTTTTCTCCACTGAATTTCCTCACTGAGCTATCCTCATTCTATTACTCTTTATATCCTTAATTAACGTTTAATTAAGCAGTTGTTTCCTGATCCTCGCCGACGCCGTCCCCGCTTCGAATTTCCTGGATCCACCGGGGCTGGACCCCGGCATTAAACAAATTACCTGAGATTTCATTTAAGAGAATGAGAAGGAATTAGATAAGGAAAAGTATATGGAATAAACCCTTTAGATGTAATAAACATGAAACTAATCAAGTATTTTCCAAGGTTTATAAAATATACCAAGGCTGATCAGAATAATCAGGAATGAGTTCCAACCCACTTGACACTAACTGCATCCTTTGAAACAGCCCCTTCAAAAAAGCTGAACAAGCCCCTTCCTGACTCCACTCTCAATAGTGACAGAGAGAAAAGACTGCTTCCCACATAGGAACTGAGCTTCTGGCAGCACCTCCTGTTCCACCACCCACAGGAGCATTTTCCTTTCCTCTGGGATGAAAGGTCACTTCATAGCAACTCCACCCACTTCCTGGACCAGACTCCCTAACTGCTCCAGCTCCCACATGCAGTTTGCCTTTCAGGACTTCCTCCAAGGTACTTGCACAATTCAGATTCCAAAGGCAGCAAAAGGTGAGTTTCTATGTGGTTCCTTTCCCTGGGTTTCCCTGATAGCTCAGTTGGTAAAGCATCTGCCTGCAATGCAGGAGACCCCAGTTTGATTCTTGGGTAGGGAAGATCCCCTGGAGAAGGGATAAGCTATCCATTCCAGTATTCTTGGGCTTTTCTTGTAGCTCAGTTGGTAAAGAATCTGCCTTCAATGCAGGAGACCCCAGTTTGATTTCTAGGTAAGGAAGATCCCCTGGAGAAGGGATAGGCTGCCCACTCCAGTATTCTGGCCTGGAGAATTCCAAGGACTGTATAGTTCATGGGGTCACAAAGAGTTGGACATGAATGAGTGACTTTCACTTTGTTTTCCCTCCCCTGGGGGTCCTGGAAGAGGGCTTTGTGCCCGCTCACCCTTGTACCTCAGGGTCTCAACTATAATCCCTATTTGTTGAACAGAAGGAGAGAGAATACAACCCACCACCTCACACATACCCCCAACTCAAATTACAAACCCAAACAGCCAGCAACACCTCCTCAGACCCTACATTCCAGATGGGCCTCTCTCCTGCTTCATTCAAACCCCTTCCAGGAGTATCCTGTCTTCACCTCAAGTCCCTCCACATCTCCTGGATTCTCAGCCTTTTGCACTCTGGCCTCCTCACATCTGGAACCTGCTTCTTGGGTCACCGACACCTCCTGATTCCAAATCAAACAATAACTCTCCGTGGGCTCACCTTCTCCTTTGCATTGAGCAGACCTGTCCTTTATCAGGTCTCCACCCTGTCTCCTCCTCTCATTCCTTGCTGTTCACTGTGTGTCTCCTCTGCTTGCCTCCTCTGTCAGCTTTCTAAATATCAAGGCTTCCAAAAGGTTCTGATCTTGGTCCCTAAACATGCCTCACTCTCTCTGGGCAATCTTATCCATCTTCACAGATTTAACTACTACCTTCTCAGTGAAGAATACACTGGTGCCATTCCAGGTCTCTCCCTCAAATACCAGACTCTAACTTTCAATGACCTTTAGGACGCCTCCACCTGGAGGACCTGGGCTTCAAGGTAATAGAACTACAAGTGGAAAAGCTGGCATTAGAAATCACTGAGACTGAAATTTTCTCTCCTCACATGACTAAGAATGTTTATCCTGAAATCAGATAGCATCTGTTCCTATCCCTCTTTAGGTCATGCAAAAAATATGTGATGGATTCTGATTATAAGGGCCAATTAACCATGTGCCAAGCACACAGCAAGCCAGCCAGCTTTGGAAACCCAACCTTGACCTAGTTTATAGTAGCAAAGGAACAGAACCTTTCACAAAGTCTTTTTAAAGTAATTAACAATCACTGTCAAGATGTGATACTGCTTTACTGAAAGACTGCTTCTGGGGATAAGTAATGTAGCTAAAGCCAAGAGGACACCTTTATAAAATGAGTTTCCATTAAAAAAAAAAAAAAAAGCACATATATCTTTGCAGTAAAAGTCCTCTGCCTCTGAGTCTCAGCTTACTTCTCATTGGTAAATAGTGGAAGCCTTTGCCCACAGGTTGTGCTGTTTGCATTCAGATATTCATTGCTGCATTTCTGTGTGCTGCTGCTAAGTCACTTCAGTCGTGTCCGACTCTGTGCGACCCCACAGACATCAGCCCACCTGGCTCTCCTGCCCCTGGGATTCTCCAGGCAAGAACACTGGAGTGGGTTGCCATCTCCTTCTCCAATGCATGAAAGTGAAAAGTGAAAGTAAAGTTGCCCGGTCATGTCTGACTCTTAGCGACCCCATGGACTGAAGCCTACCAGCCTCCTCCATCCATGGGATTTTCCAGGCAAGAGTACTGGAGTGGAGTGCCATTGCCTCCTCCATTTCTGTGTGCAGCTTTTGATAAATGCATTTCATTTACAAAATAAACACTTAGAAAGTCACATAGCTTGAATCACTGAAAAGCAGACAGGAATAACAGAGAAAACACCCCAGGTGAGCAATGATACTGAATGAGAAAACAAGAGCTGAGATGACCCAGCAATATTCCTTAGAACCTCAAGTTCACAGAACAAACAAAGGCCGGATAGAAGCATTCCCGTGGGTATTTCTGCCGGGTTTTTTTTTTTTTTTTAACATACGTTAAAACAGAGACTTCAACATGTGAAAAGAAAAACTGCCTGCAAAAACAAAGAAGACATTTTCTGAGATAACTTTGATCCTTTAATTAAATTACTGGATTAAACTCTTTGTATCAATAACTGCCCTTTATTGTCCTTGATCAAGTATTATTTTCACCTTATTATTACTAATCTTTTCTAAGCCATCACATTTGACCCTATCAAAAAAAAAAAGGTGCAATAAATACTTGGCTTCTGTGGTAATACGATACATAATTTAGCTCATCTAGTCTATCTTTCCATGAGAGGTGACTGTTTCTGTTATGAAACGTGCTCACAGTAAAGGGAATCCTAGCCAGACACCTGGAACGTAGAGGGAGAACCACTTACCCAACCTGTCGCTGCTTCAGACCAACCTTGACGTGACTGTGGAGCCACTCATGTTAACTCAGCCTCCCAATCACAGCCGCACCTTTCTCTTACAAAACACGACCTTTGCTGAAGGTAATAATACATCACCAGGCTGAAAGGCCCACCCTAAGTCCCTGTGAAAAGGCCTTGAGGAACAGGCACTCTGCTACTTCCTGGGAGAACTCTGACAAGAATGGTGAATTACCTGGATGAAATCTTGAAATATCAAAGGCAGCAAGTCATCCATATGCCCAATGTCTTTGGAGAAACGATTTAAAATTCTTCCTACAAGAATAGGACAAGATATTACTCATTTAAGAAAAACACCAATACAGTATACTAAACAGTGTC
Source organism: Bison bison bison (assembly GCF_000754665.1). Taxonomy (NCBI): domain Eukaryota; kingdom Metazoa; phylum Chordata; class Mammalia; order Artiodactyla; family Bovidae; genus Bison; species Bison bison. Next base: position 15,027,337 of record NW_011495078.1, on the reverse strand, counting down.
AGACTTTATTTTTTGGGGCTCCAAAATCACTGCAGATGGTGATTTCAGCCATGAAATTAAAAAGATGCTTACTCCTTGGAAGGAAAGTTATGACCAACCTAGATAGCATATTCAAAAGCAGAGACATTACTTTGCCAACAAAGGTCCGTCTAGTCAAGGCTATGGTTTTTCCACTGGTCATGTATGGATGTGAGAGTTGGACTGTGAAGAAAGCTGAGCACTGAAGAATTGATGCTTTTGAACTGAGGTGTTGGAGAAGACTCTTCAGAGTCCCTTGCACTGCAAGGAGATCCAACCAGTCCATCCTAAAG
>NW_011495078.1:15024993-15026926 GCF_000754665.1 Bison bison bison | reverse complement strand
TAAGCCTGCTCATCTAGAGTCAGTGCTCCACAACAAGAGAAGCCACTGCAGTGAGAAGCCCACACACCCCAACCAAGAGGAGCCCAAGGGCAGCCAAAAATAAATACACAAATACATTTTTTAAAAAGGATATCTTTCAAGTCATAGGGAAATTAGTAAGTTAATATTACATGTATTTGTATTAATATTGACAATGAGAGGCAACCATCATACACAAAAATAGTATTCAATGGAATTTCAATGATTCACTCTTATTACTTCCCTATTCAGCACAAAGTGGTTGTCTGACCTTGGTTGAATATTTATGAGTCTCAAGTCTTTTCCTATAAGACAATATGTTGAAATGGATTTGGTCATTCTCTGATGACTCTCGGTCTACCTTTACTTCTATTAACACTCTATGAGGTTAACATCATTGTAATAATTTAGCAAAAACAAGTGTCTGATACTAGTAGTACATGAATGTAATTGTTTTAGAGTTAAGAAATTAATAAATATTGCAATAATTACCTATAAGGCCTATTAAAGGAAATAAATGTTATTATATAGTCTTATATTAGACTGTGCAAAGTCTACATTGACTTTTATATTATTTGAACTAGGATACTGATAAACATGACTCAAAATTTTCAAGAATAAAATAAATCTATTTGTTTCTTTTAATTTGTCCATAGACAATGCAGACTGGGTCTAAATGAAGGCAATGCCAAATTTCACAGATGTGACAGAATTTATTCTTCTGGGGTTGACCAGTCATCAGGAGCTTCAAGTTCTCTTTTTTGTGGTGTTTCTAGTAGTTTACATGATCACTCTGATAGGGAACATTGGTATGATTATTTTGATCAGCATCAGCCCCCAGCTTCAGAGCCCCATGTACTTTTTCTTGAGTCATTTGTCTTTTGTGGATGTGTGGTTCTCTTCCAATGTCACTCCAAAGATGCTGGAAAACATACTATCAGAGACAAAAACCATTTCCTATGTGGGGTGTTTGGTGCAGTGTTACTTCTTCATAGCCCTTGTCCATGTGGAAGTATATATCTTGGCTGTGATGGCCTTTGATCGCTACATGGCCATCTGCAACCCTCTCCCTTATGGCAGTAAAATGTCCAGGACTGTCTGTGCTCATCTCATCTCTGTGCCATACATCTATGGATTCTCTGTTAGCCTTATCTGCACACTGTGGACATATGGCCTGTACTTCTGTGGAAACTTTAAAATCAACCATTTCTATTGTGCTGACCCTCCTCTTATCAAGATTGCCTGTGGAGGGGTCCACATTAAAGAATACACCATGATTGTTATTGCTGGGATTAATTTCACTTATTCCCTCTCTGTGGTTCTCGTTTCCTATACCCTCATCATAGCAGCCGTGCTGCGCATGCGCTCTGCTGATGGCAGGAGGAAGGCATTCTCCACCTGTGGGTCCCACCTGACAGCTGTTACCATGTTTTATGGGACTCTCATCTTCATGTATCTCAGGAGGCCCACTCAAGAGTCTGTGGAGCAGGGGAAGATGGTGGCTGTATTTTACACCACAGTGATTCCCATGCTGAATCCCATGATCTACAGTTTGAGGAACAAAGATGTGAAAGAGGCGGTTAACAAAGCAATCATCAAGGCAAACTTGAGGCACTGAACCTGCAGTACATAATTCTATGTATGCAGCTTCCTGTTATAAATGTCCAGGCATATAAATTCCCTGTTTAAAATAGACTGTATACGGGCAACACTTAAATATACTAAGAGGTCCAGTCTAACACAGTGATGGTTTACTCCATGAATGGACTCTCAGGACTAAGCCTCCTTTATCTACATATGCAAACATACTAACCCTGACCTATTACTGTTAGTCCCAGTGTATGCAAAATTGTGCTAAGTGTAGTCATCGGATAACTCATAAATACATTTGGATAAGCACATGTTAATTTGGAGG
>NW_011495078.1:15024103-15024893 GCF_000754665.1 Bison bison bison | reverse complement strand
GTTTTTGTGCAGCAGAGATGGTAAGACTCTGGATCCAGGACTCAAGCTTCAAAAGGGAGACTGCAGGCCTCCTCACTCCAGGGCACTTCGAAGCTGTTGACATTGTAAATGATTATCAGGTGCTGTGCTTAGTTACTCAATCATGTCTGACTCTTTGCAACCCAAGGGACTGTAGCCCACCAGGCTTCTCTGTCCATGGGGATTCTCCAGGCAAGAATACTGGAGCGGGTTGCCATGCCCTCCTCCAAAAGATCTTCCCAACCCAGGGATCGAATCCAGGTCTCCCACATTGCAGGTGGATTCTTTACCATCTGAGCCACCAAGCACACTATACAAATTGATTTTTTTTTAATGCTACCTTTCTTCTTCCTTTGGAATTGTGAACAGCTCCCCTTCGTCAATAACCAATGTGACTGAACAGGCAAGACATCTGTTGTTATAAGAGTCTGGGTACAGAAGGGTGTACAAACTCGTGATCACCCCTCTTTTGGGATGTCGTCTCTGAATGACATCACTTGAGGGGATGGACTGTCCTTAAGTGTGGACCCACTAGGCAGAATCCAGTGTTTTCACACTTGACATCACCACTATAAAATATTAAACAAATAACCTGAGATTTCTTTTAAGAGAATGAGAAGGAATTAGATAAGGAAAAGTATATGGAATAAACCCTTTAGATGTAATAAACATGAAAATAATCAAGTATTTTCCAAGGTTTATAAAATATACCAAGGCTGATCAGAATCATCAGGAATGAGTTCCAAGCCACCTGACACTAACTGCAATCTTT
>NW_011495078.1:15023476-15024003 GCF_000754665.1 Bison bison bison | reverse complement strand
ATTAGAAATCACTGAGACTGAAATTTTCTCTCCTCACATGACTAAGAATGTTTATCCTGAAATCAGATAGCATCTGTTCCTATCCCTCTTTAGGTCATGCAAAAAATATGTGATGGATTCTGATTATAAGGGCCAATTAACCATGTGCCAAGCACACAGCAAGCCAGCCAGCTTTGGAAACCCAACCTTGACCTAGTTTATAGTAGCAAAGGAACAGAACCTTTCACAAAGTCTTTTTAAAGTAATTAACAATCACTGTCAAGATGTGATACTGCTTTACTGAAAGACTGCTTCTGGGGATAAGTAACGTAGCTAAACCCAAGAGGACACCTTTATAAAATAAGTTTCCAGAAAAGAAAAAAAAAAAAGCACATATATCTTTGTATCTTTGCAGTAAAAGTCCTCTGCCTCTGAGTCTCAGCTTACTTCTCATTGGTAAATAGTGGAAGCCTTTGCCCACAGGTTGTGCTGTTTGCATTCAGATATTCATTGCTGCATTTCTGTGTGCTGCTGCTAAGTCACTTCAG
>NW_011495078.1:15022921-15023376 GCF_000754665.1 Bison bison bison | reverse complement strand
CCCTGGAGAAGGGATAGGCTGCCCACTCCAGTATTCTGGCCTGGAGAATTCCAAGGACTGTATAGTTCATGGGGTCACAAAGAGTTGGACATGAATGAGTGACTTTCACTTTGTTTTCCCTCCCCTGGGGGTCCTGGAAGAGGGCTTTGTGCCCGCTCACCCTTGTACCTCAGGGTCTCAACTATAATCCCTATTTGTTGAACAGAAGGAGAGAGAATACAACCCACCACCTCACACATACCCCCAACTCAAATTACAAACCCAAACAGCCAGCAACACCTCCTCAGACCCTACATTCCAGATGGGCCTCTCTCCTGCTTCATTCAAACCCCTTCCAGGAGTATCCTGTCTTCACCTCAAGTCCCTCCCCATCTCCTGGATTCTCAGCCTTTTGCACTCTGGCTTCCTCACATCTGGAACCTGCTTCTTGGGTCACCTAAACCTCCTGATTCCAA
>NW_011495078.1:15020873-15021261 GCF_000754665.1 Bison bison bison | reverse complement strand
CTCCCCTAGAGCTTCATAGAGAGCCTGGTTCCACCAATACCTTGACTTCAGACTTGTAGGCTCCAGAACCATGAAAAAAATAAATTTTTGTTGTTTTAAGTCAATGAGTGTGTTTACTTTGTTAACACAGACTGATGAAACTAATATATTTCTTTAGAGTTTTGTTTCAATGTTAGAACTTTGTTTTTTCTTTAGTTTTTTTTAGTCTTCCAGGCTATCACCCTTTCTTCTCTGGGAGCTCTTCAAATGTATCTGAACTATCTTTGGTAAATGGGTGGTTTTGCAGCAACCTCCCCTGAATCCCCCAGAAGGGGTGCCAGATTCCTTTTGAAAGATTCACTAACCTTTAAACCCTTCTCACATTACCAATCTCAGGTTCACCCTTTAC
>NW_011495078.1:15019690-15020773 GCF_000754665.1 Bison bison bison | reverse complement strand
ACCCTGAAAGAAGTTGATATAAGAACTTGAAAATCAGGATTGTAAGTCATTGTTTCTCTTCAGAATTTGTACAATTTACATCCACTTAGAACACCTCATTGCTGCTTTAATAATGGTGTTGAGGTTAGGTGAGGCATATATTAAAATAAAGTTTAATATAAATAATTTAATAGGGCAATATTGATGTCTCCACATAAATCTGAAAGCTAACTTGACAATGAAATGTGTCCTAAGATAACTTGGATAAAATAAGCTAAAATGTTTCTGAATAACTTATACAATCATTTCTTTTGCCAATATTTCCCAAAATAGCAGACTGTTCAGCATATTCAGGAATGTTTTTGATTTTGCTCTACAAGAATAGTTCACAATATCACCCACATGGTAGACACCAAACATTTGAATCTGAATAAAAGAAAACAAATACATTCCAGTTTAATTGGGTTTTAGATTACATCACTTTACAACCACCCCAACATAGAACTATATTCCTGACATCTGACAACAACCACATTTATAATTTGGTTTTAAACTACCCCTTTCTGTCCCCTCAACCCATTGCAATTTCTTCAAATCCCTAAAATATAAAAGGATCTTAAGCTTTGCAGGGGGAATATAGGAGTATGTCTGCATTTTTGTTTTGATACAGAAAAAGAGAGTATGACTTTCCAAAAGCTGACCCTGATTCCCAGATCTGCATGGTGAAAAATGACATAATTTTGAACAACATGCTGCTGCTGCTGCATCGCTTCAGTCGTGTCTGACTCTGTGCGACCCCATAGATGGAAGCCCACCAGGCTTCCCGTCCCCGGGATTCTCCAGGCAAGAACATTGGAGTGGGTTGCCATTTCCTTCTCCAGTGCATGCAGGTGAAAAGTAAAAGTGAAGTTGCTCAGTCGTGTCCAACTCTAGCGACCCCATGGACTGCAGCCTACCAGGCTCCTCCGTCCATGGGATGAACAACATGAGAACCATGGAATTACAGAGAGAAACCAACAGTGAATCTAGTGGGGATCACAAGCAGAGAGGAATGATTTTTAGTAGACAGGGTACAGTTGAGGAACGGCTACTGCATGAAAAGAC
>NW_011495078.1:15018736-15019590 GCF_000754665.1 Bison bison bison | reverse complement strand
CCAGTCCATTCTGAAGGAGATCAGCTCCGGGATTTCTTTGGAAGGAATGATGCTAAAGCTGAAACTCCAATATTTTGGCCTCCTCATATGAAGAGTTGACTCACTGGAAAAGACTCTGATGCTGGGAGGGACTAGGGGCAGGAGAAGGGGACGACAGAGGATGAGATGGCTGGATGGCATCACCTAATCGATGGACATGAGTTTGAGTGAACTCCGAGAGCTGGTGATGGACAGGGAGGCCTGGTGTGCTTGGGGTTGCAAAGAGTCGGACACGATTGAGCGACTGGACTGAACTGAACTGAATGCATACATATGGAATTTAGAAAGAAGGTAACGATAACCCTGTATGCAAGACAGCAAAAGAGAGACAGATGTATTAACAGTCTTTTGGACTCTGTGGGAGAGGGCGAGGGTGGGATGATAAGTGAGAATGGCACTGAAACATGTAAAATATCATATGTGAAATGTATCACCAGTTCAGGTTTGATGCATGATCCAGGGTGCTCTGGGCTGGTGCACTGGGAGGATCCAGAGGGATGTGATGGAGAGGGAGGTGGGTGGGGGGTTCAGAATAGGGAACACATGTACACTCATGGTGGATTCAAGTCAATGTATGGCAAAACCAATACAATATTGTAAAGTAAAATAATTAATTAATAAAAAAAGATATTATTCATTTCCCTTATAGGAGCTTTCAGATAAACAATTTATAAACAAAGCAAAACATATTTTTGAAGTGTATATATTTAGGAACTTCCCTGTGATACAGTGTCCCTAGTGCAGGGGACACAAGTTGGATCCCTGGTCCGGGAAGATCCCACATGCCACAGAGTAACTAAGCCTATGTTCCACAA
>NW_011495078.1:15018258-15018636 GCF_000754665.1 Bison bison bison | reverse complement strand
TTTCAAAGGCTTTCCTCAAGGCATTTTTTACCTCTTGGTTCCTCAGGCTGTAGATCATGGGATTCAACATAGGAATGACTATTGTGTAGTAGACAAGAGGCCATTTTGTCTGTGTCAAGGGAATGGTTTGATTTGGGCTGCAAATACATGAAGATCAGAGTCCCATAGAATATAGTGACAGCAGTCAGACGAGAACCACAGGATGAGAATGCTTTGTGCCTCCGTTCTGCAGATTGGATTCTCAGGATGGCAGCTACAATGTATAGGTAAGAAATAAGGACTGTGGTCAAAGAGCTGATCATGTTGAATCCAGCTAAGATAAAAATCAAGATCTCTTTGAGGCTGGTGTACTGTGCAGGCAAAAGCCAGCAAAGGGAC
>NW_011495078.1:15016461-15018158 GCF_000754665.1 Bison bison bison | reverse complement strand
ATATACCACTAAAGGAGCAAATAATTGATGCCCCTAAACCTTTGGACCTATCTTTGCAGTACTTATTTGGGCTTCTATTTTCTTGAAGGAATGAAGTTCTGATAATAGATACAGGAGGGAGAGGAAAGATACACTGGTATGCCCACTGCTCCAGGGTTAGTGACCTTGAACATTAAACATGGCTTCAAATCCTTGAATAATAAATAAATCAGCATCTAGAGAGGCCTACAGGTCATAAACAGCCTGGTCAACTGTGGTCAGAAGCTCAGAGGCTGTCTTAACAGAAATTCAGTCTCACTTTATGCTCCCAAATTTACTACTATAGTTTTCACATTAACAGGTTAAGTAGAGCAAATCACAGCCATAATAGCACAGACTCTTTCAATCTCTTCCTCACTCCAGCTTCATAATAAGATGAGATTGTGTGAGCCTTTGCAGTTTGCCATCCTGTGCTCCACGCTGTGCCTGCACTAAACAACATGTGTTGAATAAATCTGCACAAGGTGCTGCCCTAAACAGTCTTCTTTAATCCTTGCAACAGTCTTGTGAAACAGGAAGGGCAGTGGTATTCCCATTGAGAAAGTTCCCAGACACCATGTGGTCATCCTCACTAAGGTTCATTAGGCAATGACCATGTGCTGTGTGCTAATGCATTAACCTGCTTAATGCCCACAACATCAAGATATTGGTAAGTGTGTGAATAGTATTCTCATTTTACAGGTAAGAAAATCAAGACACAGAGAAATTAAATAACTAGCACATAAGTATTAACATAACTACAACTGGCTATTACTATTAGTAACTAGCACCAGGACTAAACCCAGGAAGTTGGTTCTAGAGTCCATACTTATAACCATAACAATATCCTGCCTTGAGATTTGCCTGCCCAGGAGTATCTACATACTTTGGCCTTTATCGCACAACTAATTGATGGCCAGGCCAAGGCTACTCCTGTCCTCCCTTCAGTCACATCCCTGACTTGATAGGTCCTGTCAATCATCACCTGCAAAAACAAAGCCACCCTGGACCTCAGCACAAATCTAATCAACTGAACAGAATTGGCATGTATGCTGATGAACTAACTCTTCACAGGAACCCAGGTCAGGAGGCTATCTTCCAAAACAAGACAGGTCAAAGGCCTCAGAATAGAGGAAGCAGCCACTGGGAAACCTTTGGGGACACTCTTACTAATACTGAAGATCCACCAGCTATGTACCACAAGACCTCATAAATGTAATTAAAAGTCCATTGTAAAACTAGAGGGCTGATTTTATTGAAGAGTATGTATACATTTCACTGATACTGTATTTTAATTAATTTTCCATTACCATTTAAATAAAACTCAAAATATGAGCACATGCCAGAGCTCTGTGGTCCCAGATATGGATGGGAAGTGAAAAAAAGAAACACACAGCCTGTCTTCTGTAGAGATGTTCCTGGAAGAAGGTCCTAACTAGTTAGCTTAACAGTATGTAACACAGCCAACATTTCAATAGCTATCAAAAACATGTCAACACATTTGCATCATATGCTGCATGTTTCATATGCCACGCAACAAATGGACTCCTAAACCATCCTGCAAAGCAAACATTCATTTATCTTTATAGACACATAAATTGGAATAAAAGGTTACAGGCTCCTATATTCAGATTTTCTCTGATAGGAAAAATTATCAGTGAAACTTTTTGTATAACATG
>NW_011495078.1:15015992-15016361 GCF_000754665.1 Bison bison bison | reverse complement strand
CCACCCTAAGTCCCTGTGAAAAGGCCTTGAGGAACAGGCACTCTGCTACTCCCTGGGAGAACTCTGACAGGACTGATACATTACCTGGATGAAATCAAGAAATATCAAAGGCAGCAAGTCATCCATATGCCCAATGTCTTTGGAGAAACGATTTAAAATTCTTCCTACAAGAATAGGATACAAGATATTACTCATTTAAGAAAAACACCAATACAGTATACTACACAGTGTCAGACTTTAAACTTACAAAAAAAGTATGGTTTTTCCAGTGGTCATGTATGGATGTGAGAGTTGGACTATGAAGAAGCAGAGCGCCAAAGAATTGATGCTTTTGTACTGTGGTGTTGGAGAAGACTCTTGAGAGTCCCT
>NW_011495078.1:15015249-15015892 GCF_000754665.1 Bison bison bison | reverse complement strand
TTTGTAAGATTAATGGCCTTTTGACTTTACTTCCTCACCTCCTTTCCTTCTTTTTTCAAAAAAAAAAAAGGCACCCAGACCCCAAAAATATGGTTATTTTGAGACATTAGTCTGCCTTCTTCTCAGTCTGCCAACTTTCCAAATAAAGTTGCTATTCCTTGCCTCAATACCTCTTCTGTGAGTCTTACTGGTCCTTTTGTGAGGTGAGGAGAGTGAGCTTGAACTCAGTAACAGTAACACTGCTATATGTGGTTCTCTCTTCATGACATCGCATACCAGAAACAAAGTCAACCATAAATTATCTATTACAAATTCTACTTTTGAGATTAAAGACAGGGAAGAGTTCAGTTTAATATACCACTAAAAGAGTAAATAATTGATGCCCCTAAACCTTTGGACCTATCTTTGCAGTACTTTATTTGGGCTTCTATTTTCCTGAAGGAATGAAATTCTGATAATAGATACAGGAGGGAGAGGAAAGATACACACTGGTATGCCCACTGCTCCAGGGTTAGTGACCTTGAACACTTAAACATGGCTCCAAATCCTTGAATAATAAATAAATCAGCATCTGGAGAGGCCTACAGGTCATAAACAGCCTGGTCAACTGTGGTCAGAAGCTCAGAGGCTGTCTTAACAGAAA
>NW_011495078.1:15014527-15015149 GCF_000754665.1 Bison bison bison | reverse complement strand
GTGGGGATGGACAGGAAACTTACTTTATCACTTCCCTTTTTCTGTCTCCACAATGTATAAAATAGAAACATTTTTGAAAGCAGTGGCTAAATCTTATTATCAGTTAAATAGAAACTATCCAGGTTAAAACTGTCAGGTGTCACATATGCAAATAGTAGCGATTTGTTAAAAACGTGCATTATAATTTTTATTTATTTTTTTAGAATCTTTATGTTTTAGTTTATTATCCCCCTCTTGTGAAGCATAAGCACTTTAAAATATATTTTCTTTCAAGTTGGACAAAAGCAATTAACATAACCTCACCCACTTCTTACCGCGTGAACTTAATTACAATCTCAGTTTCAAGAAGATATTTTTCCTTCTTGCTTTTCACTCAATCTGAGGTGCCCCTGCTCAAATATGACGTATACTCTTAGCATATTTAATACACTCTACTGTGACTGCTAAAAACCTTTTTTATCCTTCTTTTTTTTTGAAATATAAAAAAGATTCATCTTATTTATAAATTTTATAAAAAAATAGAACACATGTGCAAAGTCATTTTGCTTACATAAAAATGGTGAAAATAAAATTAATCTATCAAAGATAATAAAAACAACATATCTGCATGAAGCATAGTTCC
>NW_011495078.1:15014008-15014427 GCF_000754665.1 Bison bison bison | reverse complement strand
GTGTCAAGAGCTGTGGTTAATGTTTCCAAACACAGAAGTCCTCACCTTCTTCCTGACCTACAGTGAGACTAGAAATAATTAGGAGCCAACTTTTGTTCAGTGACTAACTGAAGCTGCTCCCTGAGTCTCTTTGGGGCATTAAGTTGAATGTTTATTCTTTTATGTTACAAGGCTATCATTCATTATATCACAGGTATAGTCTTCTAGGTATGTCTGTGGTGGAGAGTTTTAAAGAGTGGTTATTTAAATGTAATCTATTGCTTACCCAGTTGTCTTGTGAGTATGTTTTGGTTACTGGTTGTTCACATGTGTGTGTTACTCTCCTATCCAGCAGTCCCCAGCACCCTCTATGTACCTGTAATGCCACTCTCTAGGGAACGAGGATGAAAATAAAATGCTCCCTGAACTTAAACCTCAGG
>NW_011495078.1:15013472-15013908 GCF_000754665.1 Bison bison bison | reverse complement strand
AACACTATGGATTGTAGTCTGCAAGGGTCCTCTGTCCACAGGATTCTCCAGGCAAGAATACTTCAGTGGGTTTCTGCCCTCCTCCAGGGAATCTTCCCAACCCAGGAACTGAACCTGCATCTCCTTTGGCTCCTGCACTGTAGACAGATTCTTTTACCACTGAGCCACTGGAAAAGTATATATATATATGAACACCCAGAACTTATCCCAATATGCATATATACAAACACATGCATACTTATACATAAGTACATACATAAAATGTGACGTGAAAACTGTTTTCCCCCATTCATTTATTTTCCTCTTGCTAGAGGCAAAACCCAGCTTGTGAAAGGTGTGTTTCAACTAACTTATCTTCCTGAACAGACATCTTAGAAGAGCTATTGGCACTACAGCTCACCATTCTGGCAAAAGAATGGAAAAAAAAAAAAAAGAA
>NW_011495078.1:15013080-15013372 GCF_000754665.1 Bison bison bison | reverse complement strand
AGATACAGACTCAAAATTACAAAGGATAGCACAGGTGCTATATCTTTTATGTTAATTGTGGCAAAATACATGTAGAAACCTGTATACTGGTCAAGAAGCAACAGTTAGAACCAGACATGGAATAACAGACTGGTTCAAATTTGGGAAAGGAGTATGTCAAGGCTGTATATTGTAACCCTGTTTTTTTTACTTACACGCAAAATACTTCATTCAAAATGCTGAATGGATGAAGCACAAGCTGGAATCAAGATTGCTGGGAGAAATATCAATAACTTCAGATATGCAGATGACA
>NW_011495078.1:15011347-15011515 GCF_000754665.1 Bison bison bison | reverse complement strand
CAGGAGTAAAGTTGAAAAGAAAAAGAAAAAAATCTCACCATAGCAAATTAAAATGAAGTGTGTGAAATAGAAAGAATAACCCCTTACTTTTCCCCTAAACATTTTACCCAAAGGGAAGCTTCATTTTTTGCTGCTGTTTTTTAAAAAGGTACTGTGAGTAGTCAGAAA
>NW_011495078.1:15008520-15010852 GCF_000754665.1 Bison bison bison | reverse complement strand
CCCTTCTGCTTTTATATCTTTACATCAGCTTTTCCATGGTTCAGAAGAGCTCAGGTCTTAGCATCCACAAAGGAGAGAAGTAGGAGTTTTATGAGGCCTTTGACGATTTGCAAACTTGTTCATGGTCTTGTAACATTGTCATTTACAGGTACTTTCTTCAATATTATATGAAAACTAAAAGAATTAGAGAAATGAATGCAAAGCTTTTATTGATCCAGTTTTCACACCTGAATTAAAAAAATAAGGGAATTTTGTTTAAGAAAAGAATACTTATGGACACCAATCAGTAATGTGCAGCTACAGAAGGGCAATCTGCTATAGATGAGCAGAACTGGAAGGTTATCAAACCTCATTTTAATAATTAGTCACTCTCTGCTTTATTAAAAGCAAGAAGTGGAAAGTTTTCATCTTCATTTGTTTTTCTCCCTTTGGGAGAAGGTGCAAATATTCAAAAGAGATTATAATTTACATATTGACTAAGGTCTCTTAAGGTGGCAAAACTCCACAACTCTGATAGTGCATTCTGAGTGGGAGCTTATTTGACCAGAAAGAAGAGACACCAGCAAATTCAGGTGTTCAGCACACACAAGAACAGATGCTAAAATGGGAGTGGAGGAATCTACTAATTAAATAAACAAATCTCAAAATGCTGAATCCTTTATCTTAACCAACTATGAGTAATTATCTATTAAGAAACAAAGATAAAAAAGCCACTAAGAAATTAGCTTTTATTCTCTCCAGGATTTCAGATCATTTCTCCTGCAGAGATATTTATTATATTTGAAGACAGTTTGTGATGAATATAAAACTTGCTGACACAGCACACAAAAGACTGAGAAAAACACATATATATTTTATTTTATATTAACTTTAAATAGATGGAAGAGGATGCAAAAAAAAAGAAAGAAAGAAAGAAAACCCTGTTAATCATGATGTAAAAGCAAGAATTTTATGGTTCAAACTAAGAATTGCTTTTATGCCAGCTAATGGCCAGGAGATTTGAAAAGGCTAAGAAAAATAAGGTAAACATCACCATATTCTCAGCTTCAGTGCTTTGCCTGACACAACACTGGAACATCCCCGTGAGTGTGAGCGTGAGGGCGAGAGAGAGCACCAGGCCAATCTTCCCGGGGTTCAAAGCTAAACATAGAAGAAGAGGAATGAAGTCAGAATGGTTCTTAAACCCTTGTTCAGCTCCTTCTGTAACTTTACAAAGAAGATTCCTTTATCATATTTCAATCATTCATATGTCATGATCGTATTATTCATACTTTTACTATGTGGATTGAGATCATAATACAGTGGAGAAAATGACTATGAAATACTGTGAGATGTGTTTATTAATCTCATCAGGACTTACATATATGTGAAATATCATATAGGTGAAGAATCAAGTCATTATTCAGACTTCCATCATGTCTGCAAGAACCATTAGGTAATATAACTTTCTACATATCCAACGCAGCTGCAGTTGAAACCACACACAAAAAAAAGGCAATAGGTTTTAAGAGCAAGTGCTTTTAAATGTAAAATACTACTCTCATTGTTCCATATTAAAGATTCAATGCAGTTAGTATGGAATCATTAGGGACGGTGAATTCATGCCACAGACACCAACAATAGCTCATCTGGTACCCACACAGTTGGACAATGTTCTTTGCTGCAGAAAATCTTTCTCAACCCAGTGTACCAGGAATCTACAACCAAGAGATTTGAATAGCTCTAAAGCTAAAACCTAACCTCTAAGCTGAAGGAAAAGCTTAATAGTAAACTTGGTTCTCTCCTCCCAACTACAGGATACTACCAAGAATGTTCAGCCTGCTACAGTTGTGTAGACTTCAACCCATTCAACAAAAGATGAAATGATTAAAAGTCTCATATTAAGACACAAATGACTTCATATAGACCACACTGTGGAATCATATGCTGCAAACACTTTAATATAATTCATTAGAACCAAACAGTATATGATATTAGATGAGGTGGCAATAATTTAATAACTGTAAACAAGACTACAAACTGTAAGCATACCACAAACCATTATTCACAACTGTACTTACTTTCTGCCAGAGTCAGGGCCCCAAAGGCAACAACAGTGACAAAGATGGCACAGATGATATCCAGATACACAGCGAGCCATCGGGACGTCATCAAAAGCAGGAACCAAGCCTCTGGATTTTTGAACCGTAATAAGCACAGTACATAAATAGAAAAACCATGTTAGCTGCTTCTAAAGAGGGAGAGCATTTTGCTCAGTTGAAATACAAAAGATTTTTATACAAGATAGAACAGCAAAGATACACACCTAAGGAGCCTAAAGATTCCAGAAAGC
>NW_011495078.1:15007370-15008420 GCF_000754665.1 Bison bison bison | reverse complement strand
ATGGCTGCAGTCACCATCTGCAGTGATTTTGGAGCTACAAGAAATAAAGTCTATCACTATTTCCATTTTTTCCTCATCTAACTGCCATGAAGTGATGGGACTGGATACCATGATGTTCATTTTTTTGAATGCTGACTTTTAAGCCAGCTTTATCACTCTCCTCTTTCACCTTCATCAAAAGGCTTCTTAGTACCTCTTTGCTTTCTGACCTAAGGGTGGTGTCATTTGCATATCTGAGGTGTTATTTTTCTGGGCAAACATGATTCCAGCTTGTGAGCCATCCAGGCTGGCATTTCACATGATATAGTCTGCACATATTAAATAAACAAGATGACAATATACACCCTTGATGTATTCCTTTCCCTATTTGGAACCAATCCATTGTTCCATGTCTGGTTCTAAGTGTTATTTCTTGATCTGCATACAGGTTTTTCAGAAGGCAGGTAAGGTAGTCTGCTTTTCCAGTATGGAGATTCCTTAAAAAAATAAAAATAGAACTACCATATGACCCAGCAAGGCAAAAGGATAGGTCACTGAGAGATGAACTCCCCAGGTCGGTAGGTGCCCAACATGCTACTGAAGATCAGTGGAGAAATAACTCCAGAAAGAATGAAGAGAAGGAGTCAAAGAAAAAACAAAGCCCAGTTGTGGATGTGACTGGTGATGGAAGCAAAGTCCAATGCTGTAAAGAGCAATTTTGCATAGGAACCTGGAATATTAGGTCCATGAATCAAGGTAAATTGGAAGTGGTCAAACAGGAGATGGAAAGAGTGAATGTCGAAATTTTAGGAATCAGTGAACTATAATGGACTGGAATGGGAGAATTTAACTCAGATGACCACCATATCAACTACTGTGGGCAAGAATTCCTCAGAAGAAATGGAGTAGCCATCAGAGTCAACAAAAGAGTCCAAAATGCAGTACTTGGATGCAGTCTCAAAAACGACAGAGAGATCTCTGTTCATTTCCAAGGCAAACCACTCAATATCATGGTAATACAAGTCTATGCCCCAACCAGTAATGCTGAAGAAGCTGAAGTTGAATGGTTCT
>NW_011495078.1:15006844-15007270 GCF_000754665.1 Bison bison bison | reverse complement strand
GTCTTCCCCAACACCACAGTTCAAAAGCATCAATTCTTCAGTGCTCAGCTTCTTCACAGTCCAACTCTCACATCCATACATGACCACTGGAAAAACCATAGCCTTGACTAGACGGACCTTTGTTGGCAAAGTAATGTCTCTGCTTTTGAATATGCTATCTTTGTTGGTCATAACTTTTCTTCCAAGGAGTAAGCATCTTTTAATTTCATGGCTGCAGTCACCATCTGCAGTGATTTTGGAGCCCCCCAAAATACAGTCTGACACTGTTTCCACTGTTTCCCCATCTATTTCCCACAGAATGTGGCCCACTGGAGAAGGGAACAGTAAACCACTTCAGTATTCTTGCCTTGAGAATCCCATGAACAGTATGAAAAGGCAAAATGATAGGATACTGAAACAGGAACTCCCCAGGTCAGTAGGTGTTCA
>NW_011495078.1:15005708-15006744 GCF_000754665.1 Bison bison bison | reverse complement strand
TCAGGGTCTTCTACTTTCCTTTAAATTGTGAAAAGTGTAGAGGCTTGGAAAAAGAGGGTTATGGAAATGATCAACAGTATCTCTTAACCTACTTCGTTGTAGAAGAAATCTTCCTCTGAAAGTTGGAAGACCCAGACTACCTGAATGTGTGAAGTAGGCCTTTATAAAGTGCAGTATCTGTTCCTTGGGGAGTTAATTTCTAATATTCCCCAGACATGACTGCACTAGGTTCACTGACTCTCCATGGTGCAACTGTGATTAGAAAGCTTCAATTAGGGAAAAAAAAAATAGCCTATAAAGACAAAGGTAACAATAGGTCTTATTTTAAACTAGAATGTTGTGAAGTAATTAGCCTTCAATTAAAATAAATAAATTAATTTTAAAAAATAAGCAAAAATAAACTATAATGATGTCATCATGAAATCACTAATGCTTGATTCAGTTCAGCTCAGTCACTCAGTCGTGTCCAGCTCTTTGCAGCCCCATGGACTGCAGGATTCCAGGCTTCTCCTATCTATCACCAACTCCTGGAGCTTACTCAAACTCATGTCCATCAAGTGGGTAATACCATCCAACCATCTGATACTCTGTCGGTCCCTTCTCCCCCTGCCTTCAATTTTTCCCACCACATCAGTGTCTTTTCTAGTGAGTCAGGTCTTAGCATCAAGTGGCCAAAGTATTGGAGTTTCAGCTTCACCATCGGTCCTTCCAATGAATATTCAGGACTGATTTAATTTAGGATAGACTGATTGGATCTCCTTGCTGTCCAAGGGATTCTCAAGAGTCTTCTCCAACACCACAGTTCAAAAGCATCAATTCTTCAGCTCTCAGCCTTCTTTATACTTCAACTCTCACATCCATACATGACCACTGGAAAAACCATAGCTTTGACTAGAAGGACTTTTGTTGGCAAAGTAATGTCTCTGCTTTTGAATATGCTGTCTAGATTGATAATAGCTTTTCTTCCAAGGAGCAAGGATCTTTTAATTTAATGGCTACAGTCACCATCTGCAGTGATTTTGGAGCCCCCTCAAAA
>NW_011495078.1:15004091-15005608 GCF_000754665.1 Bison bison bison | reverse complement strand
AGATCCATCCCATCTAAGACTCATTCCAAGTGCTAAACTGGTAAATAAACAGTTAGCTAAAATATCTAAGTTAATCCTAATTGTTACACTAATTTTGCTTTAGTTATCAAGATTAAGTTTCCAAGTGATACTCTTTAAATTAACATAATTATAACCCCTCTGTACTTTTTCCATCCAGATTGTTCACAGCACCTCACATTTTGGGAAACTGTGGATTCTAACCATTTCCAAGTTATGAGTTTACTACTGGGATAAGTCATTATTTTCAGACATGTACCAAGTGTGACTAGTACAGACTTATGAAGAAGCATCTACGAAGATCAGAGGTATGTAGGCAGGAAAACACAAATATCACTAAATGACTAAGGGTAACTTATCATTGATTTTACTTCCCTTCTCAGAATACACAACAACAGTCTATACTGAAAGCTATAGGATTAGATGATAAGAACTAATTTCTAGTAAATACTTGGTATGAACTAAAAATGCCATCCACTATATCAGTAAACAAAGGATGCTGCAGCCATCAGGACCCTGCAGCCACTCCTGCAATAGTGGCACCCTGAGGAGACTCAGGATGAGAAAGCACAGGATAATGGCCCCAGATAACAGAGGTGCCCATTAAAAGAACTGTTATAGGGAAGAGCCAATTTTGACTCCACGTTGGATCTGTTCCTTTAACTTTATGCCTGTGTTCAGTCATGTCCAACTCTTTGTGATCCTATGGACCATAGCCCTCCAGGCTTCTCTGTCCATGGGATTCTCCAGGCAAGAACACTGGAGTGGGTAGCCATTTCCTCCTTCAGGGGATCTTGCTGACCCAGGGATCCAACCCCTGTCTCTTATGAATCTGGCATTGGCAGGTGTGTTCTTTACCACTAGCACCACCTTGGAAACCCCTCCTAGATAAGACCTGTTAGTAAAACCTGGGTGTTTAGAGGAAGTTATGATCATTTATCTTACAGGAGGCTACAGAGACTTTATAAAATGATGAGGGAAAAGAATCAAGGGGGTAAACTCTAAACTGTTTTCAAGTCCTCTCTCCTTAGCCTAGCATCTGAATGGTTCAGTCAGTACCAATGTGCACACAGGCACTACAGGTGTGTGTGTGGGGGGTGGGGTGGGGCACAAACAGGCAAAGATACAGAACCCTCTTCTGTGCTTAGTGTCCCCAGTTCTATAAAGAAGGAAGGAACAGGTTTCCTCCCATGAGATACTAGAGCTTAGAGAGGGTCAGAAGCTCTGGGCTGGGGGCCAGCTGACCATCCACTCAGCCCTGGGGCTTTTTCCACCTATGATATCTGACCAGGAACCTTAACTGTTAGAGGCCTCACCTGTGGAACTGATACAGGGAAAACACCTTCTCTGAAAAGCTACATTTTCTAACATTTCCCCTTTGTACTTAATTCAGGCACAGAGCTTAAAGTGATTCAGTGATGTTTTTGATCATCCGGTTGGGTACCTGTGTTTTCATTCCAACATCCACACTACTCTTCATTTAACTAACTATTTATTTG
>NW_011495078.1:15003401-15003991 GCF_000754665.1 Bison bison bison | reverse complement strand
ACCATCCCTCTGGGCCGTCCCAGTACACCAGCCCCAAGCATCCAGCGTCATTTTTTGAGATTGCATCAAATACTGCATTTTGGACTCTTGTGGAATATGATGGCTACTCCATTTCTTCTAAGGGATTCTTGCCCACAGTAGTAGATATAATGGTCATCTGAGTTAAATTCACCCATTCCAGTCCATTTTAGTTCACTGGTTCCTAAAATGTTGATGTTCACTCTTGCCATCTCCTGTTTGACCACTTTCAATTTGCCTTGATTCATGGACCTAACATTCCAGGTTCCAATGCAATATTGCTCTCTACAGAATTGGACTTGACTTCCATCACCAGTTACATCCACAACTGGGTGTTGTTTTTGCTTTGGCTCCATATCTTCATTCTTTCTGGAGTTATTTCTCTATCAATCTCCAGTAGCACACTGAGCACCTTCCAACCTCAGGAGTTCATCTTTTAGTGTCCTATCTGTTTGCCTTTTCATACTATTTATGCGGTTCTAAAGGCAAAAATACTGAAGTGGTTATCCTTGATTGTGCATGTCCAATTCAGTTGCTTGAAACAAAACAAGCAAAAGCAAAAAAAAAAAAAA
>NW_011495078.1:15002110-15003301 GCF_000754665.1 Bison bison bison | reverse complement strand
CAGCTTATGCAGCTCAATATCCAAAAAACAAGCAACCCAATCAAAAAATGGGCAGGAGACCTAAAGAGACATTTCTCCAAAGAAGACACCCAGATGGCCAAGAGGCACATAAAATGATGTTCAACATCACTATTAGAGAAATGCAGATCAAAACTACAAAGCTATCATCTCGAACCAGTCAGGATGGCCCTCGTCAAAAAATGTAGAAACAATAAATGTGAGAGAGTGTGTGGAGAAGAGGGAACCCTCTTGCATTGTTGGTGAGAAGGTAAATTGATACAGACACTATGGAGTGTTGTTCTTGTTCAGTCACTCAGTTGTGTCTGACTCTTTGTGACCCCGTGAATAACAGCACATCAGGCTTCCCTATGCTTTACTATCTCCCAGAGTTTGTTCAAACTCATGTTCATTGAGTCAGTGATGCCATCCAGCCATCTCATCCTCTGTCGTCCCCTTCTCCTCCTGCCCCCAATCCCTCCCAGCATCAAGGTCTTTTTCAATGAGTCAACTCTTCACATGAGGTGGCCAAAGTACTGAAGTTTCAGCTTCAGCATCTCTCCTGCCAATGAATATTTAGGGTTCATTTCCTTTGGGGTTGACTGGATTGGTCTCCCTGCAGTCCAAAGGACTCTCAAGAGTCTTGTTCAGGACAACACTTCAAAAGCATCCATTCTTCTGTGCTCAGCTTTCTTTATAGTCCAACTCTCACATCCATACATGACCACTCAAAAAACCATAGCCTTGACTAGACGGACCTTTGTTGACAAAGTAATGTCTCTGCTTTTAAAAATGCTGTCTAGGTTGGTCATAGCTTTCCTTCCAGGGAATAAGCATCTTTTAATTTCATAGCTGTAGTCACCATCTTCAGTGATTTTGGAGCCCAGAAAAATAAAGTCATCCACTGTTTCCCCATCTATTTGCCATGAAGTGATGGGACCAGATGCCATGATCTTAGTTTTCTGAATGTTGAGCTTTAAGCCTCCATAGAGCCATTCAACTTCAGCTTCTTCAGCGTGACTGTTCGGGGCATAGACTTGGTGTTTTGTTTTGTTTTGTGATATTGAATCGTTTGCCTTGGAAACAAACAGAGATCATTCTGTCATTTTTTTTTTTTTCTCTCTAATTTTATTTTATTTTTAAACTTTACATAATTGTATTAGTTTTGCCAAATATCAAAATGAATCCGCCACA
>NW_011495078.1:15001566-15002010 GCF_000754665.1 Bison bison bison | reverse complement strand
AGCTCCTGCTCCAAATTAGAAAGGCCTTTTCTTCACCCCAGCAGGTGTCCCAACTCAACCCCAGAATCCAGTCAGTCTGGAAGCAGGGTGCTCACAGGGATGATGCAGGTGAATTCTGGGGCCATCACCCTGTTAGAAGGATGCCACAAGTCCAGCTCCAGGGAGTATATAGAACTCACTAGAACCAGGCTCTCACTTCCAGAGTAAATGTTGTGATGTCAACACACACAGACAAGGCTTCTGAGAAAGAAGTAGATGTGGCTGTTCCCCCAGGGAGATCCTGGAGTGAACTCTCCAGCACGGCCTCCCTCACCTCCTTCTCTCTTCAGATCAAAGTGCAGCTGATTCTCTCCAGCAGGGATGGAGGGTGGGGTTGACTTTAGAAACCAGGTATCATCTCAGCCTTGAACACCAGAGAACCAAACACCCCATGACCTACCTCAC
>NW_011495078.1:15001090-15001466 GCF_000754665.1 Bison bison bison | reverse complement strand
GACTGTTCCCAGCTCTCAGACGCAAACAGCACAGCCCTGCTGTTTCCCACACATTCTGATCTTACTACAGAGCCCTGCACAGGGTTTATTCTCAGGAGCCAGTATCTAAATGACCATGAGCTAACCAGATTGGCATGTGTCTTTCGAAATGCCATTTTACCTTCAAAACACAATAAAGATTGGAAAGATAGGCCAAATTTTTATAAACTTAGAGGAAATTCTGAAATTTCTACCTAGAAAAAAAAATTCAGAGATACAAAGAACACGCATCAAGTCAGCAGCAAATTTGATGATCAGGAAATGATTTTGCTCAATCATGCCAGACACCCTGCATGCTCTGAAAAAAGAATTGGCAAACTACAGTTTTGGGGCCAAG
>NW_011495078.1:14999269-15000811 GCF_000754665.1 Bison bison bison | reverse complement strand
ACTTCCTAGTTATCTGCTCTTGTGATACACTCAGTAGCACTATGAGAGAGTCATTACTATCTTTAACAGAAGAGAATATATGAGGTTTAGAGAGTAGGAGCTGAATCCCAAACTATCAGGAGTCAGCAGGTGTTACTAGAGGGATGAGCGAGCAGGCATCAAGGATGAGGAATCCGGAAGCCTCAGCTATACATGCAGGGATAAAGAAGTGGTTAATTACAAATTCAGGGTCCAGAAATGTAGGAAAAAAATTAAAATATTGATCTTTGGAAGTGGAAATTCCTCTTTCTTGGTTTTCTATCCATAGTTAACATTTACTGAGTGCTGACTGTGTTCAGGGCTGAACATTTGATACTTCACATGCATTAACTTGTTTATCCTCACAAGAGCTCTACCTAGGAACAGTATTATCTCATTTTACAGATGGAGACACTGAGGCCCAGGGAGAGGAAAACCTGATAGACACTGCAAAGTATAAGTCACAAAGCCGGGAAGCCCATGTCATGAGACTTTATGACATATTTAAGCTTTCCCCTAACATACAGCCAACTTTCTATCATCGTGCTAAGTATATAAAATGTACATTTCAAAGGTTAGTGATTATAACAACAGCAGACACCATTTACCAGGCATTTACTATATGCAAGGCACTGTGCTAAAAGTTCCATGAACATTCACTTAATTACCACATCATCTGTGAGATGATTTTATCTTGGAGAATAGTCTTCTACAAATCATTGGTTGATGCTGATGTAAGCATTCAAAACTTTATCAGGAAAAGTATGATACTGTGGTGGGCAGCTTCAGGCAATAAGAATACAGTCAATACTTAGCATCTGCTTGCTAAGAGAGAAGTGGGTTGGTGGAGACATGCAGATTCACAAGGCCTAGGCCAAGGCCTCTGGAGTTTATGATCTCAGATGGATACAAATCCATGGTGATTTGAACATGGTACTGAATGCTAGGGAAACACAGAGAGGAATACCTGAAAATTCTTAGACAATTCTGAGAAGACTTAGGACTGAAGTTTACAGGCTGGTTTAACAAATAGAAAGAGTAATCACAGTAGGTGGTAATCACAGTTGATGGAGATTTGGACTGAAAAGGAGTTGGGATTAAGTTAAGATATTTGTCCAAATTAACACCAGTTGTTCTGTGTCCTCTCAGCACCACTATCACTTGCATCCCACATATGCCACCTCAGAGCCTCCCTACCTTGTCACCCAGGGCAGCTGGCCCCAGAATGTCATGTCTCTGAGGGATGGATTAGAGGGGTAATGTCTGTTATCACAGAGACTCAGGTTATCATTTCACAGCTCTTCCTGATCAGTTTTCTCAGAGGATATTCACAACCATCTTCTGAATGAGAAAAGCAAAAACTTTATTTTCATTTACAGATAATACATGAAGCTAGGAGGGTAAGTGGTTGTCCTAAGTTTTCCAGGGAAGGACTGCAGGTCATGGAGAAAGACAGGAGCAGTTTGTACTCAGAAAATCCTAGAGCCATAGCTGTAGGCAGGGGGAGCCTGAGAGGAGGAGGAG
>NW_011495078.1:14998641-14999169 GCF_000754665.1 Bison bison bison | reverse complement strand
GCACCAGTTCAGAATGATCATCGTATCTACATCTTCTTTTATTAATGCCCCAGAATATAGGTCACTTTGTACATTCGCCCTATGGAACAGAGAAGAAAAAATATTACACTATACATAAACATAGAATTTACACAAACGTAAAAAAAAAAAAAATACCTCAATTTGAGAAACATGTTTCATGCTGGAAAGTCTTTCCCAGATCACAAGACCCTCTGTGTGTCTCCCTTTTAAAAATCTGAATGATGATTTTCAGTTCTCAAAACTGTCTGTGAAGAGAGACTTAGAAAATGAACTTATGGTTGCTGAAGGGGAAGTGATAGTTTGGGAGTTTGTGATGGCAATGCACACACTATATTTAAAATAGATAACCAACAAGAATTTATTGCATAGCACATGGAACTCTCTCAATGTTATGTGGCAGCCTGGATAGGAGGGGGACTTGGGGTAGAATGGATACATGCATACGTATGGCTGAGTACCTTCACTGTTTCACCTGAAACTATCACAACATTGTTGACTGGCTATACT
>NW_011495078.1:14997998-14998541 GCF_000754665.1 Bison bison bison | reverse complement strand
GAATTCTGAAGGAACAAATTCCAATCATAAGTGGAGAAAAATAGGGCTGTCTGACCTCTCTCCTATTAGACCTACAGATGAATGATTTCTTAAAGCCACTGCATTAACTGTGTATGCCACCATGCTGGACTCTCCATGCTCATGGGGAGGGGTCCTTCCAGCTCCTGCTATGTCTAGTCTTTAGTCACTTGGCTCCCCATTGTTGGTTATCAAAAAATCCTACTAAAATGTCAACCAGGGAAAAATACAAATTACAGTTTTTTAGCAGACCCGCATCATTTGGACAACATCCACCAGTTTCAATGATCTGGCTCTCCCCACGTGAGGGCCTTTTATGACTAACCTAGCTTGGCAGATAACCTGGAAAGCAGAGGTAAGATCAAAATGAAGGGCTCCACAGGGGCCTGTACCAATGTTTCTTCCTTAGGTACCCACTGAAGAACATCCAGGGCTGATCTCTTTTAGAATGGACCAGTTGGAACTCCTTGCAGTCCAAGGGACTCTCAAGAGTCTTCTCCAACACCACAGTTCAAAAGCACCAAT
>NW_011495078.1:14997054-14997898 GCF_000754665.1 Bison bison bison | reverse complement strand
AAAGTTATGACCAACCTAGATAGCATATTGAAAAGCAGAGACATTACTTTGCCAACAAAGGTCCGTCTAGTCAAGGCTATCGTTTTTCCAGTTGTCATGTATGGATGTGAAAGTTGGACTGTGAAGAAAGCTGAGCACTGAAGAATTGATGCTTTTGAACTGTGGTGTTGGAGAAGACTCTTGAGAGTGCTTTGGACTGCAAGGAGATCCAACCAGTCCAGTCTAAAGTAGATCAGTCTTGGGTGTTCTTTGGAAGGAATGATGCTAAAGTTGAAACTCCAATACTTTGGCCACCTCATGCAAAGAGTTGACTTTTTGGAAAAGACTTTGATGCTGGGAGGGATTGGGGGCAGGAGAAGAAGAGGATGACAGAGGATGAGATGGCTGGATGGCATCAGCAACTTGATAGACATGAGTTTGGGTGAACTCCGGGAGTTGGTGATGGACAGGTAAGCCTGGCATGCTGCGATTTATGGGGTCACAAAGAGTCGGACACGACTGAGTGAATGAACTGAACTGAACTGACACCTGAACAACATGGTTTTGAACTGCATGGATCCACTCATATGCCATTTTCTTTTCAATAAATACTACTACAGTCCTACTCTATCCAAAGTTGGTTGACTCTTCAGATGAAGAACTGCATATTTAATGCAAAGTTAAGGCAAATTCTACAGTCAGTGGGGTTTATGTTCCCAATCCTACATAGCTCAAGGGTCAAATGTAAATGTTCAGTTCAGTTCAGTCGCTCAGTCGTGTCCGACTCTTCGCAACCCCATGAATCACAGCAGGCCAGGCCTCCCTGTCCGTCACCAACTCTCAGAGTTCACTCAGACTCACGTCC
>NW_011495078.1:14996634-14996954 GCF_000754665.1 Bison bison bison | reverse complement strand
GCAGAGTACATCATGAGAAACGCTGGGCTGGAAGAAGCACAATCTGGAATCAAGATTGCCGGGAGAAATATCAATAACCTCAGATATGCAGATGACACCACCTTTATGGCAGAAAGTGAAGAGTAACTAAAAAGCCTCTTTATGAAGGTGAAAGTGGACAGTGAAAAAGTTGGCTTAAAGCTCAACATTCAGAAAACTAAGATCATGGCATCTGGTCCTTTCACTTCATGGGAAATAGATGGGGAAACAGTGGAAACAGTGGCAGACTTTATTTTGGGGGGTTCCAAAATCACTGCAGATGGTGATTGCAGCCATGAAAT
>NW_011495078.1:14996210-14996534 GCF_000754665.1 Bison bison bison | reverse complement strand
CAGGCAAGAGTACTGGAGTTGGGTGCCATTACCTTCTTCAATTTATAATTAAAAAGACTTTTAAAAATATCACCTCATTTACTAAAATAACTCAAGAAAATCCATGAGTTTAGAGTTTTAGAAAACTTGATAGGTATAGGGCATTTTTATATATGATTTACTGTATGAAAATATAATTCTTTAGAACATAAATAAAGTATAGTTGACACCTAAACACTAGTAAAGTAATGCTCAAAATTCTCCAAGCCAGGCTTCAGTAATACATGAACCATGAACTTCCAGAAGTTCAAGCTGGTTTTAGAAAAGTCAGAGGAACCAGAAATC
>NW_011495078.1:14995456-14996110 GCF_000754665.1 Bison bison bison | reverse complement strand
GTTCATGGTTCTAGTGCCTTTAGTAGTGGCCACCAAGCACTTTACAAGCATCAGTTCAATAAATCCTCATGAGAACTCCAAAGACTGAAGGATTAAGAGAACTCTCTGCTCAGTATTAAGTATATTGACCCACATTAGTGATAAACCTGGGTGTTGAGAGTCAACCATGCCTTACTTCCAAGGCTGTGCTTAATCACAACAGTTGTGTCTCAGAGAGAGAATAATCAGGATTAAGGATGCCCATGTGTGACGATGCACATTTTTTTCCAGAAAAATTATTATATTATTGTATTATTAATAAAATATTATTGATTTATTAATATTATATATTATTATTATTTATGTTCAGAAAACCTCCAACCTCTGGGTGCAAAGAGCCCCAATATTGTACAGGGATGATGCCAAAGTCCTCAAACTCCCCAGAACAAACACAGAAAATCCTGTACTTCTTCTTGAAAAAAGACTGCTGACTGACTGAATTTCATGGGCAGCCTCAAACGATAAAACGTCTGAAGCTTTGTCTACACAGAGGACTGGATGGAGCTCATCACTCCCTCTTCTGCCTCCCCAGGTTGCATCAGCACAATGTCACTCACATCTGGGCTCTACTGCTATTGATCCATTCAAACATCTCACAAAAATGGACTTTATGAA
>NW_011495078.1:14993776-14995356 GCF_000754665.1 Bison bison bison | reverse complement strand
CATACATGACAACTGGAAAAACCATAGCCTTGACTAGACGGACCTTTGTTGGCAAAGTAATGTCTCTCTTTTTAATATGCTATCTAGGTTGGTCATAATTTTCCTTCCAAGGAGTAAGCGTCTTTTACTTTTATGGCTGCAGTCACCATCTGCAGTGATTTTGGAGCCCCAAAAAACAAAGTCTGCCATTGTTTCCCCATCTATTTGACAGGAAGTGATGGGACCGGTTGCCATGATCTTCATTTTCTGAATGTTGAGCTTTAAGCCAACTTTTTCACTCTCCACTTTCACTTTCATCAAGAGGCTTTTTAGTTCCTCTTCACTTTCTGCCATAAGGGTGGTGTCATCTGCATATCTGAGGTTATTGATATTTCTCCTGGCAATCTTGATTTCAGCTTGTGTTTCTTCTAGTCCAGCGTTTCTCATGATGTACTCTGCAAATAAGTTAAATAAGCAGGGTGATAAGATACAGCCTTGATGTACTTGTTTTCCTATGTATATGAATGCATCATAATAAAATGTGATATACAGAAAAATATGAAAAATATATAGTATAAGTCAGTCACTACAGGTAAGTACTCTTTAAACTTGAAGACAATTCATTGTCCTTCATATTTTATGTACTTTATTAAAATATGCTCTTAGAGTATATGATGATTTACTTCTTATACTGGGACTTCCCTGGTGGCCTCTTTTCCCCAGCAAGTCAGTAGTTCATCAATATCTTGGGGGTGGGGGATGGTTCTAGGACACCTCTCCTTCCTCCCCACCAAACGCAGGGGTGATAAATTCCCTTAAACAAAACAGCATAGCATAGCACAATTGCCCCTCCAATTCAGAGGTTCTGCATCAGTGGATTCACCAACCATGGCTCCTGGGTGAATTGCCAAATTCAGGCTCCACAAATATAAAAGTCTGATGATATATCAGGATTCTGGTCCTCCCTGGTGGCTCAGATGGTAAAGAATCTGCCTGTAATGCAGAAGACTTGGTTCAATCCCTGGGTCGGGAAGATCCCATGGAGAATGGAATAGCAACCCATTCTAGTATTCTTGCTTGGTGAACCCCATGGGCAGAGTAACGTGGCAGACTATAATTCACAGAGTTGCAAAGAGTTGGACACCAGTGATTATCAGGATTTAATACACTATGTAAGATTATTTCCAAAATATGTTTATAATACTCTATAATATATCCAATTTTAATATTTTGTCATTTTTTCTAATTAGTAAAATTCTTCTCTGATGGCTCAGTAGTAAAGATTCCACCAGCTAATACAGGAGACACAAGTTCTATCCCTGGGATAGATCCCAAGGAGAAGGAAATGGCAGGAAAATCCACTGGAGAAGGTAATGGCAACCCACTCCGGTATTCTTGCCTGGAAAATTCCATGGACAGAAGTTGCTAGCTGACTACAGTCCATGGACATGACTTTTGACCAGAAGAGTTGGACATGACATAGTGACTAAACAACAACAAATTAGAAAATACTAATCCTATAATAAATTATCTTACTCAAGATTGGTTTAGAATGATCCAATATTTTTAAGATTAAATACTGAAAAATAGAAATGTTGAGT
>NW_011495078.1:14992178-14993676 GCF_000754665.1 Bison bison bison | reverse complement strand
ATATGACCAGTATACTTCATGACTACAATTTCTGTCCTCCCTGTATTATCTACCCAATTCTAGGCCTTCCAAAGATTGATATCCTTAGGGATATGGCAGCAAGTAACATTTTTGAGACGGTCTTTTCTCATTCTATATATTCTTTCTCTTTCCAGTTATCCTTTTTATTGGTGCAGATTTACTGTTTTGAAACTCCTGAGCATTTATGGGTGACTAAGGGGGAAAATGGTGGACCTCTGGATCAACAAAACCAAACCAGATTATTCAATATAGTCAAAGAGAAGATAAATTTCACATTTTCTATTTTATGCACCAGGAATTGTTATATTGATACCAGTAGAAGTACAAAATCTAGATTTTGTAAACTTGTGAATCTCAGGAAATTCAACTGTGTCCACTCCAGGTCAGCATTCTTAATGCAGGTAAGTAGCCTGGTTAGGATGTCAGGATGACTAAGGTAGAGAACATGTCACCACCACCTATGGAAGGAAGTCTAACAAGCACCTTTCATCCCGCGAAAGGATGCTGTGCTATGAGCAGCTGTTTATGACAAGCCACACTGGCATCTAAATGAATAGTACGTGAAGTATACAAAAAAACAGCAAAGAAAATAACGCTTGTGTAAATGTTAATGGTTTTGTTTAAAAAATGTGCCCAACCAAAAAAATTGAAAAATAAGACCTTGCTTTATTGTTAGAGTCCATGACAAATTTTCTCATTACACTGAAGTTCCACAGTTCTCTAGATCTAGCCAACAAGCAAAGAAATCATGGTCACCCAACACACCTAAATATCATTAACAGATGACATTTCATAAGGCTTATCATGAGTCTCATGTTGCTAGTATTTCATAGGCTTTATTTAATCTCATTCTCACATCAATATGAGTAGGATGGATTATCCTCTCCATTTACAAAGTAGGAAACTTTGCAGTGATGTTCAGAGGGGTTTATTGATTTGCCCAAATTCAGAAAATTCTGTCATTTTGACCCCAAGTTTGTTCTTTTAATTTCTGCCTTATACTATATCACATATAGAGATAAAATTCACATTTAAAAAATAATATCTAAACATACTCTTTTATATATTTTTCCTTCTGTCTGCATTTTCTAATTTTGTTGGGTTTCTTGGGGCCATATCTGGTCTTTCCCATGAGGGGACCAGTTCTAGATTCCCAGCTAATTAGGTAGTAACAGCCTGCTCAGTTCAGAGAGCAGACTGATCATTAAAAGATTCTAAAAGTGCTCACTAATAGAACACACTAACGTGTCAATTTAAGAACTGTACTTTTAAAAATAAAAAGAAAAATCTTTCTTTATAAGAATGATGAGTTATAATCCCAGGAAGCAAAATTATGGGGGGGAGGGGCGGAAATCTAATTTTAAAAAAATACATAAACCCCAAGGACACAACATTAGACTCAGTAGTTTAAATGGTTAACATCTATATTTGGATGATAATGAAATGTTAAAATCTCACATGTAGAGTTAACACTGTA
>NW_011495078.1:14989384-14992078 GCF_000754665.1 Bison bison bison | reverse complement strand
ATAAAGAAAAATATAAAAATCATTGTTTTCCTCTCACTAAAAGAAACAACACAGAGGGAAAAAAAAAATCGTGTGCAACCTACAGTTTCAGTCTAGGCTTTCCTAAGTCAATTACAAGTTCTAATAAAAACTCACAAGAAAGATAATTATAAAAAGTAGTTGATCTTCCTTTCTCTGCATTTCAAATCTCACAATTTACAATATGTTCCATAAGCTAAAACTGATGTATGCTTTGGTATCAGCATGTGAGTTAGCAGGGAACAAGAGAAATGATTTACCACTTCCTTGTAATTTACAAGGAAATTTATTTCCATGTAAAGTAGCTTCTTAAGAACCTACTGTATAGCACAAGGAGCTCTACTCAAAGCTTTCTGGTGACCTAGATAGGAAGGAAATCCAAAAAAGAGAGGATATTTATATATAATTGGCTCACTCTGATGTACAGTAGAAACTAACTAAACATTGGAAAGCAAAATATTTATTTTATTTTTATTTATTATTATTATTATTTTTTTTTTTACTTTACAATATTGTATTAGTTTTGCCATACATCAACATGCATCTGCCACAGGTGTACACATGTTCCCAATCCTGAACCAAGTAGCTACTTCTATGCCCAAGTAGCTTTAAAAAGTTTGAAAAGACAATGTTAAGTTGCAAGTGGACAATCTCTTAAATAACTGAATTGCAAGAAACTACAGATTATATTTTGACATGAGATAGTAAATCTAAACAAGTACCTAATCTCTCACTAAGTGCTTGGGGGCTCAGTTCAGAATAAAGCATCAGCCTGCAATGCGGGAGACCTGGGTTCAGTCCTTAGGTTGGCAAGATCCCCTGGAGAATGAATGGAAAGAGTGAACATCGACGTTTTAGGAATAAGCAAACTATAATGGATTGGAATGGGTGACTTTAACTCAGATGACCATCATATCAACTACTGTGGGCAGGAATCCCTTAGAAGAAATGGAGTAGCCATTAGAGTCAACAAAAGAGTCCAAAATGCAGTACTTAGATGCAATCTCAGCAACGACAGAAAGATCTCTGTTCATTTCCAAGGCAAACCATTCAGTATCATGGTAATCCAAGTCTATGCCCCAACCAGTAATGCTGAAGAAGCTGAAGTTGAATGGTTCTATGAAGACCTAAAGACCTTTTGGAACTAACACCCAAAAAAGATGTCCTTTTCATTATAGGGGACTGGAATGCAAAAGTAAGGAGTCAAGAAACACCTGGAGTAATAGGCAAATTTGGCCTTGGAGTACAGAATAAAGCAGGGAAAGGGCTCATAGAGTTTTCCTAAGAGAATACAGTGATCATAGCAAACACCCTCTTCCAACAACACAAGAAAAGACTCGATACATAGACATCACCAGATGGTCAACCTGAAATCAGATTGATTATATTCTTTGCAGCCAAAGATGGAGAAGCTCTATACAGTCAGCAAAAACAAGACTGGGAGCTAACTATGGCTCAGATCATGAACTCCTTATTGCCAAATTCAGACTTAAATTGAAGAAAGTAGGGAAAACCACTAGACCATTCAGGTATGACCTAAATCAAATCCCTTACGAATATACAGTGGAAGTGGGAAATAGATTTAAGGGACTATATCTGATAGACAGAGGGCCTGATGAACTATGGATGGAGGTTTGTGACATTGTACAGGAGACAGGGATCAAGACCATTCCCAAGAAAAATAAATGCAAAAAAGCAAAACGGCTGTCTGAAGAGGCCTTACAAACAGCTGTGTGAAGAAGAGAAGCGAAAAAAAGGAGAAATACCCATTTGAATGCAGAGTTCCAAAGAATAGCAAGGAGAGATAAAAAGCCTTCCTCAGTGATCAGTCAAAGAAATAGAGGAAAACAATAAAATGGGAAAGACTAGAAATCTCTTCAAAAATTAGAGATACCAAGGGAAAATTTCATGCAAAGATGGGCTCAATAAAGGACAGAAATGGTAGTGACCTAACAGAAGCAGAAGATATTAAGAAAAGGTGGCAAGAATACACAGAAGAACTGTACAAAAAAGATCTTCACGACCCAGATGATCACGATGGTATGATCACTCACCTAGAGCCAGACATTCTGGAATGTGAAGTCAAGTGGGCCTTCAAAAGCATCACTACAAACATAGCTAGTGGAGGAAATGGAATTCCAGTAGAGCTATTTCAAATCCTAAAAGATGATGCTATGAAAGTGCTGCACTCAATGTGCCAGAAAATTTGGAAAACTCAGCAGTGGCCACAGGAGTGGAAAAGGTCAGTTTTCATTCCAATCACAAAGAAAGCAATGCCAAACACAATTTCACTCATCTCACACACTAGTAAAGTAATGCTCGAATTTCTCCAAGCCAGGCTTTAGCAACACGTGAATTGTGAACTTCCAGGTATTCAAGCTGGTTTAGAAAAGGCAGAGGAAACAGAGATCAAATTGTCAACATCCATTGGATCATCAGAAAAGCAAGATAGTTCCATAAAAACAACTATTTCTGCTATACTGACTATGCCAAAGCCTTTGACTGTGTGGATCACAACAAACTGTGGAAAATTCTGAAAGAGATGGAAATACCAGACTGCCTGACCTGCCTTCTTGAGAAATCTGTATGCAGGTCAGGAAGCAACAGTTAGAACTGGACATGAAACAACAGACTGGTTCTAAATATGAAAAAGAGTACATCAAGGCTGTATATTGT
>NW_011495078.1:14987826-14989284 GCF_000754665.1 Bison bison bison | reverse complement strand
TTCAGTTGATTGTAAAGCAGAGTAATTTGTTTAAAGAGTAAATTAGGTTATCTTACTCCCTGGCACAGAATCTTCCAATAGTTGCCCATTTCACCCAGTATAGAAATCAGATTCTTTTTTATGGTTTTTTCAAATTTATTTTGAATTGGAATATAATTGCTTTACAATGTTGTGTTGATTTCTGCTGTACAAAATGTGAATCAGCTTTAAGTAGACATGTATCTCTTTCTCTTGAGTTTCCCTCCCAGTTCCCCCCTCCATCCCATCCCTTTAGGTCATCAGAGAATACCAAATGAGCTCATTGTCCTCTACAGCAATTTCCCACTAGCTATCTATTATACACAGGTGGTATATACATGTCAATGCTACACTCTCAATGTGCCCCACTCTCTCAGATATGCAGATGACACTTCTAATGGAGGAAAGCAAAGAGAAGCTAAAGAACCTTCTGAAGATGAAAGAGGAGAGTGAAAAAGCTGGCTTAATACTCAACATTCAAAAAACTAAGGTCATGGCATCCAATCTCATCACTTCATGGCAAATAGATAGGAAAAAAGTAGAAACAGTGCTAGATTTTATTTTCTTGGGCACCAAAATTTCTGCAGAATGTGACTGTAGCCACAAAATTAAAAGATATTTGCTCCTTGGAAGAAAAGTTATGACCAACCTAGACAGCATATTAAAAAGCAGAGATGTTACTCTGCTGACAAAGATCCGTATAATCAAAGCTATGTTTTTTTTTCAGTAGTCATGTAAGGATGTGACAGTTGAACCATAAAGAAGGCTGAGTGCTGAAGAATAGATGCTTTCAAATTTTGGGGCTGTAGAAGACTCTTGAGAGTCCGTTTGACTGCAAGAATGTCAAACTGGTCAATCCTAAAGGAAATCAACACTGAGTATTCATTGGAAGGACTAAGAAAGAAGCTCTAATGATTTGGCCCCCTGATATGAAGAACTGACTCATTGGAAAAGACCATGATGCTGGAAAAGATTTAGGGCAGGAAGAGAAAGGGGTGACAGAGAATGAGATGACTGGTGGCATTACTGACTCAATGGACATGAGTTTGAGAAAACTCCAAGAGATAGTGAAAGACAGGGAAGCCTAGCATGCTGCAGTCCATGGGTTTGAAAAGAGCCGGACATGCTTAGGAGCTGATCAAAAACTCCTTCTCCTCCTGTGTCCACAAGTCCCTTCTCCATGTCTGTGTCTCTATTCCTGTCCTGCAGATAGGTTAATCAGCACCATTTTTCTAGGTTCTATATATATGCAGTAATATATGATATTTATTTTTCTTTTTCTGTCTTACTTTTTGTATAACAGGCTCTAGGTTAATCAACATCACTTCAAAAAGTTTACAGGGGTCCACAGAACTGGGAATGATTAGGCTATTTATGGTTTTCTGACTACATTTATCTTAATTCTTCCCCCTCCCCCCATTCCCTTCTTTCTATCCATAT
>NW_011495078.1:14986673-14987726 GCF_000754665.1 Bison bison bison | reverse complement strand
TCAAGGTCTTTTCCAGTGAGTTGGCTCTTCACATCAGGTGGCCAAAGTATTGGAGCTTCAGATACAGCATCCGTTCTTCCAATGAATATTCAGGGTTAATATCCTTTAGGATTAACTGGTTTGATCTCCTTGCAGCCCAAGGACTCTCAAGAATCTTCTCCAGCATTGCAATTTGAAAGAACAAATTCTTTGACCCTCAGTCTTCTTTATAGTCCAACCTTCTCATCTGTACATGACTACTGGAAAAACAAACAAACAAACATAGCCTTGTACTTACTTTACTGCAAAATTATCTTTTTTGCAGCACTGTTCTTTGCAAAGTTGTTTGTGTTTGTATGCTGCCTCCAGTGTATGTCCTCCCACTCCTCATGAAATCATTCCAGTCATCCTTTTATTCCCATTATTCAATATAAAGTCCACTTAGCAAGATCATCCTATTTAATCTATTACCATATTTGGCATAGTTTTTCCTTTCTTGATGAATTTTCTCACATTTCAATTTTCATGCCCCCCTGAATTTCTTCCTGAATGTTCATCCTCAGTTTCATTGCTGGTTTCTCTTCATTGCCTTGACCTCTAAATGTTGGACAGACACAAGTTCAAGTCCTTGTCAATTTCATCTGATTATATCTACACATTTTCCTTTACTTGTTAATTTCATTCAGTCTTATTCCATTTAACAGTGTCCATACGCAAATTGTTCCCAATGTAATTCTTCACCTTAGTACATTCTGAATTTTAAACTCTCATATTCAATTTCAGATTGATGTCTTTACTTGATAGTGCACTAAGCATCTTAGATTTAGTGTCCAAAACTGAGTTTCTAATACCATTCCCTTTCTTCTCTCAAGTCCATTCCTCTCAAATGCCTCTGAATCCTATGGTTGCTCCACGCAAATACCTTGAATCACTCTTGACTTGGAGGAATTCAGATTGGTGCTTTCTTCCAATTTATCTGGCATCCAACTTATTTTGCCAGCTAGAATGCTATTCCATGTTTTTATCCATCATCCTTTCAGCTAGGTTCTCTGTTTCCTTCGTTTCTATCTTCAG
>NW_011495078.1:14985955-14986573 GCF_000754665.1 Bison bison bison | reverse complement strand
TCCTCTGTCCTTTGGATAATCCAGGCAAGAATACTGGAGTGAGTTGTCATGCCCTCCCTCAGGGGGATCTTCCCAACCCAGGAATCAAACCCATGTCTCTTATATCTCCTGCATTGGCAAACTTGTTCTTTACCACTAGAGCCACCTGGGAGACCCCAGGTTTGCATTCATTCCTTCTGCCTAGGATACCTTTCTTTGATATCTCACTCTTTCACCCCCTGGACACTTTCACAGTGTGAAATGTGAGAACACTAGAGTTAGATTATCTAGGCCCAAATTCTGGCTTTGTTGGTATGAGCCATGACAATACTTATTCACATAACACCCTGTATTTTATTTTCAACATCTTTGAAACAAAAATGGACATAGTAACTGCTTCTGGTGTGACTTTGAGGATTAAATGTGTGTGTAAACTATGCAAATATAAAGGATGTAAATTGTGTAAAAGGTCTAGAATCATGTCTGTACTATCATAGAGGCCACATCAGCATTAATTACTAGTACACTGCTTCTCTTCCCTAACTTACTTTTTTTCCCCCAAGATCATTCATCATTATACCAAACTTTTAGTTGATTTGTTCCTTTCTCTTTGTTATTTATCATATGGGAAGACGTTTT
>NW_011495078.1:14985238-14985753 GCF_000754665.1 Bison bison bison | reverse complement strand
ACAACAGAGGATGAGATGGCTAGATGGCATCACTGACTTGATGGACACGAGTTTGGGTGGACTCCGGGAGTTGGTGATGGACAGGGAGGCCTGGCGTACTGCGATTCATGGAGTAGCAAAGAGTCGGACATGACTGAGCGACTGAACTGAACTGAAATGACTGAATAATTAACTGAATTAGCATAAAAGAGGAAACATCCTTTGAAAATAATGAGATTGGTATTGTTGGGAGTCATACTACCAAAACTTTTTGAGAAATTAATGTATTTCTCAACAATAATTTATTAATTCCCCAGTTGTGTCAGGAACTACAGATAAAGTAGCTAAAAAATGACTCCATTTAATTATGTTTTCTTTTATGTTGTTGTTGTTTTTAATTTCTAAATCAAGTTACATAAGGCTTTTTATTTTCTTTACACAGTTTTTGGTACTTAATTTCTAATATACCTAGTTTCAATCTTTCTTATTTAACTACGAAGGAGGATACGGCTATTCATGACTAATAATCTACATAT
>NW_011495078.1:14983749-14985138 GCF_000754665.1 Bison bison bison | reverse complement strand
GAGGTGATGGAATTCCAGTTGAACTATTTCAAATCCTGAAAGATGATGCTGTGAAAGTGCTGCACTCAATATGCCAGCAAATTTGGACAACTCAGTAGTGGCCACAGAACTGGAAAAGGTCAGTTTTCATTCCAATCCCAGAGAAAGAAATGCCAAACACAATTGCACTCATCTCCCATGCTAGTAAAGTAATGCTTAAAATTCTCCAAGCCAGGCTTCAACAATACGTGAACTGTGAACTTCCAGATGTTCAAGCTGGTTTTAGAAAATGCAGAGGAACCAGAGATCAAATTGCCAACATCCACTGGATCATTAAAAAAGCATGATAGTTCCATAAAAACATCTATTTTTTGCTTTAATGACTATTGCAAAGCCTTTGACTGTGTGGATCACAACAAACTGGAAAATTTGGGAAAAGATGGGAATACCAGACCACCTGACATGCATCTTGAGAAATCTGTATACAGGTCAGGAAGCAACTATTAGAACTGGACATGGAACAACAGACTGGTTCCAAAATGGAAAAGGAGTATGTCAAGGCTGTATATTGTCACCCTACTTATTTAACTTCTATGCAGAGTACATCATGAGAAATGCAGGGCTGGAGGAAGCACAAACTGGAATCAATTGCTGGGAGAACATATAAAAAACGTCAGATATGCAGATGATACCACCCTAATGGCAGAAAGTGAAGAAGAAACAAACAGCCTCTTGATGAAAGTGAAAGAAGAGAGTGAAAAAGTTGGCTTAAAGCTCAATATTCAGAAAACTAAGATCATGGCATCCAGACCCATCACTTCATGGCATATAGATGGGGAAACAGTGGAAATAGTAACTGACTTTATTTTTTGGGGGCTCCAAAATCACTGCAGATGGTGACTGCAGCCATGAAATTAAAAGACACTTACTCCTTGGAAGGAACATTATGACCAACCTAGACAACATATTAAAAAGCAGAGACGTTACTTTGTCAACACAGGTCCGTCTAGTTAAGGCTATGGTTTTTCCAGTAGTCATGTATGGATGTGAGAGTTTGACTATAAAGAAAGCTAAACACTGAAGAATTGATGCTTTTGACCTGTAGTGTTGGAAAAGACTCTTGAGAGTCTCTTGGATTGCAAGGAGATCCAACCAGTCCATCCTAAAGGAAATCACTCCTGAGTGTTCATTGGAAGGACTGACGTTGAAGCTGAAACCCCCATACTTTGGCCATCTTATGCAACGTACTGACTCATTTGAAGAGACCCTGATGCTGGGAAAGATTGAAGGTGGGAGGAGAAGGGGACACCAATAGAAGATGAGATGGTTGGATGGCATCACGGAATCAATGGACATGATTTTGGGTAAACCCCTGAAGTTGCTGATGGACAGGGAGGTCTGGAGTGCTCC
>NW_011495078.1:14982937-14983513 GCF_000754665.1 Bison bison bison | reverse complement strand
TTTGGGCTTCCCTTGTTTCTCAGATGGTAAAGCATCTGCCTGCAGTGTAAGAGGCCCTGGTATTAAACACTCCCACACACACAATTATTTCTCTGATACTTTTAAGCTGAAAATTTGACTTATTTCTTGAAGCAAGTTTTTATTTGTTTTCACAGAGTAAGTTGATTTGAGGGCTTCCCAGGTAATGATAAAGAATCTGCCAGTGCAGGAGATGCAACAGACACAGGTTCAATCCCTGAGCTGGGAAGATTCCCTGGATTAGGAAATGGTAACCTACTGCAGTATTCTTGCTTGGAAAAGTCTGTAGACAAAGGAGCTTGGCAGGTTACAATCCATGCAGTAACAAAGAGTTGGACACAACTGGACACTGAGCACTGGCACTGACTGGACTTCATTTGATACCTTCATTATCTTGTTTTCATTGTGATGAGATTTTTGTGCCCTGTCTAATTTCTATAAAATGATGAAATGATAAATATGAGCATTTTAATCATATTTTGGTTCATAATTTCTGTTCTAGAGTTATGAAGAAACCAAAACTTTGTCTAATTATTGCAGCTCACACACTATCACCTA
>NW_011495078.1:14982339-14982837 GCF_000754665.1 Bison bison bison | reverse complement strand
AGAGATTGTCTTTTCTCCATTGTATATTCTTGCCTCCTTTGTCAAAGATAAGGTGTGCATAGGTGCGTGGATTCATTTCTGGGCTTTCTATTTTGTTCCATTGATCTATATTTCTTTCTTTGTGCCAGTACCATACTGTTTTGACGACTGTCACTTTGTAGTAGAGCCTGAAGTCAAGCATTAAAGTTGACACTTTAATGACCATCACAAAAAGGAAACTTTTCTCATGTCCTCTCATGAGGCCTGCATAATTCTAATACAAAAAGCTGACAATATATTTTAAGAAAAGCAAATTACAGACCAATATTCTTCACAAACAACAGATAAATTGTTGTTTTTGTCAAAAAATTCTTGACAAAATATTAACAAACTACAAACACTTCAGTTCAGTTCACTGGCTCAGTCGTGCCCAACTCTTTGCGACCCCATGAATTGCAGCACGCCAGGCCTCCCTGTCCATCACCAACTCCTGGAGTTCACGCAAACTCATGTCCATCG
>NW_011495078.1:14981695-14982239 GCF_000754665.1 Bison bison bison | reverse complement strand
CATTGAATTTGAAAAAAAAAATCAGTGATTCTATTACCAAATTATTTTGTGTTAGTGAATATAAAGTATCTCTCCAGAAAATTTAAAAGTTCCCAAGTGCCTATTGCTTGCTCATAATATATAATATGAAATAAATTAGGTTAATATTTCCATTTCTAGTCAGGTTGCAAAAATTCAGAATATTTGGGAAAACTAATAAAAATATATTTTTTGTAGCTACCATTCTTTACTTGTCTATTTTAATTGAATAATTGATGATCATTAAGTAAAGAGAGACTGACTTTGACTAAGTGTGCTGAAGTGTCAGTGATGAAACTGTGTCTCTGGGTCCTATTACAAAACTCTCCCTGCAAACAGAATTCCCTACTGTAATTGCTAAAGGTAGATTTACCTTTTAATCAGTTTCAAGGAGACTTATTAAAATGATGTTTCTCAGCTTTTTCTTGGGGATGTATTAATAAAAACCAATTTCAACAAACAGTTTAAACTCAGGATTAATGAATATGGGGTGCAGTTTGAGTGTGTTGATGGAATCATCTGATTC
>NW_011495078.1:14980815-14981439 GCF_000754665.1 Bison bison bison | reverse complement strand
CACATGAACCCAATGTTCATAGCCGCACTATTTACAATAGCCAGGACATGGAAGCAATCTAAATGTCTATCAACAGATGAATGGATAAATAATATATTTAAAATTTTAGGTGAACACATGCATTAAATAGTATTTAATGCTATATATATTCTAAACCATCCTTGTGAATAGAGACATTCCTGTTAATATTAGTCTGGAAAGCCAAATGTTAAAATAATCACACAGTTTAGAAGGAGATAACTTTTAATCTCAAGGTAAGAAAGAGAGGGAATCTAATCCCAGACCCTGGATTCCCCCTGCTTAGCTTCTCAAGTAATTAGTGAAGCCCAGGAGATGAGCAGTGCGGTGAAGGGAAGTACGCATACCTGGGAGGCAATAATGCTTTTATTTGGGGCCCATGCTGCCAGAGATTTTCATCTAAGATCAATAAAAGCCAAGGCTTATTTGGACAGAATTGGAACAACATGAACCACAGGGTGAGGATCCATTTCTAATCCCCTTGCCCATCCATATAACAATATCAGAATTAGCTAAAACAACGTATTAGAATAAACAATTGCCACGTATTTCCAGTGGCTGACTTGCTGAATGTGCAATCCTGGTTTAACTACCAACATCCAGTAC
>NW_011495078.1:14980066-14980715 GCF_000754665.1 Bison bison bison | reverse complement strand
ATATATATATATATGTATATCATTATATCTTTTTAAATATCTCAAACAAAGAAATTATTTTTCTTTCCTCAAATAAGAATCCCACTATAGAACCCCTTTTCATACCAACATAAACTAAAGAGCAATAAACTATGAAAGTACATCTCTAAATTATCTTGTTTTCCAAGTACACACACATCATCTATAACATATATATTTTTGCATTTTGAATTCCATTTTTTCTATCACGTTCAGAGGTAGCAACTGTAAAGTACAGTTTGAGGGTATATATGTATTTTTTTTCCTCATGTAAAGATTTGCTGACCTGTATGAATATAGTTTTAATAAAGACATTAATATTTCAAATGAAAAGCTGAAACAACTACATACAGACTTTCAACTATTTTTTATCTTTTTACTAAAAAAACTAATTATCATGTAATCAGGTTTTTTCCTATGGAAATTTTCAAACCTAAAGATTTGATACAATAATTTCCTCCATAAAACCTGCCAGCTTTAACATGTCTGTTCATTGTCAGATATGTTCCATCCATACCTCTTGTTCAGTGGCTCTGTTCATCTTTAGGTCCATTCATGTTGCTGCAAATGACATTATTTCATTTTTTCTTTATGGCTCAGTAGTAGAATTCTATTGTATATATTTTAATTG
>NW_011495078.1:14979556-14979966 GCF_000754665.1 Bison bison bison | reverse complement strand
CTCATCCTCTGTCGTCCCCTTCTCCTCCTGCCTTCAATCTTTCCCAACATCAGGGTCTTTTCAAATGAGTCAGCTCTTTGCTAATGTATTTCAATGCAAATCCAAGTAGACTGAAAGATGGAGTAATAACTTTTGTGGCAGCCTTGTTCAGTCAGACAGAGGCCTGAAGAGCAATACCTGAGGCTTCCAGGGGGAGGAAGAAATTCTGCCTCAAGTCAGCAGAGTCAGCGCCTGCCTGAGCTTCTAGCCTGCAGACCTGCCTTCCTGATTTCAGATTCACCCAGCTAGAATGCACAACCTCAGCTGGTTTTTCAAAATAAATCTCTTAATACACACATCTAAAAATAATTATAAAATACAGTATAGTGAAAGTGAAGTTGCTCAGTCGTGTCCGACTCTTTGAGACCTCA
>NW_011495078.1:14978933-14979456 GCF_000754665.1 Bison bison bison | reverse complement strand
ATCCCTGGGTCAGGAAGGTCCCCTGGAGAAGGGAATGGCTACTCACTCCAGTATTCCTGCCGGAGAAATCCCATGGACAGAGGAACCTGGAAGGCTACAGTCCATGGGGTCAGAAAAGAGTCAGACATGACTTAGTGACTAAACAACAACATTATCCTAGTTAAAGTATTATTTTTACCTTATTTTTACCAATCTTTTCTTTCTAAGTAACCACATCTGGCTTTATCCAAATAAATTGGTACAGTAAATATTTGTCTTATGTGGTAAATCAGTGCATAATTTAGCTTATCTAGGCTATCTTTCCATGAAAGATGGTTGTTTCTGTCATGAAATATGCTCACAGTAAAGGGAATCCACATCAGACACCTGGAAAGCAGAGGGAGAACCATTCATCCAGCATGTCGCTGCTTCAGACTAACCTTGACGTGACTGTGTAGACACTCCTGCCCCAGATGTTACTCATGTTAGCTCAGCCTTCCAATCAGAACAGCACCTTTCTCTAACAAACACAGCCTCTTAGTGA
>NW_011495078.1:14978153-14978833 GCF_000754665.1 Bison bison bison | reverse complement strand
TCATTCCTTATGGAGTTATTTCTCCACTGATATCCTGTAGCATATTGGGCACCTACTGACCTGAGGAGTTCCTCTTTCAGTGTCCTATCATTTTGTCTTCAAACTACATACAGCAATGCATAAAAAAGAGGCTACATTTTGACAAAGTAAAGTTTATTCAAGTAATGCAAGTTTAACCTTCAAATACCAATCAGTATAATTCACATTAAAAGAGTTAAGATAAATAATCACATGATTATTTGAAGAGATGTAGAAAAATTATTTGTCCAAATTCAACACTTATTCTTTACTAGTAAAAAAAAAAACACAAACAAACAAAATCTTGGCAATTGAGGAGTTAAAGGAAATGTTTTCAATCTGACAATGGATATCTATTTTAAAATTGTAGTTAATATAATTTGTAATGAAGAAATACTGAAATATTTTGCCCCAAGAGTACAAGATTGTCTTACATAATCATTTCTATTCAACACTGTACTGGAAAGTCTAGCTACAACAAGTCAAGAAAAGGAAATAAAAGTCATAAATACTGGAAATGAAGAAACAAAACTGTCATTATTTACAGCTGACATAATTGTATGTGTACAAAATTCTACATAATTTAAAAAAAAAAAAAAAACACAAACTCCAGGCAAAGCAAAGCGAATTTATAAATAAATCAACCATATTTCTATAGACTA
>NW_011495078.1:14976957-14978053 GCF_000754665.1 Bison bison bison | reverse complement strand
TAAACGTAGTTGGGGCTCAAAGTACTAGACAAATGTAGTAAACTGAGTTCACACAGTGGGTTAGAGTCATGAGAATCTGGATAGCAGGGGGACTTTTGATCTGAGTCTATTTGGTTATTAAACTTCAGAGAGTGATTCCTAAGTTTAGACACCAAATGACTAATCTGAATGCTTATCAGAATTCTCCAGGCTCCTGGGTTTGGATATTGAGAAATATCTGTGTATGTTTTTAAGGAAGATCTAGTACACTTCTGCATTTCTGTCTGGAGGACTTAAAATGCATTATACAGTCACAGGAGGCTAGGATGTCTGCAGCACTATGCTGGCCACTGGGATTCAAGGTGGGTAAGATGTGGTTCTTGGTCTTGACTGGTAAGAAAGGTGAAGATGGAAAATAACTCCAAAGTGTCTACCATGTGTCAGGTCCTTTGCACATGTTACCTCTGACAATAGGGCAAAATACTACCATCAGTCACCTGCAGTGCCAGACATTCCAGCATATAGGAAAAGAAGCTGATTTAATGTGATTACAGGAGGCCTCATCTAAGGGTGTCTTCACATTAAGCCTCTGGATGCATAAGGGAACCCAGGGGCCACCAGAGCAAGTAGGATGTAACTATGGTAAATTGAAGAGTTCTTATTTCAGTGTGAGCCACAAGCACCCAGAAATTCACAGCAGTGCACCCACTCCTGGTCCCCATAAGATTCTCTAACCTACACCCAAAGGGGAACTCCAAGCAGGCTTGCTCCTTTCATGTTCTTCTATCCATTCCATGGAATAAGACTTTGGGAACCTTAGGGCCTACTTTGGGACAAATAAACATGTCATGAGCAGAGCAGACTGAAGGTCCATGAGGCCACCAAAAGCAGACAGATTCGGGCATTCTGCAGGATAGAAACTCACATCTTGGTCTTCTGGAACTGCATCTTTTAAGGAGGGTCTGGGAGACGATGGAGACCGAACCAAAGACTCGGAGATCAGAGTAGGAGTTCCTAGAACTGGAGATGATCCAGGCTGCTTATTTCTCTTCTCAAAAAGGGAAAAAATATCTACCCCAGATTTCAGGAACTCAGAGTAAGTCCCCCTTTCCACCGT
>NW_011495078.1:14975560-14976857 GCF_000754665.1 Bison bison bison | reverse complement strand
GAAACATTTCTAAAATCAAACAATACCTAAATAAGTGGAGAGAGACATCATATTTACAGTTGCAGATTCAACATTGTTAAGACTTAGATTCCTCAAATTATCTACAGTTAAAAGGAAATATTAATAAAATTATCAGTGGGTTTTTATGGAAAAAAAAAATTGAAAGGCTTCTAAAATTTACACAGAAAAGTATCCAGGATGATAAAACAACCTTGACAAAGGAGTACAAAGTTAGAGGACTTAGACTATGGGTTTCATCTTTTATGAAAATGTACAATAACCAAGATTGCAGTATTGATATAAGGGTAAACATATTAGTGGAACAAAATAAAGTATACAGACACAGACCTACTTGCATAGATTCAAAGGATTGTAACCAAAGTGCTAACTGAATGTAAGAAAGTCATTTAATAAATGTGGCCAAGATGACTGGAAAAAATAAACCTCAACCACTAACTACTCTTCCATACACAAAAGTTAGTGCAAGGTGTATCATTTCCTAAAAAGGTAAAATAACAGGAAAGCTAGACCTGAAAATCAATGAGACTAGAACATTCTCTCCTCATTAATGAAAATGTTTCCTACTGAAATCAGGTAGCATTGATCCCTGTCCCTCTATATGGTCATGCAAAAATGTGATGAATTCTGATTCTGACTGGTAACTAACCATGAGCTAAGCATGCAGTAGAAACCCAACCTTGATCCAGCTTGCTATAGCAAAGAAACAGAACCATTCACAAAATCTTTTCAAAGTAATTCACAATCACTGTCAAAATGTGACAATGTTTTTGGGAAAGATTGCTTCTGAGGATAAATTATGAAGCTAAAGCCAGCAGGACACATTCATAAAGCAAGTTTGCAGAAAATTTAAAAAAAAAAATCAGAATTTTTTTTTTTTAATTTTTGCATTAAAAGTCCTCTGCCTCTGAATCTCAGCTCACTTCTTATTGGTAAACAATAGAAGCTTTTGCTTATAGGCTGTTTGCATTCAGATGCTCAATGCTGCATTTCTGTGTACAGCTTTTGATAAATTCCTTTCATTTCCAAAATTAACACTTGGATAGAAAAAGAAAGTTCCCCACAGGCTTAATCACCGAAAAGCATATAGAATTAAAAAACAAACAAACACCCCACATGAGCAACAATACTGAATGAAGAAAAGGGAACTGAGATGACCCTACATCATTCTTCAGAAACTCAAGTTCACAGAAAAAAAAAGGCTAGATAGAAGGCTCGATTTCTTTTCTTTTTTTTTTTTTTTCTTAACAAACGTTAAGACAGAGCAATCAACATGTAA
>NW_011495078.1:14974985-14975309 GCF_000754665.1 Bison bison bison | reverse complement strand
AAAACAAAAAGTTCAAAAACAAAAAAAGAACTATACTGTCTCTGAAGAAGCTGTTAAAGAGACGAACATGGGGAGAGACCACCACGAGGTGATCACACTCCACCCGCAAGAAGTTTACTTTTTCTCCAAGGAAATTACTGGATGGTCGTAAGTGGAGGTTAAACAAGCTCCACCCGGCCCAATTTCTCATCACTTTGGGTCAGACCAGGAATCACTCACCAGAATGCAAGCCACCAGTC
Organism: Bison bison bison; assembly: GCF_000754665.1. Classification (NCBI taxonomy): domain Eukaryota; kingdom Metazoa; phylum Chordata; class Mammalia; order Artiodactyla; family Bovidae; genus Bison; species Bison bison. The sequence goes on along the minus strand of NW_011495078.1, from coordinate 14,975,070 downwards.
CTGCAGGATGTAGGCAACCTGGAACAGGAAACAGCAATCATTCACACACTGACCTTACTGAGCCCTCACACCCTGCTCACTAGCA
>NW_011495078.1:14972788-14973513 GCF_000754665.1 Bison bison bison | reverse complement strand
AAATAAAAGATACCTGGGTCTAGAATTCTTGTTGAGAAATCTAGCCAACTCAAACAGAACTAAGCATTCTGTTCTCTGCCAAACCCTGTGTTAAGTATTGGGTTATTTGAAAGAAATGTGTGCTTGTAGGTTAAAAATGGAGGCCATTCACATAACTACCTTGGGCATTTAGGGAAGCAAGAAGTACAGAAGTTGCTGGGAGGATCAGCACAGTCTCTAGAGACAACAAGAGAACTCAGAGAAACCTCACATGACAAGCAAAATTAAAAACAAAACAAAACAAAAACGCTGGGCAGAGTATTCCAGAAAAGAAAGTTATTGACACAGAGGTGCGCACAAGCACATCTGCATAGGTAAGAGTTGCTCATCAAATTTCACTGGCCACCGTCACTGTCACAGTATCATGTGCCCAGCTGGGACATGATATGTAGGAACCAAACTTGAACAGAGAACCCATAAACTGCATATTCATAGTCTTTACAACTGTCTGGAGGACTTAGAGTGCATTAGAGAGACAGAAGGATCAAGGAAGTTCCCAAATGAAAATTCAATATTCCATTTTAATGTTAAAATCATTAAACAAAGAGGCCATGAGGCTGGGATGGCTCTAATGCCTTGACAGTCTGTGCCCGCAAACCAAAACCTAAGCCACAATCAGTGCACACAGATCCAAGAGAAAACTTCGCACCAACTGACCACAAGCAACCAACCAGGCTTCCCCAATC
>NW_011495078.1:14971744-14972688 GCF_000754665.1 Bison bison bison | reverse complement strand
CCACTCCAGTACTCTTGCCTGGAAAATCCCATGGATGGAGGAGCCTGGTAGGCTACAGTCCATAGGGTCGCACAGAGTCGGACATGACTGAAGCGACTTAACAGCAGCAGCAGCAGCCACTGTGAGAAGGCCTTGAGAAACAGGCACTCTTCTGTTCCCTGTGAGAACTCTGACAGGACTGTTTTGTTACCTGGATGAAATCTTGAAATATCAGGGGCAGCAAGTCATCCATATGCCCAATGTCTTTGGAGAAACGATTCAAAATTCTTCCTGCAAGAACAGGACACAAGAAATGACTCATTTCCTCAGATAGGAGCTTTAAGAGAAACAATTCGTGAACAAATAAAAGCAATATTCTTAAAGTATATGTAGTTAGGAACTTCTCTAGTGGCACAGTGTATAAAAATCTGCCTGTCAGTGCAGGAGACATGTGTTTGATTCTTAGGTTGGGATGATCCCATGCAGGAGAAAAGGCAACCCACTCCAGTATCCTTGCTTAGAAAAATCCCATGGACTCAGGAGCATTGCAGGCTACATTCCATGTGGTTGCAAAAGAGTTGGATAAAACTCAGCAACTAAACAACAACAAAATATTAATATATTATAGATTCACATGAAATAAGCTGACATCCAAGGTAAAAAGAAAAAAGAAAATAGGATGAAATTCTACCAAATGACAGTGGGTTGAAACTGAGCTCTGATTTTTAAAAAATCGGGAGAGTTTTGTGGCAGCATCAGGAAGGGTTGGTGAATTTCAGAATGTTCCCTTCTTTTAGATTCAGTCCATCTAAGATTCACTCCAGTGCTAAACTGGTAATAAACAGTTCCAAAATATGTAAGTTAATCCATATTAATTTTGTTATCCATATAATTTAGTTATCCATATTAATTTTGTTGTGACAATTTTTAAATAAACATAATTATAATCTCTCTTTTATAATTAA
>NW_011495078.1:14971130-14971644 GCF_000754665.1 Bison bison bison | reverse complement strand
CAGAAGAAAGTCCTTCCTAGTTAGCTTAACACTATGTAACACAGCCAGCATTTCAGCAAAACTAGTCAAAAACACTTCAACATATTTACACCATATGTTGGGTGTTTTATATGCCACATGACAAATGGATTCTTAAATCATCCTGCAAAGTAAACATTCATTAATCTTTACAGACATGTACAAGTTGGAATAAAAGCTTATATGCTCCTATATTCAGATTTTCTCTGGTAGGAAAACGTATCAGTCAAGACTTTTGTAGAAAATGAATAAGCATGCACAGTAATTTTCTTCCAAGCATCTCTTCCATTTTCAAATATGAAAATGTACTCAGGCACTAAATGTGTTATATAGACATTATCACTGAGGAACTTGGTGTCTGACTTACCTATTGGATTTCTACTGAAGAACAATACCCGGGCTCTCAAAAGAGTCTCCAACATTTTGTTGTGCAAAGTTTGTGAAGAATTAACAAGGATGTAGAATATCAACAGAGACCTTGTGATGCCAAAAAGGA
>NW_011495078.1:14970718-14971030 GCF_000754665.1 Bison bison bison | reverse complement strand
ATATATATATATTATTCCTGAGATGACTTTGATCCCATAATCAAATCACTGGCTTCAAGGCTTTGTGTCTTCAATAACTGCTCTCTCTAGTCCATGTTGGGCTTTCCAGGTTGCTCAGTGGTAAAGAATCTACCTGCCAATACAGGGATATAGGTTTGATTCCTGGGTCAGGAAGATCCTCTGGAGAAGGAAATAGCAACCACTCCATTATTCTTGGCTTGGAAATCCCATGGACAGAAGATCCTGGTGGGCTGCAGTTCATGGGGTTGCAAAGAGTGGGACAAGACCTAGCAACTAAACCACCAACTACCA
>NW_011495078.1:14970132-14970618 GCF_000754665.1 Bison bison bison | reverse complement strand
TACACTGGAAGCACAGAGTCTTAACCACTGGACCAGCAGGGAAGTCCCCAGAGTCCACATTTATAACCATGACAACATCCTGTCTGGAGATTTGCCTATAGTAGCATCTACCTTCTTTGGCCTTGATCACACAGCTAGTTGATGGCCAGGCCAAGGCTACTCCAGTCACATCCTGGCCTCAAAAGGCCCTGTCAATCATCACCTGCGTAACAAAGCCTCCCTGGGCCTCAGCACAAGTCTAACCACCCGAACAGAGCGGGCATGTGCACTGATGAACTAGCTCTTCATAGGAACCCAGGTCAAGAGGCTACCTTCAGAAGCAAAACAGGTCGAAGGCCTCAAGGAGGAGGAAGCAACCACTAGGAAACCTTCAGGGACACTCTTATTTTATACTAAAGATCCACATGCTACCTACCACAAGATTCTTAAATGTAACCAAAAGTCTATTATAAAACTAGAAAGCCGATCTTATTGAAGAGGATGTTT
>NW_011495078.1:14969315-14970032 GCF_000754665.1 Bison bison bison | reverse complement strand
ACTCCATGTTGAATCTGCTTGACTTTAACTTTAGCTATTCATTGTTTGTGTCAGCAAAGCTTGCCCCTCTGCCTGAATGTTAAATTAAAATGGCTCTTTTTCAGCTCATGGGGAGACAATCTAATCCTCACCATCTGTGAATGGCTACAGAAAAGAAAAAGTAATACATTTCCTCCTATTTTGCAAAATAAATGGTCTTTTAACTTTACTTCCTCACCTTCTCTCCTTCTTTGTTCTATAAAACAGATGAGCATCCAGACCCCAATAAGATGGTTTTTTGAGGCATTAGTCTGCCATCTTCTCAGTCTGCCAATTTTCCAAACAATGTCATTATTCCTGACCATAATACTTGTCTGTAAGATTTATTGGCCTGTCATGTGGTGAGCAGAGTGAGCTTGAACTCAGGAACATGGCTATACATGGTTTTCTCTTTGTGACATAACATACCAGAAACAAAGTCCACCAGAAACAATCTATTACAAATTCCACTTTCAGAAATAAACACAAGGTAGAGTTTGATTTAATACACCATTAAAAGGGCAAATAACTTATGCCCCTAAACCTTTGCAAATAACCTAGTACTTATTTGGGTTTCTGTTTTCTTAAAGGAATGAAGTGAAGTGAAGTCGCTCAGTTGTGTCCGACTCTTTGCCACCCTGTGGACTGTAGCCCACCAGGCTCCTCCGTCCATGGGATTCTCCAGGCCAGAATATTGGA
>NW_011495078.1:14968585-14969110 GCF_000754665.1 Bison bison bison | reverse complement strand
CCTCTGCTCACTCTCTTCAGACATGCTGGTCTTCCTGTAGTTCCTCCAACGTGCCAGGTCAGCTCCTTCCTTAGGACCCCCTGCCTCAGATTCCCTCCCCCAGGTGACTGTGTGGTCCCCACCTTGATGTCACTCAGACCCCAGGAGGCATCAGCTCCTCAAGGAGACAGCTAGGAAGTCACCCTCTTTGTCACATCCTCCCCATAACAGGAGCCCCATGAAGGCAGGGCCTTGTCCTCCTGCTGCACACACAAGAGACCTGGGCAGTGAGACCAGCAATTGGAGACACCAGCAGAGTGGGCGTCTCTGATCCAGGTGCTCAGATACCCAACCTCACTTCTGATGTTAATGGAATATGATCTTTAGGCAATCTAGGTATGACAATCACTTGGATACCAACAAATCTTAGAATCTCTAATTTGTAAGTAATATGCTTTGACTTAAGTCATGGAAGAGAAAAATAAAAAGTTCTAAATAAAATTGCATCATTATCCTTAACAGATTTCATTAGAACAGTGATGATTC
>NW_011495078.1:14967403-14968485 GCF_000754665.1 Bison bison bison | reverse complement strand
AAAACCACTAGACCATTCAGGTATGACCTAAATCAAATCCCTTATGATTATACAGTGGAAGTGAGAAATAGATTTAAGGGCCTAGATCTGATAGATAGAGTGCCTGATGAACTATGGAATGAGGTTCGTGACATTGTACAGTAGACAGGAATCAAGACCATCCCCGTTGAAAAGAAACGCAAAAAAAGCAAAATGGCTGTCTGGGGAGGCCTTACAAATAGCTGTGAAAAGAAGAGAAGTGAAAAGCAAAGGAGAAAAGGAAAGATATAAGCATCTGAATGCAGATTTCCAAAGAATAGCAAGAAGAGATAAGAAAGCCTTTCTCAGCGAACAATAAAAAGAAATAGAGGAAAACAACAGAATGGGAAAGACTAGAGATCTCTTCAAGAAAATTAGATATACCAAGGGAACATTTCATGCAAAGATGGGCTTGATAAAGGACAGAAACGGTATAGACATAACAGAAGATATTAAGAAGAGGTGGCAAGAATACACAGAACTATACAAAAAAGATCTTCACGACCCAGATAATTACAATGATGTGATCATCGACCTAGAGCCAGACATCCTGGAATGTGAAGTCCAGTGGGCCTTATAAAGATCACTACGAACAAAGCTAGTGGAGGTGATGGAATTCCAGTTGAGCTATTTCAAATCCTGCAAGATGATGCTGTGAAAGTGCTACACTCAATATGCCAGCAAATTTGGAAAATTCAGCAGTGGCCACAGGACTGGAAAAGGTCAGTTTTCATTCCAATCCCAAAGAAATGCAATGCCAAAGAATGCTCCAACTACCACACAATTGCACTCATCTCACATGCTAGTAAAGTAATGCTCAAAATTCTCCAAGCCAGGCTTCAGCAATATGTGAACTGTGAATTTCCTCATGTTCAAGCTGATTTTAGAAAAGGCAGAGGAACCAGAGATCAAATTGCCAACATCTGCTGGATCATGGAAAAAGCAAGAGAGTTCCAGAAAAACATCGATTTCTGCTTTACTGACTATGCCAAAGCCTTTGACTGTGTGGATCACAATAAACTGTGGAAAATTCTGAAAGAGATGGGAATACCAGACCACCTGAC
>NW_011495078.1:14966592-14967216 GCF_000754665.1 Bison bison bison | reverse complement strand
TGCTGCTGGCTGGTGAGGGGGGAGGGGGGCAGATGTGCACAGAGCTGTGTAGGCTTGTCCTTTGCATGGATGTTCTTTGTAGAAATCCACCTCGGAGCCATCTCCTGATGTGTAAGAATTTCCCAGACAAACCTTGAGCTAAGCAATGCGTTTTTCCTTAGGAAATGTTGGTCTTCAACGATGTTCAAAGCCTGTGTATTTCGGCTAGACTCTGGCTTCAGGTCGGTTCCCCCAAAAGGCTCAGAAGCGACCTGAACCAAACAGTAAGTTTTCCTCTTACCTTGTTCTCCTCATCTATGTTAAGAGTATACTTTAAGAGTATCCTGGCACATACATGTACTGCCTCACCCCTAACCTCAGTCATGTGTTCCAAGAACTTCTGTCCGTTGATTTATTTGTTTTGGGTAACATTGAATTCGTTTTGACTATGCTGGGTCTTTGCTGCTGGGTCTTGGCTGAAGACTGAGCGACTTCACTTTCACATTTCACTTTCATGCATTGGAGGAGGACATGGCAACCCACTCCAGTGTTCTTGCCTGGAGAACCCCAGGGACTGCGGGGCCTGGGTGGGCTGCCGTCCAGTGGGGTCACACAGACTCGGACACGACTGAAACGACTTCGCAG
>NW_011495078.1:14965063-14966492 GCF_000754665.1 Bison bison bison | reverse complement strand
CCTGCATTTCAAATGTAGAGCTCTAGGGACTCAGCTGTAGTCTCATCCCACAGGGTCGACAACCCCTCCAGGGAAGCAAATGTGTGAGTCTGGGACCCCAGTGACCACAGGCAGGGCTCCAGGCAGGTATTCTGGGTGCCCCAGCCCCTCGCAGAGCAAATCTCAGGAACCTGGGCCACAGCTCAGCCTGTGAGTGAGTCAGATGGAGAGTCTGGAGCCAGCAGACTGCATCTCAGTCCCTCTCACAAAACTGACGTCAGACGAGCAACCCAACCTCAGTTTCTTCATCTCAAAACAAGGTCAATGACAACTCATCCACACATTCTGACAAATCAAACCAACAATCCACTCAGTAAAGGTCAGGCCCCTTCTCCACTCCACCATAACCACAAACAGTCATGTGCTTTGTACTCAGGATAGAAAAGTCCTAAGGGGACACTTTGGACACTGGGTCTGTGATCAGAAGCAAGACCCCAGGATGTAGAAACATACACCATTGTTTCTTTAAGTCCAAAAGGATTCATTCTCACCTTTTGACATGTGCTAGCTCAATGTTCAACCTAAGTTTCTCGGTTAACACCTTTTCAACTTAGAACTAAAGCTTTTAAACAGAATTTTTTCACCTTAATTCATAATTGCCTGCCAATAGTCCCTAAAGGTGGATGTTAATCAAATCTGATGGGGTGTTATTTCCAAGATGAATCAACCCAAAAGTTTTAAGATGTTTTCTTCCTAACATTCCATCACGGATAAGGTAATACAAATAATTACAATGAAGTGATCAGTCGATGGCTGGGAACTTTTCCTAAATAATTCTTTCATCGAAGTCACTAGAAAAATACACTCTTTTCCAAGTTTTTGAAGATTTCCAAGTCATGCCATAGAAATGACTGAGTCAGCAACCAGTTGTATAACAGTTATTCCTATATAAAGGCTGTGTTAATTCTATGATCCCACGTATAATCCTATATAAGGGCTGTATTAAAAGGGGACACATCCCATGGTGGAGGCAATACAAATAAGACAGACAGAGTGCCCACTTCCATTCATTCAATCAGCAGTTTGTTGAGGAGCCAGGCATTGTCCTAAGTGCTGAGGATCCATCCACAGGTCAAGATAGAAGACAATACTCTGCACTGTGTAGAGGATACATTGAAGAAGTATAGAAAATGTGCTACTGGGCTGTGACCTGTGCTCTGAGGGAAAAACAAGGAGGGGTTGCTATCTTAGATGTGGAGACTCGGGAGCCCTGAGACTATCTAGGGAAACATCCTGGAAGAAGGCACAGCAGGTGCAGGGTTCCTGGGACAGAAGATGCTGGGCTGAGGCACCTTCCTGCATTCATAGTTTATGGGTGGCAGCTGCTGCTGCTAAGTTGCTTCAGTCGTGTCCGACTCTGTGCGACCGCATAGACGGCAGCCCACCAGGC
>NW_011495078.1:14963596-14964963 GCF_000754665.1 Bison bison bison | reverse complement strand
AGTTTGAGCATTCTTTGGCATTGCCTTTCTTTGGGATTGGAATAAAAACTGACCTTTTCCAGTCCTATAAAGAAGAATATAAAAATCAATGTTTTCCTCTCAGTAAATAGCAACATGAGGGGAAGGAATCATGTGTAAACTACAGTTTCATTTTAGGCTTTCCTAATTCAATTACAAATTCTAAAAAATTTTCACAAGATTGATAATTTTAAAAAGCAGTTGATCTTCCTTTTTCCACATTTCAAATTTCACTATTTACTTCATGTCCTGTAATCTAAAACTGAGGCATGCTCTGGTACCAGCAGGTGAATTAAGAGGGAATAGGGTAAATGATTTACCATTTCCTTATAATTTACAAGGAAATTTACTTCCATGTAAACTAGCTTCTTAAGAACCTACTGTATAGCACAGGGAACTCTAGTCAATGTTATGTGGTGACCTAAATGGGAAGGAAATCTAGCAAAGAGAGATGATACATTTATAATTGGTTCACTTTGCTGTACAACATAACATTGGAGAGCAACTATAGTGTAATAAAATTTAAAATATTAAATATAAAGTAGCTACTTCTATGCCCAAGTAGCTTTAAAGAGTATGAAAAGACCATGTTAAGTTGCAAGTGGACAATCTCTTTAAATAATTGAATTGCAAGAAACTACAAATTATATTATGATGTGAGATAATTAATCTAAACAAGCAATTAATCCCTAAGTGTTTTGTAGACGCTCAAAGCATTTGCAAATAAAGACAATCATTTAAATTTGTTTATCAATGACATAAATGAACACTTCTATGCATATAAAAATTAAAACAGCCCTCCAAACATCTCATCAATTCACAGTGCTAAATAGAGTTGGGATAACTTCTGTAATAAATACTCCATCAAGCATTTTTTATTTTTCATTCAGCTGACCAGTGTTATTTAAATTCTGAAAGCTGCTCAAATTCCTGAATTCTATCAGTAGGGATTTGCCTTAGCCCACCACCCCATATGAAGGTATAACAGAATCCCTTCTTCTTCCTTAAGCCCTCCTTATCCACCAATTCAGAACGTAAATAGCTGGTGGATTCAAGTTTCTTAGCAAGTGATCAACTAAATAAATACCAAATTTCAAAGAGTGGAATTTTACACTAATTCACTCTTTTGTAGAAAACTTGTACAGGCACTTCCTATGAGGATATTTGAGTTAAAAAAAAATTATTGGGTTACAGTTGCTTTATAATGTTGTGTTAGCTTCTGTTGTACAAGGAAGTGAATCAGCTCTATATTTACATATAACTCCTCCCTTTTGGACCTCCGTCCCCTGCACCCCTGTCCTGTAGGTCATCACAGAGCACAGAGCTGAGCTCCCTGTGCTATACAGCAG
>NW_011495078.1:14962787-14963496 GCF_000754665.1 Bison bison bison | reverse complement strand
CAGTGAAGCATCTGGGTACTGTCTGATACTGCAGAACTAGAAAATTATGCAGGATATATTGTGTCTTGTTCCACTTGGGAGGCAAAATTCACATACCTCTTTAATGAAATCACCACTCACTACTTTATCTGTAATATGCACAATGAAATGACTAGAAATACAAAGACAGAATTTCACTCAGCAGCCAAGCATTGACAATCCCAAGGGGCAAGGGGGCAGCCATCTCCCCTCTGCTATGAGAAGGGACTCAGACACGGGGACAATGGCCAAGTGGCATCAGAGGCAGAAACCACAGTGCTGCAGTTGGAAGCCAAGGAACACCAAGGAAGGCCAGCAAACACCAGAGGCTGGAAGGAAGGATTCTCCCCTGGAGCCTTCAGGGAGAGCACAGCCTTGTCAGCACCTGGATTTGGGACCCGTAGCCTCCAGAGCAGGGAGACGATAATCTGCTGTTTTAAGTCACCCAGTTTGCAGTAATTGGTTACAGCAGCTCTAGAAGCTGATACTTTAGCCTGAGCCCACACTTCTGTCTTCTCAGCTTTACTAAGACCTGGAATTGCTTCTGCTGTCACCCCTCCAGTGACCATCAGAGAAATCTCTCAAATTTGATATCAGACCACATCCCTCTTCTGCTCTGGACCATCCAAGACTTCCATGCCACTTTCAGTCCCCTGGCCATTGCTCGGAGACCAGCTCCTCCACATCCTCT
>NW_011495078.1:14961835-14962687 GCF_000754665.1 Bison bison bison | reverse complement strand
CAAAGTAATGTCTCTGCTTTTGAATATGCTATCTAGGTTGGTCATAACTTTCCTTCCAAGGAGTAAACGTCTTTTAATTTAATGGCTGCAGTAACCATTTGCAGTGATTTTGGAGCCCAGAAAAACAAAGTCTGACACTTTTTCCCCATCTATTTCCCATGAAGTGATGGGACCGGATGCCATGATCTTTGTTTTTTGAATGTTGAGCTTTAAGCCAACTTTTTCACTCTCGTCTTTCACTTTCATTAAGAGGCTTTTTAGTTCCACCTCATTTTCTGCCATAAGGGTGGTGTCATCTGCATATCTGAGTTTATTGATATTTCTCCTGGCAATCTTGATTCCAGCTTTTGTTTCTTCCAGTCCAGCGTTTCAACTCTATTCCTGCCTTTCAAATAGGTTTATCTATACTATTTTTCTAGATTCCATATATATGCATTAATATAACCTTTTTTTGTTTGTTTTTCTCTTTCTGACTTACTTTACTCTGTATGATAGACTCTAGGTCCATCCATGTCTCTACAAATGACCAAATTTTGTTCATTTCTATGAATGAGTAATAATCCAGTGTACATATGTACCATAAATGAGATGAAAAGATAACTCCGAGAATGGGAGAAAATAACTTCAAATTAAGCAACTGACCTTGGAAGAGCAATCTAGAGAGCATATTAAAAGCCAAAGACATTACTTTGCCAATAAAGGTCCATCTAGTCAAAGCCATGCTTTTTCCAGTAGTCATGTATCGATATGAGAGTTGGAGTATAAAAAAAGCTGATCGCTGAAGAATTGATGCTTTTGAATTATGGTGTTGGAGAAGACTCTTGAGAGTCCCTTGGACTGCAAGGAGATCCA
>NW_011495078.1:14961336-14961735 GCF_000754665.1 Bison bison bison | reverse complement strand
CACCAACAGATAAGTCTTTTCCTCTAAAACTCAGCTTAACAATTATTTACATGTTTCATAAAGGAAAACAACTGAGTAATACTGAGATTTCAAAACTTGAATAAACTAAAATACTATTTTATCGCTATTTGGGAATGGGAGAAGAGGGATTCATGTCATTTAAAAATGTGTACATTCTTAGCTTTCTAGATGATTATTTATAATTAATGATGCAAATATTTACAACAAAAAATTAATAGATTCTTGGTAATCTTTGCCAGAGTGCATTTGCTAGACGCTTGTTCCCAAAGAATGTTAGATATAAAATAAATGTCAGCGTGGCCTCCATCACTCTCTATAACATTCCCAGTTCCATCCAGGAAGCAAGTCTTCTTTCATTAGGACCGAACACATTCCAAA
>NW_011495078.1:14960119-14960459 GCF_000754665.1 Bison bison bison | reverse complement strand
GGTATTTAAAATTTTAGCTGAAGATATCCTTTAAATATCATGTAATGCTATATATATTCTAAACCCTCTTGTGAATATAATCATGTTAATATTAGTCTGGCAAGCCATATGTTAAACTAATCATTTTGGGAGGAGATAACACCGATCTCAAAGTAAGAAAGAGAAGGAATCCTAATCCGAGGCACTGGATTTCCCCTGCTTAGCTTCTCAAGCAATTAGTGAATCTCAAGAGATGAGCAGTGTGGTGAAGGATCAAGGTGAACCACAGGGTGGGGATCCATTTCTAATCCCCTTGCCCATCCATATAATGATATAAGATTTAGCAAAAGCAACCTATGAG
>NW_011495078.1:14959396-14959848 GCF_000754665.1 Bison bison bison | reverse complement strand
TCAAAAGAGCAGATGACTCAACTTTACCTGAATAAACTCCTAAGAACCAGTTCAGAACAAGCATCACATTGACATCTTTTACTAAAGCCCCAGAATACAGGTCACTTTGTACATTCGCCCTGTGGAACAAGGAAGAAAAAATATTATACTATACATATACATAGAATTAACACAAATATCAAAAAAGTTACCTCAATTCGAGAAATGTATTTGTGCTGGAAATTGTTTCCCAACTCACAAGACCCTGTGGTGTCTCTCTGTTAAATATTTGAATCATGACTTTCAGTTCTCAAAATTGTCTATGAAGATAGACTTAGAAAATGAACTTATGGTTGCTAAGTTCATTTTAGCTTCCCCTCTAACTATGGGGAAGTATAGTTAGAGAGTTTGGGATGGTCATGTACACACTGCTATATTTAAAATAGATAACCAACGAGGACCTATTGTATAGC
>NW_011495078.1:14958390-14958888 GCF_000754665.1 Bison bison bison | reverse complement strand
TCACCTCTCCCCCTGACTCTGTGGGGAAGTGAAGCTTTGTGTAGACTTCAGAGCACTTTGGGTCAGACCAGGAATCACTCACCAGTCTGTAAGCCACCAGTCCTGCAGGACATAGGCAACCTGGAGCAGGAAACAACAGTCACTCACACACTGACATCGCTGAGCCCTCATACCCCGCTCACTAGGATGAGGGGCAGAAAGGCTCCAGAACAAAGGACCACGGAGAAGGTTCTTCCGGCTCCTATCTGCACCAAACCTCACACCCCAGATGACCACAGGTGAGTACATGTTTCATTTTTAAATCTTTAAAACATATTCTCTTTTCCCTAGAAAACTTTGCTCCCACATATAATGTATTTCAATACAAATCCAAGTGAACCTCAAAATGCAATAATAGCAGTACAAATGTTGGGATTTTTCAAAGGAAAAATCTTGACAAGTACTATGATGGTCAGTTTTCTGTGTCAGCTTGGCCAGGACAGTCTCCAGTGATTCAAC
>NW_011495078.1:14956328-14957997 GCF_000754665.1 Bison bison bison | reverse complement strand
CAATAGTACTGGAGTGGATTGCCATTTCCTTCTCTAGGGGATCTTCCTGACCCAGGGATTGAACCCAGGTCTCCCGCATTGTAAACAGACGCTTTACTGTCTGAGCCACCAAGGAAGTCCATAGCACATGCATAACACAATCAATTAATGTATAAATGCAGAAGCTTGCTCTAAAATAATACACAAAATGATATGGAGCTGATGTATCCTGCTATATGACTTGTGTCACTCAATAATAAAAATATAAAACATACTTGGGTCTCAAAATACTGGCCAAACACAGTAAACTGAGTTGACAGAGAGAGTTGGAGTAATATGAGTTTGGACAGCACATGACAAGCATAAGATCTGAATCTATTTGGTTCCTAAATTTCAGAGAGTGATTCCTGAGTGTGGAATGTGAGAGACCAATCCGAACACTTATCAGAATCATCCAGGCTCTTGGGTTTGGATATAAAAGAATATCTGTGTATGTTTTTAAGGGAGATCTAGTGCATTTCTGAATTTCTGATTGGAGGACTTAAAATGCATTATAGAGTCACTGGAGCCACGGATATCCTTGGCTCTATGCTGGCCACTGTGATTCAAGATCAATAAGATGTGGTCGGTCTTGACTGGTAAGAAAGGAGGATGGGAACTAACTCCAGAGTGTCTACCATGTATCAGGGCCTTTGAACACACTACCTCTGATTTATGACAAACCTTCTGACAAAATAATATTATCAGTCATCTGCAGTGCCAGAACATTCCAACATACAGGGAAAGTAGCCAATTTAATGGAGAAGGCAATGGCACCCCACTCCAATACTCTTGCCTGGAAAATCCCACGGATGGAGGAGCCTGGTAGGCTGCAGTCCATGGGGTCGCTCAGAGTCGGGCACGACTGAGCGACTTCACTTTCACATTTCACTTTCATGCATTGGAGGAGGACATGGCTACCCACTCCAGTGTTCTTGCCTGGAGAACCCCAGGGACTGCGGGGCCTGGTGGGCTGCCGTCCATGGGGTCACACAGAGTCGGACACAACTGAAGCAACTTAGCAGCAGCAGCAGCCGACTTAATGTAGTCACAGCAGGACTCAGTCTAAGGGGTTCTTAACATTAAGCCTCTGGGTGCATAAGGGAAGCCAGGGACCTTCAGAGCAAGTAGTACGTAACTAAGGTAAACTGAAGAGTTATCAATCAGTGTGAGGCACATATACCCCGAAATTCACAGCAGTGCACCCACTACTGATCTCCATAAGATCCTCCATCCTACACTCAAAGGAGAGCTCCAAGCAGGCTTTCTTCCTTCATACCAATTCCATGGAACAATACTTTTGAAACCTTAGGGTCTACCTGGGGACAAATGAAGAATCAGGAGCAGAGCAGACTGAAGGTCCACAAGGCCACCAAGAGCACACAGACGCGGGCACACTGCAGGATGAGAAACTCACATCTTGGTCTTCTGGAGCCACATCTTTCAACGAGGGTCTGGGAGACTGTAGAGACTGACCCAAAGACTCGGAGATCAGAGTGGGAGTTCCTGGAATTGGAGATGGTTCAGACTGCTCATTCTCCTTCTCAAAAAGGGAAAAAATATCTACCCCGGATTTCAGGAACTCAGAGTAAGTCCCCCTTTTCACCGTTTTGCCCTGAAATTTAAAAAAAAAAAAAAAAAATTGAGGGGA
>NW_011495078.1:14954344-14955838 GCF_000754665.1 Bison bison bison | reverse complement strand
TGACATAAGTACCCTGGGCACTTAGGGAAGCAAGAAGCATAGAAGTTGGTGTGAAGATTGGCACAGTCTTTTTAGACATCATAGGAATTGAGAGAAGCCTCATGTGACAAGCAGAATTTTAAAAAATAGTCAACTGGGAAGAATATTCCAGGAGAAAGTTAAACTTGACCCATAAACACATATACATAGGTAAGGGTCACTCAGCAAATCTTTGCTGACCGCTGTCATAGTATCACGTGTCCCACTGGGATAAGACACGCAGGAATCAGTCCTGGACAGAGAACCCAAGAGATGCATCTTCATGATCTGTCCAACTGCCCCACACACTCAGGAAGTTCTCAACTGAAAATTCAGTATTCCAATTGTTCAAGTAATTAAACAAGGAGGCTATGAGTCTCTAAAGCCTTGGCAGCCTGTGCCCACAAACCAAAATCTAAGCCAGAATCAAGGCACTTACTCCTCTCATCCTATTCCCTGAGGTGAGCCACTGGGAGAAACCCAGTGAAGCCTTTGGGTACCATCTGATACTGCAGAACTAGAAAGTTATGCAGGATATAGTATGTCTTGTTCCACTTGGGAGGTGAAATTCTCACACCTCTTTAATGAAATCACCACTCACCACTTCATATCTGTAATATGCACAATGAAATGACTAGTGGTACAAAGACAGAAATTTCACCCAGCAGCCTAGCACTGACAATTCCAAGAGGACAAGGGGGCAGCCATACCCTCTCTGCTGTGAGAGAGGGACCAGACAAACAGTGAGGATGGACCGCAACTCATCCAGGAGTACTTACCAGTGGACAAATAGTTGTTTTGTTAGTACTAAATTGGGGGTAGTGTCTTCAAAGGAGGCCATAAGGGGGCCCCCAAAACATCTAGGGACTGGTTACATAGGTTATTCTTTGCTCATAACACTGTCAACACTGGGTTTGCACTCTAGAATCACCCCCTCTGAACATGAAATCAACTGCTCTCAACCTTGAAAACCTTATCCCCACCTGGAAGAATGAAGAAGAGTCGACACACGGAACTGCTTTCAGAGAGAGAGAGGTTCTGCGTTTTAATAATCTTTCTTAGAGCAGAATTTCATTTCATAAGTCAGGGATCTGACCAAGAGCCTGTATAACAGGCAGGGGTTAACGGCAGAAGTGCTGAGGCCCAGGGGCAAATGAGCCAAGGAGTGAAGCATCAAACTACCACCAAATCTGCAAACTTCTCACTACTCTCCACCCCACCCCCAGTCATGCTAGGAGCTGTGGACTGGATGGTGGCTTCTCCTCAAAAAGACAACTTCCAACATGACACCTGTGAACACAACCTTATTTGGAAAAAGGGTCTTTGCAGATGTAATAAAGTTAAGATGAGGTCACACTGGAGCAGGGTGACCCTACATCCACTTGATGTAAGGGTCTGATGTCCCTATGAGAAGAGACTCAGACATGAGGACAATGGCCATATGACATTAGAAGCAGAAACCACAGCACTGCAGCT
>NW_011495078.1:14950420-14954244 GCF_000754665.1 Bison bison bison | reverse complement strand
GGACAGAGGATGAGATTGCTGGATGGCATCACTGACTCGATGGACGTGAGTCTCAGTGAACTCTGGGAGTTGGTGATGGACAGGGAGGCCTGGCGTGCTGCAATTCATGGGGTCCCAAAGAGTCAGACACAACTGAGCGACTGAACTGAACTGAAAACATCTAGGGACTGGTAAGTAGGTTATTCTCCTGCCCACGAATCCTGTGCTCATAACACTGTCAACACTGGGATTTACACACTAGAAGTGCCCCTTTTGTACATGAAGTCAACTGCTCTCAAGCTTGAAAAATCTTAGCTCCTCTCCCCATTCCTACAGGAGTGGAGAGGAGTCACATTCCTAGAGGAGACACATGGAACTGCTTCCAGAGAGACAGAGGTTCTGTATTTTAATAATCTTTCTTGGAGCAGAGATTTATTTCATAAGTCAAGTATCTGACCAAGGTTCTGTGGAACATTCAGGTGCTAAAGAAAAAGATGCTGAGGACCAGATGTAAATGAGCCAAAAAGTGAAGCATCAAACTACCACCAAGTCTGAAAACTTCTCACTAAACCCCACCTCCCAACTATGCTAGGAGCTGTGGGTCGGATGGTGCTGCCTCCTCAAAAAGATAAGTTCAAACGTGACACCTGTGAACATAACCTTATTTGGAAACAGGGTCTTTCCAGATGTAATCAAGTTAAGATGAGGTCGCACTGGTGCAGGGTGACCCTAAATCCAATATGACTGATGATCTTATGAGAAGAGGCCCAGACACAGGGACAATGGCCAAGTGGTATCAGAGGCAGAGAACATAGTGCTGCAGTTGGAAGCCAAGGAACACAAGGAAGGCTGGCAAACACCAGAGGCTGGAAGGAAGGATTCTCCCCTGGAGCCTTCAGGGAGAACACAGCCCTGCCAGCACCTGGATTTGGGACCCGTAGCCTCCAGAGCAGGGAGACGATAAACTTCTGCTGTTTTAAGTCACCCAGTTGGCAGTACTTGGTTACAGCAGCTCTAGAAGCTGATACTCTAGCCTGAGTCCACATTTCTGTCTTCTCAGCTTTACTAAGACCTGGAATTGCTTCTCCTGTCACCCCTCCAGTGACCATCAGAGAAATCTCTCAAATTTGATATCAGACCACATTGCTCCTCTGCTCTGGGCCATCCAAGACTTCCATGCCAGTTCCCGTCCCCTGGCCACTGCTCAGAGACCAGCTCCCTCCACATCCCCTGCTCACTCTCCTCAGACACACTTGTCTTCCTGCTGTTCCTCCAACCTGCCAGTTCAGCTCCTTCCTCAGGACTCCCTGCTGCAGACCCCTCCCCTAGATGACTGTGTGACCCCTACCTTCATGTCACTCAGACCCCATTAGGCACCAGCTTTTTAGAGAGGCTAGGATGTCACTCTCACTCCCTCTTTGGCACATCCGTCCCCATAAGAACAGGAGCCCCGTGAAGGCAGAGCCTTGTCCTCCTGCTGCACACACAAGAGACCTGGGCAGGAAGACTAGCAACTGGAGACACCAGCAGAGAGGGCATCTCTGATCCAGGTGCTCGGCTACCCAACCTCACTTCTGGAGTTAATGGAAGATGCTCTTTAGGCAAACTATGTATGAGAATCTCTTGGATACCAACAGATCTTAGAATCTCTAATTTGTAAGTAATACACTTTGACTTAAGTCACGGAAGAGGAAAATAAAAAGTTCTAAATAAAACTGCATCATTATCCTTAACAAACTTCATTAGAGCAGGGATGATTCAATAATCCTGTGGTTGCACTCTTACACACTTTAGGGTTTATATGGCTTAGAGTGTAATAGTGACACTTCTACAGAGCTTTAGATTCATCCTCCAAGGTGTGAACACCAGCTCTGAGAAGAGGGTGAAAAACTGAGGGAGAAGAGGGTGTTTACCATGAATCCAAGGAAAGTGACCAGAAAGGAGGTCTGTCCTTCAACACTGCTGTTACTGCTGCTGCTGATGCTGCTAAGTCATTTCAGTTGTGTCCGACTCTGTGCGACCCCATAGATGGCAGCCCAAACAGGCTCCATCCCTGGGATTTTCCAGGCAAGAACACTGGAGTGGGTTGCCATTTCCTTCTCCAATGCATGAAAGTGAAAAGTGAAAGTGAAGTCGCTCAGTCGTGTCTGACTCTTTGTGACCCCACAGACTGCAGCCTACTAGGCTCCTCCGTTCATGGGATTTTCCAGGCAAGAGTACTGGAGTGGCTTGCCATTGCCTTCTCCCAACACATCTGAGGGCTAGCAATTCCACAGACTTCTAGAAATTACTTACATCTTTCAATATCAGAATCTGACTTGCATCTTTTAGGTATTGCAACTGATGAGTGACTAAAATTGTGATCTTCTCCTTCAAGGCCTGACGAACACACCTATAAATGTAAAAGGTACAGAAATCAAAAGCACATTAATGGAGTGCCTTAAACTGAAAACATATTTTAAAAACAGTGAGACAAAGACCACATAGCAACCAAAGATCTTTAGTTTAAATGCCAAATCAATAATAAATAAACATAGTCAATTAATCCAACTAGGTTCTTAAATTTATCAGCAGCAAATTTGAATCTACTGCTACAAAAAATTCTTAAAATCAGTCCAGTGAAGGTGGCACTAACAGCTAAGTCTTTTCCTCTAAAACTCAGCTTAACAATTATTTACATGTTTCATAAAGGAAAACAACTGAGTAATACTGAGATTTCAAAACTTGACTAAACTAAAACACTATTTTATCACTATTTGGGAATAGGAGAAGAGGGAGCCATGTCATTTAAAAATGTGTACATTCTTAGCTTTCTAGATGATTATTTATAATTAATGATTATTGGGGGCCAGCGTGAGGCACTCCACCCGTGGCAAAGGTCATGAGGAAGGAGGCTCGACATACACAAAGGTCGGATCGAGCCTCAAGAGTCCCCCTGGAAATCCTCAAGCATCTACCCCCATAACCAGAGCCTGCCTGCTTTATCATTTTGTGCTCCCAGCTACGCCTCTGACTTTACAGGGGGCTGTCCCCCACCACCTCTTTCAGAGGAGTTAACCTAGAGTTCCAGTTAATAAAAACTCCTGGGTGTGACAAGAGTGTTTTAACCTATAAACTCCTCTGAAGGTTCTCTAGCCTGCCTGACAGGCTTGTCCAGCCACATGTGATTGCTCACAGCCTCCCAACAGTGAGAGGCACGAGATGCTTTAAACCTTCTAAAAACAGGTTCCTTAGAAAAGTTAGAAAACTATTAGTATAAGTATAATGGGCTGATTAGAAATTGTATTGGTGAAGGGTTTTTCATTTGTTGAGCCAATGTTTGTTGCTAAGTCTCCATACCCCCTGCCCTTACACACATTAATGAATATACAGAAGAAATAAGTATTAACCTTTTATATTAATCATGTTAGACCTTAGGCTAAGTAAATTCTTTCCTTAACTAAAACCCACTACACCCTCACCCTATAGGAATGTAACTTTATTTGGGTGGTGTCTGTTTTAAGAATAATCACCCCTGGAGAAATAAGCGTCCTGGTTGACTGACTGTTGTCACAAGGAGAGGGTCATAAATTGTCAGCAGGCCCCCCTGGCCAGAAGATGATGTAACACCCCTAAGACCTCTGTATACATTTGTATGAAGCACCTGACTTTGATAAAAGTCAGGACTGCTGACCCCGCGTGACTTTTGAATAACATCTCAGTGTATAAAAGTAGACCATGGAAAATAAATAATTGGGATCAGTTTCTAGAAATACTGATCTCCCCATGTCGCTCTCTCTCTCACTCTGGCTGAGTCTCCATCTGGAGCGCGGAACCCACCATGCTTACTAATTATGCCTGGGCTT
>NW_011495078.1:14949035-14950320 GCF_000754665.1 Bison bison bison | reverse complement strand
CCCAGTGACCCCATGGACTGCAGCCTACCAGGCTCCTCTGTCCATGAGATTTTCCAGGCAAGAGTACTGAAGTGGGGTGCCATTGCCTTCTCTGGTTTTCTAGACACTTATTACTAAATAATATTAAATAGAAAATGAACGCCGGCATGGCCTCCATCATTCTCTACAACATTCCTAGTCCCATCCAGGAAGCAAGTCTTCTTTCATTAGGACTGAAAACCTTTAAAATATGTAAATACAAGAACAGAATCAAAGTGGCCCAAATCACAGTGGAAATAACCCAATGGCTCAAAGGACACGTCAGTTCTCTGTAGTCAAGACACCCTTCACTATTCAACATTAAATTTTTTTCACAGTAAAAAAAACATAAACAAACAAAGGGGAAAAAAAAAAAAGACTCCTACACTCTAAATGCAGACCTCTAGGAACTCAGCCCCAGTCTCAACCACAGGGTCCACAACCCTTCAGGGAAGCGAGTGGCCAGGTCTGGGGTCCCACTGACCACGGGCAGGGCTCCAGGTGTGAACTCTGGGAGCCCAAGACCCTCACAGAGCAAATCTCAGGAACCTGGGCCAAAGCTTAGCTGAGTGAGTCAGATGAAGAGTCTGGAGGCAGCAGACTGCAGCTCAGTCCCTGCAGCTCAGTCCCTCTCATGAAGCTGATGACCTCAAGTGACTAAACCTCAGCTTCTTCATCTCAAAACAAGGCCAGTGACAACCCATCCACACATTCAGAGAAACCAAACCACCAGTCCGCTCAGTAAATGTCAGCCCCCTTCCCTACTCCTTCCTAACCATGAGCAGTCCTGTGCTTTGGACTCAGGATAGAAAAGTCCCAAGGGGACACTCTGGACACTGGGTCTGTGATCAGAATCAAGATTCCGTGGTGTATACACAAACACCATTGCTTCATTAAGTCCAAAAGGATTCATTTTTTACCTTTTGACATGTCAGTCCATGACATTGATAGAGTCATTTCCTAGGCAGGTTGATAGGGAGTCTAAGGGTCCCCAAGGAGAGGGGGGTCTGGAATTCTCAAGGAGGAAGAAAGGACAAACTTTTTTCTTTCTCCACATTCCTTAGGATTATATAACAATAATGTATCCTGCCTGAGGACAGTCTCTGGATTAAGGACAGTCTTTGGATTAAACCTTCTTGCTAATTCTGTTATCTTAAAATGTAAATTATGGGAGTAGGTCTGATGAGGTCTTTACAACCTCCAGACATTCTTTGGATTCACTGGAGAGTATATAACTTCACTGTTAACACTAGCAAGCGGGTACTCT
>NW_011495078.1:14948043-14948935 GCF_000754665.1 Bison bison bison | reverse complement strand
TATGCAGGTTTGTGTGTATGTGTGTTACAATATACCTAACATGAAATTTACCATTTTAATCATATAGCCATACAGTAGCATTAAGTGCATTCACATTGTTGTGCAGCCATCACCAACATCCACCTCTATGATTCTTTCATCACCCAAACACTAGGCACGTCTTACATCTGGGCAGTTTCCACCAAAGTATAACAATCCTTGCTTAGAGGATGTGGAATCCCAGCTCCTTGTGTCTAGAGCTCAGAGCTCCTCACATACCTACTGACTCTGCTGAAGTCCATTTACTTTGCTATCCTGGGCCTGTTATATACACCAATCATGCCCCCCTCAAATTCGTATGTCACCTTAGTTATTAGTACCTTATAATTTGGTGACAGCGACCATAAAGAAGTAGTCACTATCCTTAAATACACTGCACCTAGTCTGTTCTGACTAGTGTGCTTAGATGAAGAGGAGACTAAGACATAAGGACATGGACACAGGCATATGAATCAATGAAGTTAGAACATACCCTCCCACCATGCACAAAATAAACTAAAAATGGCTTAAAGACTTAATCATAAAATATGACACCGTAAAACTCCTAAAAGAGATTAAAGGCAAAATATTCTCTGATATAAGTTATACCAATGTTTTCTTAGGTCAATCTTCTAAGGCAATAGAAATATATACAAATGATGGCTGCCCTGGTGGCTCAGTGGTAAAGAATCCACCTGCCAGTGCAGGAGACACAGGATGTTTACTGGTCCCAGAAGATCCCACACACGCAGAGCAACTAAACCCATACACCACAACTACTGAGCCTGAGCTCTGGAGCCCAGGAGCTGCAACCACTGAGCCCACACATCCTAGAGCCTGTGCTCTGCAACAAGAGAAAAAGAAAGTAAAGAAA
>NW_011495078.1:14947007-14947943 GCF_000754665.1 Bison bison bison | reverse complement strand
ATCAGGACAGACCTGAAGAGCTGATGATGCAGCAGACAGGGTTCTGGGATGTGGGGCTGAAACTTGTTGAGATCCATAGCATGATGCCCATGGCATGACGAGACTGCATCAGGTCACCTAAATCCTTTCGCCTTCTATAGGTGATAGAACCCACTTAGTGTTCACAGAGTATAAATGCAAATCTCACAAAGCTTAATAACCTTGGATATAGATTCATGACTGAAGGAATCTGTTAATGGCAAGTAGAAGTATGATTCATTAACTTATAACACAAAGTACTCCTCATTACTAAGATCCCACACAACTATCTCTCACAACATATTGTTCCATCCAGCTCTCTAACTTGAGAACACTCTCCAGTTGCTGCTGAGTGGTTTTCTAAATTGCTTTAATGCTCTTTGCTATAAGTCACCCTAGAGAAAGTGGTTTTGATTAGCAAACAACTATCTTAACCTTGCTTCTATCAAGTATATATCTGAAGTGGTGCACCTAAAATATTTGAGAGGATTTTATAAATATCACCTGTGTTTGAAAAAGAACTCAGAAGAACTTCTGTGATCAGCACGCTGTACTTGGCACCAAAATGACTTGCTCTCCTCTCCCTGTGACACAGATGCAGTGACCAGCAGAATTTGTTCCTGCCCTGATGGAGAACTTGTGCAGATGCTCACAAGACAGGGTGACACACATTTGTGAGCTCAGGGCACGGCGCTGGGAACAAGGAGGCTGAGATACTCACGATGCCAGGAGGGTGGGGGTGGGGAATCGCTGTCACAGTACGAGCTCCTGTCACTGAACTTGTGACAAGATACAAGGTACTTCTCTAAGGGAAAATTCATCAAGCCATGAACAGGAGAGGGTGGGAAAGGGGGGTCAGATCAGAGAGCTGGAGACCATGCCATTTGTCAGCTATCCTACTCTCTAGTGTTCTCAAAG
>NW_011495078.1:14945088-14946907 GCF_000754665.1 Bison bison bison | reverse complement strand
CTCTTTCATCACCCCAACCCTAAGCACATCTTACATTTGGGCAGTTTCTGCCAAAGTCTAACAATCCCGTTAGTGGATGTGGAATCCCAGTTCCTTGTGTCCAGAGCTCAGAGCTCCTCACATACCTACTGACTCTGCTGAAGTCTTTTTACTTTGCTATCCTAGGCCTGCTCTACACCAATCATGTTCCTCTCAAATTCACAGGTCACGTTAGTTATTAGCACCTTAGAATTTGGTGACAGGGACTGTAAAGAAGTAATCACTACCCTTAAAGACACTGCACCTAATCTGATCTGACTGGTGTGCTTAGATGAAGAGGAGGCTAAGACATAAGGACAGAAACACAGGCATGTAAATCAATGAAGTTAGAACACACCCTCTCACCATGCACAAAATAAACTACAAATGGCTTAAAGACTTAATCATAAGATGTGACACCATAAAACTCCTAGAAGAGACTAAAGGCAAAATATTCTCTGACATAAATTATACCAATGTTTTCTTAGGTCAGTCTTCTAAGGCAATAGAAATATAAACAAAAATATACAAAAGGCGGCTGCCCTGGTGGCTCAGTGCTAAAGAATCCACCTGTCAGTGCAGGAGACACAGGATCCATTCCTGATCCCAGAAGACCCCACATGCACAGAGCAACGAAACCCGTGCACCACAACTACTTAGCCTGAGCTCTGGAGCCTAGGAGCCGGAACCACTGAGCCCACACATCCTAGACCCTACGCTCTGCAACAGGAGAAGCCATCTCACTGAGAAGTCCGCACACCACAACTCGAGAGTAGTCCTGCTTGTCACAAAGAGAGAAAAACCATCACAGCAACAAAGACGCAGTACAGCCACAAGTAATTATTTTTTTTTAAAAAATAATAAATAGGACCTAATCAAATTTACAACATTTTGCACACCAAAGGAAACCATAAACACAATGAAAAGACAACCTATAGACTGGGAAAAAATATTTGCAAACGATGTGACCAACAAGAGCTTAATTTATAAAATATACAAACAGCTCATACAACTGAACAACAACAAAATCTGATCAAAAAATGGGCAGAAGTACTAAATAGACACTTTTCCAAAGGACACATACAGATGGCCAATAGGCACATGTAAAGGAGCTCACTGTTGTGAATTATCAGAGAAATGCAAATCAAAACTACAATGAGGCATCACCTCACACCAGTTATAATGGTCAACACTAAAATAACAATGGCTGAGAGGGTGTGGAGAAAAGGGAGCCCTCCTACACTAGTGCTGGGAATTAAAATTGCTTCAGGCACTGTAGAAAACAGCATGGAGGATCCTCAGAAAACTAAAAGTAGAATTACCTTATATTCCAGTAATCCCACTCCTGGGCATATGTATGCACAAAACCATACACCAAAAAGACATGTATCCCTATATTCATAGCAGCACTATTCACAATAGCCAAACATGGAAGCAACGTAACGTCCACCGACAGATGAATGGTTGGTACATGGAGATAATGTAATACTACTCAGCCATAAAAAAAAAGAAAAAAGAATGCCCATTGCAGAAAGATGGATGTACCTGGAGGTTATCATTCTAAGTGAAGTAAGTCAGAAAGAGAAAGACAAATATCATATGATATCACTTACATGTAGAATCTAAAATATGGCAATAATGAACCTATTGACAAAACAGAAACAGACTCACAGACATAGTGAACAGACTTATGGTTGCATGAGCAGAAGGGGTGTGGGGGATGGACTAAGAATTTGGGGTTAGCAGAATGCGAAGCATTATGTGTAGAATGGATAAACAACAAGGTCCTACCATATAGTAT
>NW_011495078.1:14942568-14943605 GCF_000754665.1 Bison bison bison | reverse complement strand
CCCCCCCCCCCCCCCCAGCCTCCAGACCCCTAGGGCACTGCCCGCCCAGCCCCTGGCACAGGGAGCTTTCCAACATCAGTGAAAGCTTCCAGCTGCCACTTCTACTTCCACTTAGCATTTCCTACCCTGTATGGAAACTCTTTAAACCTTGACTCTGCTGACCTTTTCCCAGACATCTGTCTTAACAAGCTCCATGTAGAAACAGGTTCCTCAGAGGCAGGACTGACAGCTGGATGTCCTAGTCTCCCTTATTCAGCCCAGTGTGGTCCTTCCCCTCTCCTGGCTCACCATCCTCCTTGTAAATTGAGAGTTTTTGTGTAGGAACATCTGTAAGGGCATTGATCTCAGTGTATACAGCAGGACATTAATAAGTGCAGCTGGAAGGCTCATTGGCTTTAACAAGGTAAATAACAGCAAGAGAACTAACTGTGGGGGTAGATGTGGAGGCTGCTTCAGAAAAAGCGAATTCATGAGGCTTTCAAAGAATCCAGTCTAGACTCTACCAGAGGCCTTGGTTGGTGTGTGTTATGACAGAAAACATCAGAGCTGTTCTCCTTCAGGAGTTCTGTGGCCAAGAAAGAGCCATTGACAACAAATTCCAAAAACAAAGTGAGAGTCAGGACTTCAGAAAGATTCTAAATACCGAGTTTCAAATTCGAGTTAACCCTACATGTGGGTCTAAGTATTAATTCTAGTAAGGATCCATGAAGAAAAGTTAAATAATTGAGCCATACTCAGATGTGGAATAAATTATCTGTAAATTCTAGACTTTACTAAGTATTTCTAGACCAACAGAATACTAAGCATAAACCAACAGGGTCTTTCACTTCTAATGTGCCTTCAACAAATGACAAAGAAAAAGAACTGGCAGCCAGTTACCAGGTTACCAAGTCCTACTCTCTGATTTAAAAACTTTACATCAGCCTTCTTATCCCTGGGGTCTGGATCCATCAACCACAAGTCGTGGAGGAATCTGCCAGCTATCCCTGACTCCCTAAAGCACAGACCCCACTGGCCCCCACACACTGGAAGCACCT
>NW_011495078.1:14936971-14942468 GCF_000754665.1 Bison bison bison | reverse complement strand
GGGGGGTGGAAGGTGGGGGGTGGGCAGTGTCCATAAAGGGCTGGAACATGTGGTGAGCTGTGTAGACAGCAGTGTGGGAGTCTGATTAGGACAGACCCCAAGAGCTGATGATGCAGGAGGCAGGGGTCTGGTGATATGGGGCTGAACAAGGATGGGATCCATGGCTGGACACAGGTGAGACTGCATCAGTTCATATAAGGCCCCTCACCTTCTGTAGGTGCTAGAATCCACCATGTTCACAGCATAAAGTTGTAAAAGTCATGAACCTCAATGACCTTGGATATAAATTCATGACTGAAGGAAACTGTTAACAGCAAGTAGAAGTGTAATTCATTCACTTTTAATACAAAACCCTCCCCATGACCAAGTTTCCACACAACCACCATATCTCACAGCATATTGTTCCATCTGATTCTCTAACTTGAGAACACTCTCCAGTTGCTGCTGAGTGGTTTCCTAAATTGCTTTCACACTCTCTGCTTTAAATTTCCCGAGAGAGTGTGTGGTTCTGATTATGAACAACAGTCTTAAGCTTGCTTCTATCAAGTATATATCCAAAGTGGTACACCCAAATATTTGAGAGGATTTTATAAATATCTCCTGTGTTTGAAAAAGAACTCAGGAGAACTTCTGTGATCAGCACACTCTACTTGGCACCAAAATAATGCCTTGCTCTCCTCTCCCTGTGACATGGATGCTATGACCAACAGAATCTGTTCCTGCATTGATGGAGAACATGTGCAGATGCTCACAAGATGGGGTAACCGCATTTGTGAGTTCAGGGTGGGGTACTTGGAACAAGGTGGCTAAGATACTCATGACACCAGGAGGGTGGGGGTGAGGAATCCCTGTCACAGCACTAGCGCCTGTCACTGAACTCATGACAAGACACAAGACACTTCTCTAAGGGAAAATTCAAGTCATGAGCAGGACAGGCTGGGAAAGGGGGGTCAGATCAGAGCTGGAGGCCATGCCATGTGTCATTCACCCTGTTCTCTCCTGTTCTCAAAGATTAAGTGCTACTATGCAGGTTTGTGTGTATGTGTGTTACAATATACCTAACATGAAATTTACCATTTTAATCATATAGCCATATAGTGGCATTAAGTACATTCACATTGTTGTGCAGCCATCACTACCATCCATCTCCACAACTCTTTCATCACCCCAACACTACGAACATCTTATATTTGGGCAGTTTCCAGCAAAGTCTAACAATCCGCAGTTAGTGGATGTGGAATCCCAGATCCTTGTGTCCAGAGCTCAGAGCTCCTCACATACCTACTGACTCTGCTGAAGTCTTTTTACTTTGCTATTCTAGGCCTGCTCTACACCAATCATATCCCCCTCAAATTCACATGTCATGTTAGTTATTAGCACCTTAGAATTTGGTGACAGGGACCATAAAGAAGTAATTGTTACCCTTAAATACATTGCACCTAATCTGATCTGACTGGTGTGCTTAGATGAAGAGGAGACTAAGACATAAGGACAGAAACACAGGCATGTAAATCAGAGAAGTTAGAACACACCCTCCCACCATGCACAAAATAAACTAAAAATGGCTTAAAGACTTTATCATTAGATGTGACACCATAAAACTCCTAGAAGAGACTAAAGGCAAAATATTCTCCGACATAAATTATACCAATGTTTTCTTAGGTCAGTCTTCTAAGGCAATAGAAATATAAACAAAAATACGG
This sequence comes from Bison bison bison, assembly GCF_000754665.1. Taxonomy (NCBI): domain Eukaryota; kingdom Metazoa; phylum Chordata; class Mammalia; order Artiodactyla; family Bovidae; genus Bison; species Bison bison. Next base: position 14,940,765 of record NW_011495078.1, on the reverse strand, counting down.
TGGCTCAGTGGTAAAGAATCCACCTGCCAGTGCAGGAGACACAGGATCCATTCCTGGTCCCAGAAGATCCCACCTGCTGAGCTCTGGAGCCCAGGAGCTGGAACCACTGAGCCCACACATGCAGGACCCCATACTCTGCAACAAGAGAAGCCATCTCAATGAGAAGTCCACACACCACAAATAGAGAGTAGTCCCTGCTCATCACAACTAGAGAAAAACCATCACAGCAACAAAGACCAGGTATGGCCACAATTATTTTTTTAATTAAAAAAATAAACAAATAGGACCTAATCAAATTTACAAGATTTTGCACAGCAAAGGAAACCATAAACACAATGAAGAGACAACCTATAGACTGGGAAAAAATATCTGCAAATGATGTGACCAACAAGGGCTTAATTTTTAAAATATACAAACAGCTCATACAACTGAATAACAACAAAATCTGATCCAAAAATGTGCAGAAGACTAAATAGACACTTTTCCAAAAGACACATACAGACGGCCAATAGGCACATGTAAAGGAGCTCACCCTTGGGAATTATCAGAGAAATGCAAATCAAAACTACAATGAGGCATCACCTCACACCAGTTAGAATGGTCAACACTAAAATAACAATGGCTGAGAGAGTGTGGAGAAAAGGGAGCCCTCCTACACTACTGCTGGGAATGAAAGTTGCTTCAGGCACTGTAGAAAACAGCATGGAGGATCCTCAGAAAACTAAAAGTAGAATTACCTTATATTCCAGTAATCCCACTCCTGGGCATATATATGCACAAAACCATACACCAAAAAAAAGACATGTATCCTTATATTCATAGCAGCACTATTCACAATAGCCAAACATGGAAACAACGTAATGTCCACCAACAGACGAATGGTTGTGGTACATGGAGAGAATGTAATACTACTCAGCCATAAAAAAAGGAAAAAGAATGCCAGTTGCAGAAACATGGATGGACCTGGAGGTTATCATACTAAGTGAAGTAAGTCAGAACGAGAAAGACAAATATCATATGATATCACTTACATGTGGAATCTAAAATATGGCAATAATGAACCTATTGACAAAACAGAAACAGACTCACAGACATAGTGAACAGACTTATGGTTGCATGGGTGGAAGGGGTGTGGGGAGGGATGGACTGGGAATTTGGGGTTAGCAGAATGTGAAGTATTATGTGTAGAATGGATAAACAACAAGGTCCTACAGTATAGTGTAGTGAGCTATATTTGATATTCCTAGATAAACCATAATGGAAAAGAATATTAAAAAGAATGTATCTATGTATATAACTGAGTAGCTTTGCCATACAAAGAAATTAACATAATAACGTAAATCAATTATATTTTAATATTTTTTTTTAAAGGACAGAGACAGGGGTGCACATGGACAGAGATCATATGAGGACACAGCGAGGCAGACGCCACCAGCAGCCAAGAACAACGTTCTCATCAGAAACCAAACCTGCCTACACGGCCAACTTCCAGCCTCAAGGACTGTGAGAAAATTAATTTCTGTTCTTTAAGCACCCCAACTGTAACAACTTGCTATAGACTGAATGTTTTTGTCCTCAAAATTCATATATTGAAACCTAATTCCTACTGTGTACTATAAGTGTAGCTATTGGGAGGTGACAGGTCATGAGGGTGGAGCAAACATGAAAGAGATTAGTGCCCTTATAAAGGGGACCCACAGGGCTCCCTCACCCCTTCCCCATGTGAGGACACGGGAATCGTGCCCTCACCAGACGCTGAATCTCTCAGCACCCTAAGCTTGGACTTTTCCAGCCTCCAGAATCCTGAGGGATAAATTTCTGTTTTTTATAAGCTGCCCAGGCTGTGGTCTCCTGTGAGAGCAGCCTGGACAGACAGCCCCAGCAAAGTAACACAGAACCTGACAGCGAGAATTTCCAAATAGCTTCTCTCTGCCAAACACCCCACCTCCTTCAGACAAGGACATACCTACTGTTCTCCTCACAGCCCTGCTTCCTCCTCCCTCCATACCTGATCTTCTACTCTTCCTTCAGCAAAGGAACTGGGTCCTCTTCTCAGCCTCCACACACCTGCCCAGCCTGCAGGCCCCCAGGGCACTTCCCTCCCAGCCCTGGGCACAGGGAGCTTTCCAACTTCAGTGAAAGTCTCCAGCTGCAACTTCCACTTAGCATTTACTGTATCCTGTATCAAAACTCTCTAAACCTTGACTCTGCTGAGCTTTCCCCTGGCATCTGTCTTAACAAGCTCCACACAGAGACAGGTTCCTTGGTGGCAGGAATGACAGCTGTGTCCTAGTCTCCCTTATTCTGCCCAGTGTGGGTCCTTCCCCTCTCCTGGATCACTATCCTCCTTGTAAAGTAACAGGTTCTGTGCAGAAACACCTGTAAGGGTATCGATCTCAGTGCATACAGCAGGGTGCTGATATGCAGCTGGAAGGCTCATTGTCTTTAACAAGGTGAACAACAGCAAGGGAACTAACCATGGGGTAGATGTGGAGGCTGCTTCAGAAAAAGCGAATTCATGAGACTTTCAAAGATGTCAGTCTAGACTCCACCAGAGGACGCAGTCAGCATGTGTTGGGACAGAGAAGCAACAGAACTGTTCTCCAGGAGTTCTGTGGCCAAGAAAGAGCCACTGACAACAAATTCCAGAAACACAAAGTAAGAGTCAGGACTTCAGAAAGATTCCAAAAGATACTGAGTTTCAAATTCAAGTAACCCTACATGTGGGTCTAAGTATTAATTTTAGTAAGCATCCATGAAGAAATGTTAAATAATTGAGCCATACTCAGATGTGGAATAAATCATCTGTAAATTCTAAATCATTTGTAAATACTTTACTAAGTATTTCTAAACCAACAGAATAATAAGCATAAACCAACAGGGTCTTTCCACGGAAGCCCTATATCTGTACTGAAAAATTCACTTCTAATGTGCCTTCAGCAAATGACAAAGGAAAAGAATTGGCAGCCCATTACCAGGTTACCAAGTCCTACTCTCTGATTTAAAAACTTTACATCATCCTTCTTATCCCTGGGGTTTGGATCCATCCACAATGTCTGAATCCATCAAGTGCAAGTAACGGGGGAATCTGTCATGTATCCCTCACTCCCTAAAGCATGGACCCCACTGTCCTACACACACTGGAAGCAACTGCTGTATTTTCCTGTCCTGACCTCATCATGATGCAAAATTTCTCTATGATGGGTCTTCTGTGGAGGGAAGGGAGGGACACCAGGACAGAGTGAGCTGAGTCTCCAGCACAAAGGTTTTCCTGAGCTCTCTTCCCTGATCTCTACAGGGTTCCTGGAAAGCAGAGATGATAGAAAACAGGACCAAACTCACAGTTCAAACAAGTGCCTGCTGACTCTTGCGTCCACTGCACTGAGTGGATCGTCCAGGAGGTAGATGTCTGCGTCCTGATACACGGCTCTAGAAAACATAGAGAGACATCAGGAGAGGACACTTCACATTGCCTGGGTCTCATCTCTGAATCATGATGGTGTCTAACAACTCCAGGTTCCTTCCACAAGCCCAGGGAAAGGGCCAAGACCCTGCTTCACAGAGGCCCACCTTGTGAGTGGGGTCTGTGTGCTCAGGTCCACTAGGAGCTGCAGAGGAGGAGGGGGGGATGGCAACTGAAACCCCACTTACCTGGCGAGGCTGACCCGGGCTTTCTGTCCTTCACTCAGTGGGGTTCCTCCATCTCCTGTCACAGTTAGATCTCTTTCCTTCAAATTCTGCAAATCCTGTATGGAGATAGAAAAGAGAAAAAAGAAAAAGATTTAAAATGTGTT
>NW_011495078.1:14936376-14936871 GCF_000754665.1 Bison bison bison | reverse complement strand
CAGGGGATCTTTCCATCCCAGGGATTGAAACTGGGTTTCCCGCGTTGAAGGCAGACGGTTTACCATCTGAGCTACCAGGGAAGTCCAATGAGAAGTCCACACACCACAACTAGAGTAGCCCTTGCTCATCACAACTAGAAAAAAATAATCACAGCAACAAAGAACCCAGTATGGCCACAAATAATTATTCTTTTAATTAAAAAAAAAAAAAAACCAACAACAGCAACAACAACAAATGGGACCTAATCAAACTTACAAGGTTTTGCACAGCAAAGGAAACCAGAAACACAATGAACAAACAACCTACAGCTGGGAGAAAATATTTGCAAATGATGTGACCAACAAGGGCTTAATTTATAAAATATACTAACAGCTAATACAACTCAATTAGAAAATCTAATTAAAAAAATGGGCAAAGAACTAAATAGACATTTTTTCCAAAGGACACAAATAGATGGCCAATAGGCATATGAAAAGGAGCTCACACTGTGAATT
>NW_011495078.1:14934860-14936276 GCF_000754665.1 Bison bison bison | reverse complement strand
CAAATTCTGCAAATCCTGTATGGAGATAGAAAAGAGAAAAAAGAAAAAGATTTAAAATATGTTCTCCTCCTGCCATCCTAACCTTTTAGCATCAGTTCTTCATACAAGTGTTTAATCAACAGCAATGGGCTTATTTCATAGTGACTAAACTGTAACAAGGAAAATTAAAAAACCTCTCAGGGCTTTTCGTTTGTTTTCATTCTATATTTTTTCAAAGCATTTATGCATTTAACCATTTCAACAGGTATATATTGAGGATTGACTATACATGAGCCTTTGTTCTGAGACCATTGAATTCAGCCATGAGGAAACAGAACACTAGAATTCCTCTCCACGGTGGGATATGGACAATATGGAAAATAAACCTGAGTGCAAGTACTGAGGATGAGAAGGAAAAGGAAGCTGCTCAGGGGGATGGAGAGTGAAGGAGGGAAATGAGTCCACACTGGGGTGTGAGGGCTCTGCTCAGAGGGCTGTAAGCAGATCTCAGAGGGAGAGGCAGGGGCTCAGGCAGACCTGGAGAGGCTGCTCCTCGCAGAGGGAGGGGCAAGTGCAGGGGCCACGGGGAGATGCCCAAGGGGTTCAGGACAAGGAGGCCAGGAGAGCAGAGTAAGAATGAGGGGAGTGAGGGCAGAGACAGAGCAGGAGACTGGTGTCACTGCCAGTAAAGGGGGGAGGGAAGGGAGGAGGGATCTGGTCTGAGGTTTCTAAGGAATCACTTCTGTGCTTTGTAATAAACAGACAGTAAGATTTTTTTTTGGCGGGTCAGGGGATGATGAGGGCAGATACAAGTGAGGAGGCTACTAGAATAATTTAGGGAACAGTGGAAATGGAGAGACAGGGTCACACTCCAGACATACTTGGAAGGTGGAGTCTGTAAAACCTGCTGACAGGACAGGTGTGGATTGTAAGAGAAGAGGACTGTGATGTTTGGAGTGAGAAAGGGGAAGGACAGGGTCACCATTTATTGAGTTGCAGAAGATGGTGGAGGCAGATTTAGGAGACTTCTCTTGTGAACAAGCAGAAATGACCTCTCAGTGATATCACTGTGCAGCTGGACATGCAAGTGTGAAGGTCTGTGCTAGAGACACAGGTATGAGAGCTGTCCAGGCTGGTGAAAGCACAGGACTTGTTTTATCTTAAATTGCCAGTTTTGCTGATCTTGGTCTCCACTTCTGATTTTCAGAGAAGGGATGAAACCTGACCCGAGTCTTCACAGTGATACTTAAGGCAAGTCATAGTGTGACAGATGACATCTGTACAAGAAATGGGAACAGAAAGAGCAGGCTGGGCAGGAAAACCAAAAGGAAAGAAACAACGTGCTGAGGGACACCAAGCAGATCAGTTGGACTAAGTAGATCCTTGCCTGTGGAAGCAGGAAATACTCAAAGTTAAGAAGGATATGAAGTTTTGGCT
>NW_011495078.1:14931170-14934760 GCF_000754665.1 Bison bison bison | reverse complement strand
TCACTGCAGATTGTGACTGCAGCCATGAAATTAAAAGACGCTTACTCCTTGGAAGAAAAGTTATGACCAGCCGAGATAGCATATTGAAAAGCAGAGACAGTACTTTGCCAACAAAGGTCCATCTAGTCATGGCTATGGTTTTTCCTGTGGTCATGTATGGATGTGAGAGCTGGACTGTGAAGGCTGAGCACCAAAGAATTAATGCTTTTGAACTGTGGTGTTGGAGAAGACTCTTGAGAGTCCCTTGCACTGCAAGGAGATCCAACCAGTCCATTCTGAAGGAGATCAGCCCTGGGATTTCTTTGGAAGGAATGATGCTAAATCTGAACCTCCAGTACTTTGGCCACCTCATGTGAAGAGTTGACTCATTGGAAAAGACTCTGATGCTGGGAGGGATTGGGGGCAGGAGGAGAAGGGGATGACAGAGGATGAGATGGCTGGATCGCATCACCAACTCGATGGACGTGAGTCTGAGTGAACTCCGTGAGTTGGTGATGGACAGGGAGGCCTGGCGTGCTGCGACTCATGGGGTCCCAAAGAGTTGGACGTGACTGAGCGATTGAACTGAACTGAAATGAAACTGTAACAAGGAAAATTAAAAAACTTCTCAGGGCTTTTCATTTGTTTTCATTCTATATTTTTTCAAAGCATTTATGCATTTAACCATTTCAACAGGTATTTATTGAGGATTGACTATACATGAGCCATTGTTCTGAGAACAGTGAATTCAGCCATGAGGAAACAGAACCCCTAGAATTCCTCTCCACGGTGGGAGAGAGACAATATGGAAAATAAACCTGAGTGCAAGTACTGAGGATGAGAAGGAAAAGGAAGCTGCTCAGGGGGATGGAGAGTGAAGGAGGGAGTCCACACTAGGGTGTGAGGCCTCTGCTCAGAGGGGGCTGTGAGCAGATCTGGGGGGGAGGGGCAGGGGCTCAGACAGACCTGGAGAGGCTGCTCCTTACAGAGGGACGGGCGAGTGCAGGGGCCACAGGGAGATGCCCAAGGGGTTCAGGACAAGGAGCCCAGGAGAGCAGAGTAAGAATGAGGGGAGTAAGGGCAGAGACAGAGCAGGAGACTGGTGTCACTGCCAGTAAAGGGGGGAGGGGAAGGGGAGGAGGAACCTGGTCTGAGGTTTTTAAGGAATCACTTCTGTGCTTTGCAATAAACAGACAGTAAGATTGGTTTATTTTTTTGGGCGGGGGGAATGATGAAGGCAGATACAAGGGAGGAGGCTACTAGAATAATTTAGGGAGCAATGGAAATGGAGAGACAGGGTCACACTCCAGACATACTTGGAAGGTGGAGTCTGTAAAACCTGATGACAGGACGGGTGTGGGTTGTAAGAGAAGAGGACTGTGATGTTTGGGGTGAGGAAGGGGAAGGACAGGGTCACCATTTATTGAGTTGCAGATGATGATGGAGGCAGATTTAGGACACTTCTCTTGTGGACAAGCAGAAATGACCTCTCAGTGATATCACTGTGCAGCTGGACATGCAAGTGTGAAGGTCTGTGCTAGAGACACAGGTGTGAGAACTGGTGGTCCAGGCTGGTGAAAACACAGGACTTGTTTTATCTTAAATTGCCAGTTTTGCTGATCTTGGTCTCCACTTCTGATTTTCAGAGAAGGGATGAAACCTGACCCGAGTCTTCACAGTGATACTTAAGGCAAGTCATAGTGTGACAAACAACGTCTGTATAAGAAATGGGAACAGAAAGAGCAGGCTGGGCAGGAAAACCAAAAGGAAAGAAACAACATGCTGAGGGACACCAAGCAGATCAGTTGGACTAAGTAGATCCTTGCCCTTGGAAGCAGGAAATACTCAAAGTTAAGAAGGATATGAAGTTTTGGCTTGAGGATCTGGGAATCTATCATAAGTTATATTTGAGTATTATTTAAGAAGTAGACAAATCAGTCTATTTTCCCCAGAGTATCTGGGAAAATTTTTTTTTAAATGACAAGAAAATCCCCAAAATGACCAGGTAACAATCAGGTTTAAGTTACACAGTTATTACACGGGGAATCTTTACTTCAAATTACCTATTAAACCCCTCAGGCATCAACCTAAGATACACAGCAGTACCTTTCTGTAGATGACGCCCTCACTTCTGTCTCTACTTTAGAAATTTGCAGAGAAAGCAAACTAGCACACTGGGGTCTCCATGATAAACAAGTCCTCTGATCTCCCTAAGTCTCATTTTCCTCTTCTACATAATGTGCTGCAGAAACCAGAATCACTAAACTCAAGCTGTGAGAATCGAAGGAAGTGTATGAACACCCTCCATAAATGGAAAAAGGACATGAATTGATTATAACTTGCTATTGGTGACTGATGTCTATTTTCTCTTCAAACCAACAGTGGGATCCCATGCATAGTGTGGATCACAATATGCAAAGCACACGACCACAAGGAAAAGACAGAGACTGTCTCCATCATAACCCTCCCTGACAGCCACAAGACATAAAGACACACACAGGTTTCCTGCTCACTCAGAGCTTAACTTGGGTGCATCCAATGAAGGGCAGCAATTGCTCTGTTGTGAAAATTCATCATTATGTCACTTCCTCTCTTTCTGGAGCTCAGAAATTAATACCATCTCTTGCTTTGGTTTTCATGAACAACAACAAACCATTTTAAGATAGGTTCCAAGCCTTATACATACACACACACACACACCCACACACACCCCTGAGTTACTTGGCCTCCATTTCACTGATGACAGTCCTTGCAAACTGTTCCACTTAGCTTTTATGCTTTGATTTTACATTGTTTGTGTTTCTTTCTCAAAATAGTGACATAACACAAAAATCTTAACCATGCTCTAGAAAAGGCACATAAATCCACTCTTTTAATTAGTACATGAGGGGATAGAAACAGGCTGTCTTCAACTCTGGTGGTAGGACTTCAAGTATATTGGTGACTCTGAAATTATTTATGCATGAGCCCCAGATGGGCAAAGCATTTCAGAGGATTTGAAGTAAAATCCAAGGCAGGCTAATTTCCCAGTCACCATTTTCTGATTAAATTAGAGGGAAAGGCCTGACTTGAGCATATATTACAATTCCTCCCACTGACAGGAAGGTGTTTTTATTCATGTTATTTTCCTCTAAGTTAAATTTCACCAATTTTCACTGAAGAATAGATACACAGATGAGAGGCAGACTAGGAAACAGTGACACTGGTTTGATGCCATCATCCAGAAGCTCACCCAAGGCCCTTCAGCGATGGTGGAGACTTACAGTAGAAACACTGTTTTGTAGAAAGCTTTCACTTTCATGTCAGGTTCAAAGGATTTGCTAACAAAATAAGCCACTCGTTATATACAAATAAATAATACCAATATTTATTATAGAATTATCTAGCTTACTTACAATATACTATTATTAAAAGAAAAGAGAAATAGAAACAGCAGAGGATACATCATCAAATTGGGTTCTGACCAACATCCAAACTCAAACAGTGCTGAGAAGTCCCATGACACAGCATATCTGGGGTCTCAATTTATTACTGAATCCAAGCTTGCTCTGCTCGCCACACTGGCCAGAGAGACGAGGGGTTGAGGCCAGGAAGAAGAGAATTTATTTGGG
>NW_011495078.1:14930510-14931070 GCF_000754665.1 Bison bison bison | reverse complement strand
CACTGTCCTCTACACACTGGAAGCACCTTCTGTATTTTCCTGTCCTGACCTCATCATGATGCAAAATTTCTCTATGATGGATCTTCTGTGGAGGGAAGGGAGGGGAGGAAAGGACACCAGGACAAAGCTGAGTCTCCTGAAGCACAAAGACCTTCCTGAGTTCTCTTCCCTGATCTCTACAGGGTTCCTGGAAAGAAGAAATGACAGACAATAGGAGCAAACTCACTGTTCGAACAAGAGTCTGCTGATTCCTGCGTCCACTGCACTGAGCAGATTGTCCAGGAGGTAGATGTCTGCATCTTGATAGACGGCTCTAGAAAACATAGAGAGACATAAGAAGACACTGAACACTCCCTGGGTCTTGTCTCTGAATCATGTTGGTGTCCAACAACTCCATGGTTCATTCCAGGAGCCCAGAGGAAGGACCAAGACCCTGCTTCACACAGGCCCACCCGGTGAGCAGGGTCTGCATGCTCACATCCACTAGGGGCCATGGAGGAGGAGAGGCAGGATGGCAACTGAAACCCCAGTTACCTGGTGAGGCTGACCCGGGCTTTCTG
>NW_011495078.1:14929955-14930408 GCF_000754665.1 Bison bison bison | reverse complement strand
GTTTTCATGAACAACAACAAACCATTTTAAGATAGGTTCCAAGCCTTATACATACACACACACACACACACACACACACACACCCGAGTTACTTGGCCTCCATTTCACTGATGACAATCCTTGCAAACTGTTCCACTTAGCTTTTATGCTTTGATTTTACATTGTTTTTGTTTCTTTCTCAAAATAGTGACATATCATAACACAAAAATCTTAACCATGCTCTAGAAAAGGCACATAAATCCACTCTTTTAATTAGTACATGAGGGGATAGAAACAGGCTCTCTTCAACTCTGGTGGTAGGACTTGAAGTGTGTTGGTGACTCTGAAATTATTCATGCATGAGCCCCACATGGGCAAAGCATTTCAGAGGATTTGAAGTAAAATCCAAGGCAGGCTAATTTCCTAGTCACCATTTTCTGATTAAATTAGAGGGAAAGGCCTGACTTGAGCATA
>NW_011495078.1:14929029-14929855 GCF_000754665.1 Bison bison bison | reverse complement strand
TGAATTCTTCTCCTCCGGGGGCCAAGAATCCCGGTGTATTCGCGTGATTCAACAACAACCTTTCATTATATACAAATAAATAATACCAATATTTATTATAGAATTATCTAGCTTATTCAATATACTAATATTAAAAGAAAAGAGAAATAGAAACAGCAGAGGATACATCATCAAATTGTGTTCTGACCAACATCCAGACGCAAACAGTGCTGAGAAGTCCCATGACATAGCACATCTGGGGTCTCAATTTGTTACAGAATCCAAGTTTGCTCTGCTCGCCACACAGGCCAGAGAGACGAGGGGTTGAGGCCAGGAAGAAGAGAATTTATTTGGGGAGCCCGCTGAGAAGATGCCAAGCTAGCACCTCAAAATGACCATCTTATCGGGGTCTGGATGCCAGGTTCTTTTATAGATCAGAGATGGGGAGGTGTGGAAGCAAAGTAAAAAGGCCATTAATCTTGCAAATCTCCTAGAATGTCAAGACTCAGGCACGGGATGTGTTAATTTCTTCCTTCCTGCCATCTACAGGTGGTCAGGATTCTGAACAAAGGCACTTTAGTTTAACAGGCAGAGGAGCAGGATTCTCTAAGGTAGGACATTCAGTATGATTATAATAACAAAAGCAACAAAAAAACAAGTCAACAAAATAGTTTCAACATGGAGTCAGAATTGGCTTCTTCTCTACAGTGAATAGGAGAAGGCAATGGCAACCCACTCCAGTACTCTTGCCTGGAAAATCCCATGGACAGAGGAGCCTGGTAGGCTGCTGTCCATGGGGTTGCTAACAGTCGGGCACGACTGAGCGACTTCACTTTCACTTTTCACT
>NW_011495078.1:14927225-14928929 GCF_000754665.1 Bison bison bison | reverse complement strand
AGCAAAGCATTGGCCCCCAGGGAAACACTGAATATCAGCCACTGTCCAGCACCTGCTCTTTTGCAGAGATACTTAAATGTGGGGAGAAAGACAAGGCTGAGCTTCACCAGAAAGACAAGGTCATAAAAGGCCTGGGTCTCTGGAGTCTGATCTGGGCATCAGGAGGTTGACAGGACTAAGGTAAAGAGGAAACACCTGAAATCTGTTTATTCCACACCCCATCTTCCAGCTTTATCCATCACCTACTTTTTAAAATGTTCTCTCTCCAAGCCTCAGTTTTACCAAATATAAAATGAAAATGGTAACACTGAAGATATTCATAAAGAATTAATAATTCATATACCCTCTTCTGGGTGCATGTCTGAGAAAGAGAAATGATTTGCATGTAGACTCTGAATAAATGGGAGCTATTGTCTCAATGTTTTATGTTTGCTTTCCCCTTCTTTTCTTACACAGTATAAACACTATTTAATAAAAATCTTGCTGATTACTGCTAGCTTGGCATTGGTTCTGCAAACACAATCTCCCACAACCAACCACAGACCAGGAGAAAGAAACAGAAGAGTGAGCAATTCCGTTTTGTCCACATCATCAAAAATTGATATTCACCTGATAAAAATCTATGATGTTCAAGCATTACTCAAGCAAAATTACTGTTTCTTCAGAAAGCAGGTTTGGAGTCTCCACCACCACACCTTTGAAAGACAGTCCCAGCCTTTTCCTCACAGTATAAAAGATGTCCAGATCTGAATAGACCACAGGGGGAGCCCTTTAACACTATTGTTCATGGATTTTTATAACTCAAGAGAGTAAAATACTGTTTAATCTGTATTTATGTTCTTCTTTCTTTTTGCCAAATTACATTTTCCTATTAAGTAAGTTCAGTTTTCATCTCCTCCGTCCATGGGATTCTCCAGGCAAGAATACTGGAGTGGGTTACCATTTCCTTCTCCAGGGGATCTTTCCGACCCAAGGATGGAACCAGGGTCTCCCGCACTGGAGGCAGATGCTTTAACCTCTGAGCCACCAGGGAAGCCCATTCATTTACTAATTTCATCTAAATCTCAAGGTAGAGCTAAATGTTTCTTCTTGCCATTTTCTGTGAAACTCAGTGCAATTTCTGAAAACAATGTCTCCTCCAATGAAATGAGGAAGGATTAAGAAGAAATTTTTAAGCATTACATTTTCTTTAATAAATTACAAGTCAAAACCCAGCAGAGAGGGAAACCTGGAGACTGAAAGAGACTGAGGAGGCACTAACCAAGTGCAGTGGGCAGACCTCATGTGGAGTCTGATTCCATCAATGGTGAGCAAGATTTCAGAGTGAGATGATTAGCAACGTGTAAACACCGATGAGAAAGTTGATGATATTCAGGAATTAGGGTAATTTTTCAGGTGAAATAATGTTGGTGATGTTTTTTTCCAAAGGCTTTCCTATCTTTTAGACAAAAACAGATGAAATGTTTACAGATGGACTAATCTGAGGTCTAGGATCTGCTCCACAGTACTCTGGGGTCGGGGTGGGGCTGGCAGAGGCCAGCGGTAGAGATGCAGCAAGATTGGCCACCAGCTGATCCTGGTTGGAGCTGGGGGTGGGTACGTGAGGGATCATTACAATGTGCTCTCTGTTTTTACAAATTTTTGTAACTGTCCATTTAAAAAAAAAAACAAACAAAAAACCTAAAACTGAATGAAGCTTCACCA
>NW_011495078.1:14924013-14927125 GCF_000754665.1 Bison bison bison | reverse complement strand
TGAAGTCCATGGGGTCGCTAAGAGTCGGGCCCGACTGAGCGACTTCACTTTCACTTTCATGCATTGGAGAAGGAAATGGCAACCTACTCCAGTATTCTTGCCTGGAGAATCCCAGGGACAGAGGAGCCTAGTGGGTTGCCATCTATGGGGGTGCACAGAGTTGGACACGACTGAAGCGACTTAGCAGCAGCAGCTACAATGAACTGGGAAAAGGAGCCAAGTAACACATCGGCTCTGTGGGTGAGATTTCAAACACTGCAGTTCAGTTGTTGTTGTTCAGTTGCTTAGTCGTATCTGACTCTTTGCGACCCCATAGACACAGCTCATCAGGCTTCCCTCTCCTTTACTATCTCCTGGAGTTTGCTCAAACTCATGTCCACTGAGTCGATGATGCCATCCAACCATCTTATCCTCTGTCACACCTTCTCCTCCTGCCCTCAAATTCTCCCATCAGGGTCTTTTCTAATGAGTCAGCTCTTCACATCAGGTAGCCAAAGTATTGGGGGTTTAGCTTCAGCATCAGTTCTTCCAATGAATATTTAGGGTTGATTTCCTTTCGCATTGACTGGTTTGATCTCCTTGCGACAGTCCAAGGGACTCTCAAGAGTCTTCTCCAGCATCACAGTTCAAAAGTATCAACTGACCAACAACAACAAACACTGTGGAGAAGACTGCAGTAATGGTTAATGAGGGCCAGATGTGAGGCCCTGGTAGAAGAATGCTGTACTTCGGACTCAAACAGGGGGAGTCTGAGTCCCTCTTTTTTCACAGTTTTTTTTTTTCCATTTGAAATTGCCCCTCCTCTCACGGCCTGTTAATATCCTGACCATCTTTCCAGGCTCAGCCCAAACACACTCTCCCATGAAACGATCCTGGATTTCTCTCTCTTCTTATTGGGTTCCTAAGGCTGTGTTTACATCTCTTGTGAAGGACCCGTCTTGTCCTGCTCCATCATTTATACACATGCAGACAGCTTTTCTCCGCTCCTGGGGGATAAGATCTGTGCACCAAGCACTGTGCTGGACCATATTATTGATTATCTCTAAGCCTCACAACAAGCTGCACAGGAAGTACTGGCCCCATTTCACAGATGAGGAAACTGAGATTAAGTGAGGTCACATTACTGGTATGAGGACTGTTACCTGTTAAACAGAAGAGCTGGACTCTGAACCAGCTCATGTCAGTTCAGAGCCTTTTGCTCTTTCACATCACGCTGCCCAGGTTGTGACTAAAGAGTGTATTTGAAATGAAGACAACACTAAACTAACTCAAGACATGAAAGCCTCTATACCTAGACATAGAAGGATCAATTAACTTATTATCCTATGATTTTCCAGGCAATCTGAAAAGAAAATATTCATGTTAGGGGAAGCACACTGACTGAAACTGCCTACCCTGGCCAGGCACCACAGTAACCATTTGCATAAGGTCCTGGTAAGGAACATGGAACTAATAAGACACCACCAACCGGAAGAGTTCAGGAAAGGTCAAAAGGAGATGCCACATGTCTGACCACCTCCCAGAATCCTTCTCGCTGCCATCTTGACACAGGCAGGAAGGACTCTGGGTCAGAATGATTGGCTAAAGACAACCCTGAAATTAATCCCGTCACCATAAAACCCAAGACTGCGAGCCACATGGCAGGGCTGTTCTCCTGGGTTCCCTTACCCTACTGCTCTCCACTCAGGTGCCCTTTCCAGATAAAATGTCTTGCTTTGTCAGCACATGTATCTCCTCGGACAATTCATTTCTGAGTGTTAGACAAGAGCCCTGTTTTGGGCCCTGGAAGGGTTCATGCTGGCAGGAATGTGGTAAATATGAGATAAAGGTACAAGCTTATAGGCATCCAAGAGGGATTTGTAAGGTCAAGTGATCTATGTGGGAAAATATCAAACTAGAATTTATCAGCTTGATGCCTTTAACTGTGTAATGCCTAAAAGTTTTTAAAAGCCTTAAAAACATTTTGTAAAAACTTGTTTTTTTTAAAAAAAAACCAACTTAAAACTCAAAAATTAAAACAAAAAAATGGTTAAAGATGACACGCAGACCAATGTTACATACACTCTTGCTTATGGTAACAGAATTGTTTACTGTTGATTTATGTAATATACCATATGTACAGCACCTATATGAATTATCAGCTCAAATAATGAAAGTGACATATATCAAGAAGATACCTTCTGTCTTACAAGTCACATTTTATGGATGTGACTTTACCAAAAACTGGTTGAGCTTACAATTAGAGGCTAATTTATTTTCAAAATTATTCTAACATTTATAGAGTGCTTGTTATGTCCCTAAGCAATCAGGTGCTTTAAAATCACTATTGCATGTCATTCTTGAAACAACCTTATAAGACTGACTGTATTATTATCTCCATTTTACAAATGAAGAAACAGGCTTGTAAGGTTCAGACAATCAGCCAAAACCACACACCTAGCAAACAGAGAAACTGAGACTCAATCCCTGAATCTTCTGACTCCTGGGCCTTGGAGTTGACGTCATCAGCCTGAACTGATGTTGCCAATGGGATTACTTCATGTTTTATTAGAAGAATGTTTTCATCTGGATGAACTTAAACATTTACTTGAATTTGGCCTAGTTTAATACATCTAGTTGTTATTGACACATGTATTCTAAGAAATGCTGTTTTCCAGTGCTTGTTCCTCTAGGATTTGGGGGATGTAGGAGGAGGAAGAACCTTGGAAAAAAATCTCGATTATATTTATAGGGATGTATGTATGGATGGACAGATGTAGAGAAAAGGGTTAGAATAGTAAGGACAGCGACCATTTACTGAAACCCTGACATGCCTGGATTTCACAGGCATGGCCTATAACTTTTACAGTAACCTCACTCCTCCTGCTTTTAATAAGAAAGGAAACTGAGACAAACACTTAGATACTGCCTAGGACTGCTACAGGACAAAATACCTCCAGACACCATTATTATGTGACCACCTGATGCCCATCCACTGAGTCATGGATTCTAAAAGGAGATGAGCAGAGGATCATTACTAGTTAGGTGGTTCCCAGGTATCATAATGACCTTGCTGACTCCTGCTAATTAGAGGCAGAGATGACACTTCAGAGCAGCAGCAAAACCTCCTGGA
>NW_011495078.1:14923015-14923913 GCF_000754665.1 Bison bison bison | reverse complement strand
ACACTGGTCTGGGTCTCTGGAGTCTGATCTGGGCATCAGGAGGTTGACAGGACTAAGGTAAAGAGGAAACGCCTGAAATCTGTTTATTCCACACCCCACCTTCCAGCTTTATCCATCACCTGCTTTTTAAAATGTTTTCTCTCCAAGCCTCAGTCTTACCAACTATAAAATGAAGATGGTAACACTGAAAATATTCATAAAGAATTCATATACCCTCTTCTGGGTGCATGTCTGAGAAAGAGAAACGATTTGCATGTAGACTCTGAATAAATGGGAGCTATTGTCTCAATGTTTTATGTTTGCTTTCCCCTTCTTTTCTTACACAGTATAAACACTATTTAATAAAAATCTTGCTGATTACTGCTAACTTGGCATTGGTTCTGCAAACACAATCTCCCACAACCAACCACAGACCAGGAGAAAGAAACAGAAGAGTGAGCAATTCCATTTTGTCCGCATCATCAAAATTTGATATTCACCTGATAAAAATCTATGATGTTCAAGCATTACTCAAGCAAAATTACTGTTTCTTCAGAAAGCACGTTTGGAGTCTCCACCACCACACCTTTGAAAGACAGTCCCAGCCTTTTCCTCACAGTATAAAAGATGTCCAGATCTGAACAGACCACAGGGGGAGCCCTTTAACACTATTGTTCATGGATTTTTATAACTCAAGAGAGTAAAATACTGTTTAATCTGTATTTATGTTTTCCTTTCTTTTTGCCAAATTAAATTTTTCTATAGTGTAAGTTCGGTTTTCATCATTCATTTACTAATTTCATCTAAATCTCAAGGTAGAGTTAAATGTTTCTTCTTGCCATTTTCTGTGAAACTCAATGCAATTTCTGAAAACAATGTCTCCCCCAATGAAATGAGGCTGGGTTAAGAAGAAATTTTA
>NW_011495078.1:14920529-14922915 GCF_000754665.1 Bison bison bison | reverse complement strand
CACAACAAGCTGCACAGGAAGTACTGGCCGCATTTCACAGATGAGGAAACTGAGATTAAGTGAGGTCACGTTACTGGTATGAGGACTGTTACCTGTTAAACAGAAGAGCTGGACTCTGAACCAGCTCATGTCAGTTCAGAGCCTTTTGCTCTTTCACATCACGCTGCCCAGGTCGTGACTAAAGAGTGTATTTGAAATGAAGACAACACTAAACTAACTCAAGTCATGAAGGCCTCTATACCTAGACATAGAAGGATCAATTAACTTATTATCTTATAATTTTCCAGGCAATCTGAAAAGAAAATATTCAAGTTAGGGGAAGCACACTGACTGAAACTGCCTACCCTGGCCAGGCACCACAGTAACTATTTGCATAAGGTCCTGGTAAGGAACATGGAACTAATAAGACACCGCCAACCAGAAGAGTTCAGGAAAGGTCAAAAGGAGACGCCACATGTCTGACCACCTCCCAAATTCCTTCTCGCTGGCATCCACCAGGAAGGACTCTGGGTCAGAATGATTGGCTAAAGACAACCCTGAAACTAATTCCGTCACCATAAGACCCAAGACTGCGAGCCACATGGCAGAGCTGTTCTCCTGGGTTCCCTTACCCTACTGCTCTCCACTCAGGTGCCCTTTCCAGATAAAATGTCTTGCTTTGTCAGCACATGTATCTCCTCGGACAATTCATTTCTGAGTGTTAGACAAGAGCCCTGTTTTGGGCCCTGGAAGGGTTCGTGCTGGCAGGAATGTGGTAAATATGAGATAAAGGTACAAGCTTATAGGCATCCAAGAGGGATTTGTAAGGTCAAGTGATCTATGTGGGAAAATATCAAACTAGAATTTATCAGCTTGATGCCTTTAACTGTGTAATGCCTAAAAGTTTTTAAAAGCCTTAAAAACGTTTCGTAAAAACTTGTTTTTTTTTTTTAAAAAAAAAAACAACTTAAAACTCAAAAGTTTTTAAAAATGGTTAAAGATGACATGCAGACCAATGTTAGATACACTCTTGCTTATGGTAACAGAATGTTTACTGTTGATTTATGTAATATACTATATGTACAGCACCTATATAAGTTATCAGCTCAAATAATGAAAGTTACATATATCAAGAAGATACCTTCTTTCTTACAAGTCACATTTTATGGATGTGCTTTACCAAAAACTGGTTGAGCTTACAATTAGAGGCTAATTTATTTTCAAAATTATTCTAACATTTATAGAGTGCTTGTTATGTCCCTAAGCAATCAGGTGCTTTAAAACCACTATTGCATGTCATTCTCGAAACAACCTTATAAGATTGACAGTATTATTATCTCCATTTTACAAATGAAGAAACAGGCTTGTAAGGTTCAGTCAGCCAAAACCACACACCTAGAAAACAGAGAAACTGGGACTCAATCCCTGAGTCTTCTGACTCCTGGGCCTTGGAGTTGACGTCATCAGCCTGAACTGATGTTGCCAATGGGATTACTTCATGTTTTATTAGAAGAATGTTTTCATCTAGATGAACTTAAACATTTACTTCAATTTGACCTAGTTTAATACATCTAGTTGTTATTGACATTCTAAGAAATGCTGTTTTCCAGTGCTTGTTCCTCTAGGATTTGGGGGATGTAGGAGGAGAAAGAACCTTGGGGAAAAAAAAATCTTGATTATATTTATAGGAATGTATGTGTGGATGGCCGCTAAGCGCAGGTGGCTGCGACGACTGGCGCGCTAAGCATGGCTGAGAGGAGCCACCCCACATCCAAAGTCAGGGGCAGAAGCCGGGAGGACCCCATGCCCGAAGGCAGCGGCCAAGAGGAGCTACCCCACATCCGAGGTCAGGGGCAGTGGCTGGGAGGACCAACCCCATGTCCAAGGAGCCATGGCTGCGTGGGCGCAGGAGAGCCTAGAGGTGCTATTCCACTTTGAAGGTGACAAAGGGCGGTGGTGAGGAGATACCCCTTGTCCAAGGTAAGGAGCAGTAAGGCTGCGCTTTGCTGGAGCAGCCATGAAGAGATATCCCACACCCAAGATAAGAGAAACCCAAGTAAGACGGTAGGTGTTCCAAGAGGGCATCAGAGGGCAAACACACTGAAACCATACTCACAGAAAACTAGTCAATCTAATCATGGTAGGACCACAGCCTTGTCTAACTCAGTGAAACTAAGCCATGCCCATGGGGCAACCCAAGATGGGAAGGTCATGGTGGAGAGATCTGACAGAATGCGGTCCACTGGAGAAGGTAATGGCAAACCACTTCAGTATTCTTGCCTTGAGAACCCCATGAACAGTGTGAAAAGGCAAAATGATAGGATACTGAAAGAGAAACTCCCCAGGTCAGTAGGTACCCAATATGCTACTGGAGATCAGTGGAGCAATAACTCCAGAAAGAATGAAG
>NW_011495078.1:14919405-14920429 GCF_000754665.1 Bison bison bison | reverse complement strand
AATCTTGATTCCAGCTTGTGCTTCTTCCAGCCCAGCATTTCTCATGATGTACTCTGCATATAAGTTAAATAAGCAGGGTGACAATATATAGCCTTGATGTACTCCTTTTCCTATTTGGAACCAGTCTGTTGTTCCATGTCCAGTTCTAACAGTTGCTTCCTGATCTGCATACAGGTTTCTCAAGAGACACGTCAGATGGTCTGGTATTCCCATCTCTTTCAGAATTTTCCATAGTTTATTGTAATCCACACAGTCAAAGGCTTTGGCATAGTCAATAAAGCAGAAATAGATGTTCTTCTGGAACTCTCTTGCTTTTTTGATGATCCAGCGAATGCTGGCAATTTGATCTCTGGTTCCTCTGCCTTTTCTAAAACCAGCTGGAACATCTGGAAGTTCATGGTTCACGTATTGCTGAAGCCCGGCTTGGAGAATTATAAGCATTACTTTACTAGCATGTAAGATGAGCGCAATTATGTGGTAGTTTGTGCTGTACTTTCTGTATCTGATGTTTAATGCAGTTGTTCCTGCATCTGGGTATCTGTTACTTGACAAATACTTGTTCTTAAAAAGGTATGTGAGGACTTCCCTGGTGGTCCAGTGGTTAAGAATCCACCTTCCAGGATGTAAGGAAGGGATATTTAGGGAATTTGGGATGGATATGTACACACTGCTATATTTAAAATGCGTAACCAACAAGGACTTACTGTATAGTACATGGGACTCTACTCAGTGCTTTGTGGCAGTCTGGATGGGAGGGGAGTTTGGCAGAGAATGGATATATGTATATATGTATGGTTGAGAGATACCCTTCACTGTTCACCTGTAACTATCACAACACTGTTAATTGGCTATATCCCAATACAAAATAAAAAGTTTTTAAAAATACCCAGATAATAAAGAAAAAAAAAAAAATATATATATATATCTGTTTTGCAATGCCAGGAGCTCTGCTTAGATACGTGGTCAGGGAACTAAGATCCCACATGCCGCAGGGCAACTAGGCCAACACACAATTAGAGAGCCC
>NW_011495078.1:14918880-14919305 GCF_000754665.1 Bison bison bison | reverse complement strand
TGTAAAGAGCAATATTGCATAGGAACCTGGAATGTCAGGTCCATGAATCAAGACAAATTGGAAGTGGTCAAACAAGAGATGGCAAGAGTGAAAGTTGACATTCTAGGAATCAGCGAACTGAAATGGACTGGAATGGGTGAATTTTACTCAGATGACCATTATATCTACTATTGCAGGCAGGAGTCCCTCAGAAGAAATGGAGAAGCCATCATGGTCAACAAAAGAGTCTGAAATGCACTATTTGGATGCAATCTCAAAAATGACAGAATGATCTCTGTTCGTTTCCAAGGCAAACCATTCAATATCACAGTAATCCAAGTCTATGACCCAACCAGTAACGCTGAAGAAGCTGAAGTTGAACGGTTCTATGAAGACCTACAAGACCTTTTAGAACTAACACCCCAAAAAGATGTCCTTTTCATTAT
>NW_011495078.1:14917271-14918780 GCF_000754665.1 Bison bison bison | reverse complement strand
CTTAGGGAGCTCAAATTCAGTGCTCTATAACAACCTAGAGGAGTGCAACGTGGGAGGGAGCTTCAAGAGGTAGAGGACAGACATATACCTATGGCTGATTCATGCTGATGTATGGCAGAAACTGACACAATATTGCAAAGCAATTATCGTCCAATTAAAAAATAAATAAATTTTAAAAACGTAAAATAAATACATAAATTTTTAAAAGAAATATAAATAAATATTTTTAAAAGTCCATCATAGAGGTAATCATCTCCCTCTCGTGTACAAATCCCACATTTAGGTTTCTGTATTTTGTTGTACAAAACACAGGAGACTAAGTGCACGTACACATGTCCTTCAAATACTGTTGTTGTAAGAAGAGGCATGTCTATGTCCACATCATCAGAGCACTCACCACACTGGGCTGAAAAAATCTGCCTGCATATCTGTCTCACCTCAGAATCTGGTTGCCTCTCAAAGGCAGAGGCGTTGGGTCTGGCTCATGTCTGTATCTTAAGCTCTACCACACGGCTGCACATTCACTTACATGTGTACTGGTGGGAACAAGTAAAGTCACATGAGGAAATGCTCAGAGCTTCTGGCAAGAGCCTTCACTACCTCCAGACTTCCTGGAGGGGCCACTGTGACAAAAAGTAGTCCCCACTGTCTCCGTCTATCCTGAACAGCTATCACATCAATAATTTCCTTCACTGAAACAGCCAAACTCCCTACAAGCAGTTCCCAACTGTGCAACATGAAACATCAGGAAGGAAAACACAGTGTGTGTTTATCCAGACTTATTTGGCCATGAAACCTTCTTGAAAACTAACATTCTATGGAACACACCTAGAGAAACACTGCTCTAGACACATGCAATTCAAACCGTGTCACACTCAGCTGTGGGCTCCACTCTGAGAATTTAACAGGAGCTGCAGCATTGCGTCAAAGTGACAAAAGGAATCACAACTTACCTTTCCTGCTCCCACAGGTCCAACCACAGTCAACAGTTCACCCGGTCTGACAGTAAATGAAAGGCCTTTTAGGGTTGGTGAGTCCAATTCCTGCAAATTAAAGTTTATAAAAACACACTCATTTCAACAAAGTAACACAAATTACTTCAGAAAGTAGTTGAAAATAATATAATAGTCATTGATATGCTAATATATCTTCCCTGGTGACTTCCCCTGTGGCTCAGCTGGTAAAGAATCTGCCTGCAATGTAGGAGACCTGGGTTGGGAAGATCCCCTGGAGAAGGGAATAGCCACCCACACCAGTATTCTGGCCTGGAGAATTGGACTATATATATGTATAGTCCATGGGGGTCGCAAAGAGTCAGACATGACTAACGTTCATTTTCATGCTAATATAGCCCACATTTTTTATCCTTCATATTTTAAGATACTGTGTCCTGGAGGCCTGCCGGGAGCCATTGAGGCATTCCACTCGTGACAAAGGTCATGAGGAAGGAGGCTCGGCATACGCAAAGGCGGGATCGAGCCTCAGGAGTCCCCCCGGATATTCTCGAGC
>NW_011495078.1:14916593-14917171 GCF_000754665.1 Bison bison bison | reverse complement strand
ATAGATGGCCTGATGAACTATAGAATGAGGTTCGTGACACTGTACAGGAGACAGGGATCAAGACCATCCCCATGGAAAAGAAATGCAAAAAAGCAAAATGGCTGTCTGGGGAGGCCTTACAAATAGCTGTGAAAAGAAGAGAAGCGAAAAGCAAAGGAGAAAAGGAAAGATACAAGCATCTGAATGCAGAGTTCCAAAGAATAGCAAGGAGAGATAAGAAAGCCTTCCTCAGGGGTCAATGCAAAGAAATAGAGGAAAACAACAGAATGGGAAAGACTAGAGATCTCTTCAAGAAAATCAGAGATACCAAAGGAACATTTCATGCAAAGATGGGCTCGATAAAGGATAGAAATGGTATGGACCTAACAGATGCAGAAGATAATAAGAAGAGATGGCAAGAATACACAGAACTGTACAAAAAAGATCTTCACGACCCACATAATCATGATGTTATAATCACTGACCTAGAGCCAGACATCCGGAATGTGAAGTCAAGTGGGCCTTAGAAAGCATCACTACAAACAAAGCTAGTGGAGGTGATGGAATTCCAGTTGAGCTATTCCAAATCCTGAAAGATG
>NW_011495078.1:14914353-14916493 GCF_000754665.1 Bison bison bison | reverse complement strand
ACATATGATTAAGTAAAAGTCTGGATAATCTTCAAATTGAATTTTTTTTTTCTGGAAAGAACTGAACTGATTAAAAAAGTTCACATACTAAAAAAATTTGACAATGATTTTTCATCACCAAAAAAAAGCTTGCTCCAGATTTTAAGAATTACAAATCTATCATTTTAATACATGAGAAAGATTCTTTAAGCTTTTAAAATTTCTCCATTTCTTTCTTCCTGCCTGAAACTTAGGATTCCAATTCTACTACTTTTCGCTAAGTTATGACTACAAAATAGTGAACTACCTACAAACATCAGCTTCCCATCGCAGCACCTCAGTCGGGATCCGGCACTGCTCTGGGATGCCCAGAAGGGGGCAGCACTCAACAGCTCAGAGACACTGGGTTCCTTCCCCCATTGGTTATCCAGGCTCAGGGGACTCTGACTCAACAAAACACTATCAGCTGAGCCCCAACTCTGTGCAGATACAGTTTGAAACCCCTGTCCCATGAAATCTGGAGGCCTCCACAGAACCTTTATTTTGCTTTTTTTCTTATTTTGGCTGCACTGTGTCTTTGTTGCGGTGTGTGGGGTTAGTTGCTCCAGAGCGTATGAGATCTTAGTTCCTCAACCAGGTGTGGAACCCAAGTCTACTGCATTGGAAGGTGGATTCTTAACCACTGGACCACTAGAGAAGTCCCTGGGACCATTTATATTAAAGCTGAGACCTTCCCCACCTGCCCACCTGGCTGTATAGTGAGAAGGTTACAGAGCTCATGTCTATTTCCTGCCTCCCAACCCAGCAGGGGCTTCATTCAGACTCAGCTTCTCTCCAAAACTCCCAATGTCTGTGCTTCTCCCCCTTTCAAGGGCTCTCTCACCCATGACCTATGACAGCCCCTAATTACTAATGATGCCAGCAAGGGGCACAGTCCTTCCATAGGCAAGGCCAGGACAACAGAACAGCGTGTTCTGTACTAAGGGCAAGAAGTCTGAGAACATGATATTCAGCTCTTGAAAGAACAAAATAGTTCATTTGAAAATGCTGCATAGTTTGGTACAAAAGAAATTCAGTGGACACCTGTACACAATGGGGGTGGGTGGGTGTATGGGACAAAAGGACAGACATAGTGTTGGGTGCCCCAGTTCCACTTGAACACCTGCATAGAGGACACGATGTCCAGGCTCTCCCACCTGCTGCTCTGGGCCACAGGATGCCTGGCCATACACTGTGGGATGATCATGGCTCAGGGCACCACCATGGCCCTGAATGTAACTACACACCCAGCTTTACTGACTACCTCCATGAGAGCCCCAATGCCGCAGCTCCTCAGGGTCACCTCTCCAGCACCAGAAATATGGGAAAACGACAACAGCTGTGTCTCCTGTTTAGATGCTAAGGCTGCTAATACTACCTGCTTTTGTATTGAATGAAAGGCAAAAGCTACTGTTCAGATAATTCAACGGTAGTGACTGCCAGGTGGTGAACACAGCTGACACCATAGCAACCACCATGAAAACTGCAGCGGTGCTTTCCCCTCCTCAGCTCCCACTGCAGCGACTCTCAGCTACAACTAACACCACTCTATCTATGACCTCACATCCTGTGATAAAGCCTGCCTTTGATGCAACCGGCTTCTTTCGAGGAAATGTCCTTATCCTGGATACGTGATTTTCTTTCTAATTAGCTCACTTAAGTTCAGGTGCTCAGTCATGTCCAAGTTTTTGCAACCCCATGAACTGCAGCACGCCAGGCCTCCCTGTCCATCACCAACTCCCGGAGTTTACCCAAACCCATGTCCATCGAGTTGGTGATGCCATCCAGCCATCTCATTCTCGGTCATCCCCTTCTCCTCCTGCCCTCAGTCTTTCCCAACATCAGGGACATTTCAAATGAGTCAGCTCTTTGCATGAGGTGGCCAAAATATTGGAGTTTCAGCTTCAACATTAGTCTTTCCAATGAGCACCCAGGACTGATCTCCTTTAGGATGGACTGGTTGGATCTTCTTGCAGTCCAGGGGACTCTCAAGAGTCTTCTCCAACACCACAGTTCAATACATCAATTCTTCAGTGCTCAGCTTTCTTTATATTCCAACTCTCACATCCATACATGACCACTGGAAAAAACATAGCCTTGACTAGACGGACCTTTGTTGGCA
>NW_011495078.1:14912867-14914253 GCF_000754665.1 Bison bison bison | reverse complement strand
GATGGCTGGATGGCATCACTGACTCAGTGGACGTGAGTCTGAGTGAACTCCGGGAGTTGGTGATGGACAGGGAGGCCTGGCGTGCTGCGATTCATGGGGTCGCAAAGAGTCGAACACGACTGAGTGACTGATCTGATCTGATCTGATGTGTGGATGGGCAGATGTAGAGAAAAGGGTTAGAATAGAAAGGACAGCGACAATTTACTGAAACTCTACATGCCTGCATTTCATAGGCATGGCCTATAGCCTTTACAGTAACCTCACTCCTCCTGCTTTTAATAAGAAAGGAAACTGAGACAAACACTTAGAGATACTGCCTAGGACTGCTTCTCTCCAAAGGCCAAGCCTTTTCTACCGCACATATAGTCTCCGTATCTACAGGACAAAATACCTCCAGCACACCACTATTATGTGACCACCTGATGCCCTTCCACTGAGTCATGGATTCTAAAAGGAGATGAGCAGAGGATCATTACTTTTTAGGTGGTTTCCAGGTATCATAACAACCTTGCTGACCCCTGCTAATCAGAGGCAGAGATGACACTTCAGAGCAGCAGCAAAACCGCCTGGAAACTTTCTGACCCAATATCCTCTTGAAATGTCAGAGGCCCAGGCAGGAAACAGAACATACCCAAAGTAACAGCAGGCAAGACTAAGCCACAGCTCATCTCTTCACTACTTCTCTGCCCTGGGCCTCCCTTCCTGCCAAGGAGGGAATGGGCACAAGGGGCCCGACTGCATGTCCTGACTGTGCAGAGAACAGGAGAGTGGTCCATGTTTATAAACGTCACATCATGTACAGAAGAATCGCTGTGCAGCCCAGTCCTGCAGGGCCCTTTCCCACCAGAGTCTGTGCTGCACAGACTCCCAAGGATGGGTGAAGCCCCGGACACTGCCCATATTACTGGTCCTGTCACCCCATGTGGCTGCAGCAAAGCATTGGCCCCCAGGGAAACACTGAATATCAGCCACTGTCCAGCACCTGCTCTTTTGCAGAGACACTCAAATGTGGGGAGAAAGACAAGGCTGAGCTTCACCAGAAAGGACAGGTCATAAGAGAAACACCCACACACTGGTCTGGGTCTCTGGAGTCTGATCTGGGCATCAGGAGGTTTACATGATTAAGGTAAAGAGGAAACACGTGAAATCTGTTTATTCCACACCCCACCTTCCAGCTTTATCCATCACCTGCTTTTTAAAAAGTTCTCTCTCCAAGCCTTAGTTTGACCAACTATAAAATGAAGATGGTAACACTGAAGATAATCATGCTGCTGCTGCTGCTGCTAAGTCACTTCAGTCGTGTCCAACTCTGTGCGACCCCAGAGATGGCAGCCCACCAGGCTCCCCCGTCCCTGGGATTCTCCAGGCAAGAGTACTGGAGTGGGT
>NW_011495078.1:14910562-14912569 GCF_000754665.1 Bison bison bison | reverse complement strand
TTACTGCTAACTTGGCATCGGTTCTGCAAACACAATCTCCCATTAACCAACCACAGACCAGGAGAAAGAAACAGAAGAGTGAGCAATTCCATTTTGTCCACATCATCAAAAATTGATATTCACCTGATAAAAATCTATGATGTTCAAGCATTATTCAAGCAAAATTACTGTTTCTTCAGAAAGCAGGTTTGGCATCTCCACCACCACACCTTTGAAAGACAGTCCCAGACTTTTTTCCTCACAGTATAAAAGATGTCCAGATCTGAACAGACCACAGGGGGAGCCCTTTAACACTATTGTTCATGAATTTTTATAACTCAAGAGAGTAAAATACTGTTTAATCTGTATTTATGTTTTTCTTTCTTTTTGCCAAATTACATTTTCCTATTAAGTAAGTTCAGTTTTCATCATTCATTTACTAATTTCATCTAAATCTCAAGGTAGAGTTATATGTTTCTTCTTGCCATTTTCTGTGAAACTCAATGCAATTTCTGAAAACAATCTCTCCCCCAATGAAATGAGGCAGGATTAAGAAGAAATTTTAAAGCATTACATTTTCTTTAATAAATTACAAGTCAAAACCAAACAGAGAGGGAAACCTGGAGACTGAAAGAGACTGAGGAGGCACTAACCAAGTGCAGTGGGCAGACCTCATGTGGAGTCTGATTCCATCAATAGTGAACAAGACTTCTCAGTGAGATGATTAGCAACATGTAAACACTGATGAAAAAGTTGATGATATTCAGGAATTAGGGTAATTTTTCAGGTGAAATAATGTTGGTAAGTTTTTTTTTTCCAAAGGCTTTCCTATCTTTTAGACAAAAACAGACGAAATGTTTACAGATGGACTGACTAATCTGAGGTCTAGGATCCGCTCCAGAATAATAATGGGGTGGGGGTGGGGCTGGCAGAGGGCAGGGGTGGAGATGCAGCAAGACTGGCCACCAGCTGATCCTGGTTGGAGCTGGGGGTGGGTACATGAGGGATCATTACAGTGTGCTCTCCGTTTTTACAAATTTTTGTAACCGTCCATTAAAAAAAGAACCTAAACCTGAATGAAGCTTTACCGAATGAAATAAAGGTATTCTGTGATTATCACATCAGAATTAAAACAACTGCGTATACAACTGCATGTTTACCCAGACCAGCTTAAAGCAACAATCAAAGACCTTTCAAATTTGTTAAAAAAAGAACTTTCAACAAACCTCATAGCTTAAGCCAACACTATCTATCAATTGAAATTTGAGTATATGCAGCTCACAAGTCATTACTCACCTCTTCCAAAGCACAAGCCTTTATTACTTCTTTATATCGCTCTTCTTCGTATTTCTTCCCAAATAAAATGTTACTTCTCACAGTTCCTGGAAACAGCCAGGGCTGCTGAGAAACATATGCGATCCTCCCGTGCACGCTGACCTTCCCCTGGCTCGGGGCCAGCTCCCCCAGCAGAGCACGTAACAGTGACGACTGAAACAGACGGCAACACATGCACATGTGAACAGGGAGAACTCAGGCCTGGACACGAATGCCGCACAGTCCCCACCCTGGTGCTTGATCAAGGATATCAGAACAGGATAAAGTGCAGCTCTGAATATTGAAGGAAAAACATGGAAAAGAGCACTATTGGTCAATGTAAACTGAAGGGGGATAAGGAATATAAATACCATAACAATCTACCCTGCGTTAGTTTCCCCAAACAGAGCACTCTACTCAGCAAAGACTAAGAATGTGTAACATTCTTCTCTAGCAGAGCAGACCAGCAGGATGTGTACTTTCTGTTCAGTTCAGTCACTCAGTCGTGTCCGACTTTTTGCAAGCCCATGAACCGCAGCACGCCAGGCCTCCCTGTCCATCACCAACTCCCGAAGTCCACCCAAACCCATGTCCATCGAGTCAGTGATGCCATCCAACCATCACATTCTCTGTTGTCCCCTTCTCCTCCTGCCCTCAATCTTTCCCAGCATCAGGGTTTTTTCAAATGAGTCAGCTCTTCACATCAGGTGGCCA
>NW_011495078.1:14906209-14909487 GCF_000754665.1 Bison bison bison | reverse complement strand
GAATTTTCCACAGTTTATTGTGATCCACATAGTCAAAGGCTTTGGCATAGTCAATAAAGCAGAAATAGATGTTTTTCTGGAACTCTCTTGCTTTTTTGATGATCCAGTGTATGTTGGCAATTTGATCTTTGGTTCCTCTGCCTTTTCTAAAACCTGCTTGAACATCTGGAAGTTCACGGTTCACGTACTGCTGAAGCCTGGCTTGGAGAATTTTAAGCATTACTTTACTAGCGTGTGAGATGGGTGCAATTGTGCGGTAGTTTGTGCACTACTTTCTGTATCTGATGTTTAATGCAGTTGTTTCTGCATCTGGATATCTGTTACTTGACAAATACTTGTTTTTAAAAAGGTATGTGGGGACTTTCCCTGGTGGTCCAGTGGTTAAGAATCCACCTTCCAGGATGTGGGGAAGGGATATATAGGGAGTTTGGGATGGACATGTACACACTGCTATATTTAAAATGCGTAACCAACAAGGACTTACTGTATAGCACATGGAACTCTACTCAATGCTTTGTGGCAGTCTGGATGGGAGGGGAGTTTGCCGGAGAATGGATACACGTATATATGTATGGTTGAAAGATACCCTTCACTGTTCACCTGAAACTATCACAACACTGTTAATTGGCTATATCCCAATATAAAATAAAAAGTTTAAAAAATTAACAATTATACCCAGATTAAAAAAAAAAAAGAATCTGTTTTCCATTGCCAGGGGCTCTGCTTAGATACATGGTCAGGGAACTAAGATCCCACATGCCCCAGGGCAACTAGGCCAACACACAATTAGAGAGCCCATGTACTGCAACTAAGACCCAATTCAGCCGAATAAATAAATATTCTTTTTTAACTTAAAGCGATGCGTGAAGAATATATCCAAAGATTATTAATTAAGAGAACTCTGAGGTTGTTGTGGTCAAAGAGTTAAAGTCCATCATGCCTAGGGAGCTCAAAGTCAGTGCTCTGTAACAACCTAGAGGAGTGCAAGGTGGGAGGGAGGTTCAAGAGGTAGGGGACAGGCATATACCTACAGCTGATTCATGCTGATGTATGGCAGAAGCTGACACAATATTGTAAAGCAATTATCGTCCAATTAATAAATAAATAAATTTTTAAAATGTAAAATAAATACATAAATTTTTAAAAGAAATATAAATAAATAAATATTTTTAAAAGTCCATCATAGAGGTAATCATCTCCCTCTAGTGTACAAATCCCACATTTAGGTTTCTGTATTTTGTTGTGCAAAACACAGGAGACTAAGTGCATGTACACATGTCCTTCAAATCTGTTGTAACACACAGAAGCGTCATGTCTATGTCCACACCATCAGAGCACGCACCACACTGGGCTGAAATAATCTGCCTGCATATCTGTCTCACCTCAGAATCTGGTTGCCTCTGAAAGGCAGAGGCGTCGGGTCTGACTCACGTCTGTATCTTGAGCTCTACCACACGGCTGTACATTCACTTACATGTGCACTGGCGGGACCAGGTAAAGTCACATGAGGAAATGCTCAGAGCTTCTGGCAAGAGCCTTCACCACCTCCAGACTTCCTGGAGGGGCCACTGTGACAAAAAGAAGTCCCCACTGTCTCCGTCTATCCTGATCAGCTATCACATCAAAAATTTCCTTCACTGAAACAGCCAAACCCCCCACAAGCAGTTCCCAACTGTGCAACATGAAACATCAAGAAGGAAAACACAGTGTGTGTTTATCCAGACTTATTTGGCCATGAAACCTTCTTGAAAACTAACATTCTATGGAACACACCTAGAGAAACACTGTTCTAGACACACCCAATTCAAACCCTGTCACACTCAGCTCTGGGCTCCACTCTGAGAATTTAACAGGAGCTGCAGCATTGCATCAAACTGACAAAAGGCATCACAACTTACCTTTCCTGCTCCCACAGGTCCAACCACAGTCAACAGTTCACCCGGTCTGACAGTAAATGAAAGGCCTTTTAGGGTTGGTAATTCTGATTCCTGCAAATTAAAGTTTATAAAAATACACTCATTTCAACAAAGTAACACAAATTACTTCAGAAAGTAGTTGAAAATAATATAATAGTCATTGATATGCTAATATATCTTCCCTGGTGACTTCCCCTGTGGCTCAGCTGGTAAAGAATTTGCCTGCAATGTAGGAGACCTGGGTTTGGAAGATTCCCTGGAGAAGGGAATAGCTACCCACTCCAGTATTCTGGCCTGGAGAATTTCATGGACTGTATAGTCCAGGGGGTCACAAAGAGTCAGACATGACTGAGTAACTTTCACTTTCATGCTAATATAGCCCACAATTTTTATCCTTCCTATTTTAAGATACTGTGTCCTGGAGGCCTTTTCATCCAATCCTATCTCTTTGGGTGTTTGAAGCAGCTATAATTGCCTTTAGGAAGATACCTTATTTCATCAGATTTCCATACAGACACAGATTTAGACACCTACAGAATTTAAGTAGTAGAGATGACAAGGTGCCTGCCTGAAATGCAAACTGCATGATGCACATGAACTTATTAATATAATGTACTTAGAATATTCAGAGGGAGGTTTTTAATTATTTATAAGTTTTCATCATAAGCTTTGGTTTTACCTGTCTATCTCATTAATCTTCACAAGGTGGCAGCATAAGTACCTAGCATGCCTGGTCTTTTAATAAATAATTTGAAATCACTAATCTCTCCATTTTCATTTGATATACAATAAACCTCAGTAATGCTCAGCAAGCAAAAGGGCACTTTATATGAATTCACTCATGCTAAATTAACTCCTATAAGTAATGGTCAGAGTTCTAATTTAACAAGAGCTCTAATGTAACACCAACAACAAAATAATGAAGAATAAAGAAATTAATTATGACATCATGGGTCAGAGTGATAAAGCCTCAATTTTATATGTGATATATGCATTACCTATTCTGGCTAAATAGAAGCAATAAAGTGCTTCTAGTACAAGGAAAACAAAAAACATGGATGTATACAAGACAGTGCATAGTTCAATATGACAGATAAGGAAAAGCACCATCATGCCAATCACAGGTCATATTCCTGAAAGACTTAGGGTGTCTGTACATCTTTACATATCTAAATGTTAAGAGAATTCTCAGTAACTATGTTTAAGAAAGACACACACACACACACACACACACACACATGGTTACATATGATTAAGTAAAAGTCTGGATAATCTTCAAATTGAATTTTTTTTCTAGAAAGAACTGAACTGATTAAAAAATGTTCACATACTAAAAAAATTTGACAATGATTTTTCATCACC
>NW_011495078.1:14901288-14902134 GCF_000754665.1 Bison bison bison | reverse complement strand
GGATTTGAAATAGCTCAACTCGAATTCCACCACTTCTGGCTAGCTTTGTTTGTAGTGATGCTTCCTAAGGCCCACTTGACTTCACATTCCAGGATGTCATCTGAGTTAAATTCACCCATTCCAGTCCATCTTACTTTGCTGATTCCTAGAATGTCAGTGTTCACTCTTGATACCTCCTGTTGACCACTTCCAATTTGCCTTGATTCATGGACCTAACATTACAGATTCCTATGCAATATTGCTTTTTACAATATCTGACTTTGCTTCTATCACCAGTCACATACACAACTGGGTTTTGTTTTGTTTTGTTTTGTTTGCTTTGATTCCGTCCCTTTATTCTATCTGGAGTATTTCTCCACTGATCTCCGGTAGCATATTGGGCACTTACCAACCTGGGGAGTTCATCTTTCAGTGTCCTATCTTTTTGTCTATTCATACTCTTCATGGGGTTCTCAAAGGAAGAATACTGAAGAGTTTTGCCATTACATCTGATAGACAGAGTGCCTGATGAACTATGGATGGAGGTTAGTGACATTGTACAGAAGACAGGGATCAAGACCATCCCCATGGAAAAGAAATACAAAAAAGCAAAATGGCTGTCTGAGAAGGCCGTACAAATAGCTGTGAAACGAAGAGAAGCCAAAAGCAAAGGAGAAAAGGAAAGATATACCCATTTGAATGCAGTGTTCCAAAGAATAGCAAGGAGAGGTAAGAAAGACTTCCTCAGCAATCAATGCAAAGAAATACAGGAAAACAAAAGAATGGGAAACACTAGAGATCTCTTCAAGAAAATTAGAGATACCAAGGGAATATTTCATGCAAAGATGGGCTCGATAAAGGACAGAA
>NW_011495078.1:14900749-14900927 GCF_000754665.1 Bison bison bison | reverse complement strand
TTCTGAAAGAGATGGGAATACCAGACCACCTGACCTGTCTCTTGAGAGACCTGTATGCAGGTCAGGAAGCAAGTTAGAACTGGACATGGAACAACAGACAGGTTCCAAATAGGAAAAGGAGTACGTCAAGGCTGTATATTGTCACCCTGACTATTTAACTTATATGCAGAGTACATCA
>NW_011495078.1:14895754-14897685 GCF_000754665.1 Bison bison bison | reverse complement strand
CTCTGGTGGAGGCGCCGCCTCCCTGAGTCCCTCCAGCCCTGGGGGTGGCAGCAGCTTCCTGCCTTTGATAACCCCTGGGTTGTCTCACACACCACTGTTTTTCCCTTTCTGCTTTTTTCTCCCTCTTTTATCATCTCCATAACTAATTCCCCGCATGGAATTCCCTCTCCCGTGCTGGGGTTCTGTTTTCTTGACTAATTCACACTGATAGAGGAGGATGTGCACAGAGGACCAGGGAACCAGGGGGCAGGGGGAGCATTTCAGTTGGTAAAGGGGCCGCAATGGGTGTGTGATGCTAACAACTTCTTGAGACCAGACCCTGTTTTTCTTGTTTTTTTTTTTGTTTTTTGTTTGCCTGAACCTAACAGATAAACCAAGTGTTGGGAATCACCAGTTCTCTCTGTCAGCTTGCCATACAGTGCAGTCCATTAACTGGGAATCACGGTGCTCATTATGCCCACCTGCTGTCTCCTCCTGCCCCACCTGCCACCAAAGTAGCCAGAAACATCCAGAAGCTCAGGATGCAGGAGCCCCTACTCTACCCCATAGCAAACATCCAGATCATGGCCTCCCTCTATGTATAATACAATGGTCTGATAATCAAGGCAAAAATATGCACTGATTCCCCAACGCGTCTTTAACAACCAGTTGCATGTTTGTTAGTTAACACATTCCACATTGCAGCATTTTGTCTGTCCAATTCTGTAAATTCTAACATTACAAATGTATGGACTTTAAGTTCAATGTGTGCTAATACTTTGAAAGATCTCTTGAAAATGAGAGTGAGAGCAACATGTCAAACATTTTAGGTTGATATTATACTTAATCTCCATTAGATACAAACCTTAGTGCCAATTTTGAAAAATTTTGTAGCATACTTTTAGTTAATGAGCAAATCACATTTTACACCATGGTACAATCTAAAAATTCTCCTATAAATCTATATCACACTTGTGTCTTAGCAGTCAGGATCTTGGAAAGAAAAATGTTACCTCATCCCAAAAAGCAGTGAAATCTTGCATGTTCACCATCATTTCACCATCTGATGGCAGCTGAGTGTTGAGCTGTGGTATTTCATCAAGTGATAAAAAATTCTACAGAAAAGAGGAAAAAAACAGATTGTTAAACTGCAGGAAGAAAGCACAAACAAAAGCAGTTGCTTTCCTGGAATTTGCAAACTTTGAACAGTCTAAATACTGTTTTGCTAACTGTACTTAAAGTATTAGTTCACATCAGAACATATTAAATAATATGTGGAATAATATATACTATTATTACAGCTCATGGTATATATCAATATAATAATATAATATAGTGTATTTGTTGCTGTTCAGTCACTAAGTTGTTTCTGACTCTTTGAAATCCCATGGACAATAGCATTCCAGGCTCCCTGTCTGTCACTATCTCCAAGAGTTTGCTCAAATTCATGTTGATTGAGTCAGGGACACTATGTAACCATCTCATGCTCTGTTGTCCCCTTCTCCTCCTGCCTTCAATCTTTCTCAGTATCAGGGTATTTTCAATGAGTCTGCTCTTGGCATCAGGTGGCAAAGGAAATATTGATGCTTCAGCACCAGTCCTTCCAGTGAATACTCATGGTTGATTTCCTTTAGGATTAGCTAGTTTGAATTCTTTGCAGCCCAAGGGACTCTCAAGAGTCTTCTCCAGCACTACAGTTCCAAAGCATCATTTCTTCCGTGCTCAGCCTGCTTTATGGTCCAATTCTCACATCCATACACAATGAGTGGAAAAACCATAGCTTTGACTATATAGACCTTTGTTGATAAAGCAATGTCTCTGCTTTTTAATATGCTGTCATAGCCTTTCTCCCAAGGAGTAAGCATTTTTTAATTTCATGGTTGTAGTCACCGTCTGCAGTGATTTTGGAGCCCAAGAAAATAAAATCTGCCACTGTTTCCACTGTTTCCCAT
>NW_011495078.1:14895373-14895654 GCF_000754665.1 Bison bison bison | reverse complement strand
TTTTCTATGATCCAATGGATGTTTGCAATTTGATCTTTGGTTCCTCTGCCTTTTCTAAATCCAACTTGTATATCTGGAAGTTCTTAGTTCACACAGTGGTGGGAATTACAAATTTAAAAAGAAGAAGGTGACTAGAGAGAATGGATTAAGCAGTAAATAAAAAGGGGCCATGGATGAAAGGCAGATACAAAAGGCAGGCTCAGATACCAACAAACAAAACATCTGTGGAAGAAAGAACTTATTTCAAACACAGAGAATTAAGTCAATCTGAGGCTACTTGG
>NW_011495078.1:14885951-14893087 GCF_000754665.1 Bison bison bison | reverse complement strand
ACTTTCTGTGGCAGCAGCAGCAGGGGGCACAGGGAGGGACCAGGGATCCATGATTCCTTACAGCTCTTCTGAGCTGACATCACAGGCACATCCTTCTCAAAGTGCAAATGGAGAAAAAGACTTCTAGAAAGTCAACCATTCAGCCTAATTCAAGGAGTAACTTGGAGAACTCACAGTACTGGCTGAGGAAGACCCAATGTAGTCAGGTACAAACTCTCCACCCAAGGAGGTCGCAGTT
Organism: Bison bison bison; assembly: GCF_000754665.1. Lineage (NCBI taxonomy): Eukaryota > Metazoa > Chordata > Mammalia > Artiodactyla > Bovidae > Bison > Bison bison. Next base: position 14,892,849 of record NW_011495078.1, on the reverse strand, counting down.
GGGCAGGGAAGGCAAAAGACACTGAATCTAATGGGAAGACAGTGTCTGTGGTGTGATAAAATTGGAGTGAAGTGCTTGGGAGCAGAAAAGATCAGGCTGTTAATTCCACTGGGAAAGGAGAGCAAGAGCTTCAGAGAGCTGGCAGCACTGGAACAGGGCCTCGAAGGGTAAGAAACATCTCTCCACAGCAAGACAGGAAAGAAATTTCGAATAAACAAAACTATCACATGTAAAATCACAAAAAAGAAGAAGAAAAAAAAAACAAAAACCTGAAGGGAAAAAAGCTTCAAACAGCACAATACCTCCATCACCTGACAACCTGGACAATGACCCACCTCCAACCCTCTGGGACCTGCTTCAGGTCTATCTCATCACCATTAGGCCCTTCATCACCAGCCACTGTTCTATCACATATGCTGCTGGGACTGTGGGGCTGTATAAAGACAAAGTTAACTAAGATTGACCTTGTCCTTGAGGCTCATATAAGTTAATGGAAACACTGAATTAAAACAAGACATGAACATAGATACCTGAAAATTGCTCTACTACAATCATATCAAAAATACATGCAGCTAAAATTGAGCCTATAGGATTATTACTATTTAATAATGCTTAAATAACTTCAATATAGGTAACTTCTGCTCAAGGACATTCCACTTATTCAGGTATGGTGCTGGGAGGAGCCAGTGAGTGCCGTCACCTTTCTCTCTTCAAAATCAGCCTGCAGCTTAGGCTGGAGCCTCCACTGGCTAAGCCTGAAGGGCCTACAATACATGCAAAGAAGAGACTAGAAAAGGCATTAGTTTTGTTTTCGAACAGAAGCATTAAGCAAATGGTGAATGCTACCAAGCACATATCACCTATTTTTTAAACCAGTGTTTCCCTTACCTGAGTGATGAAAATGAATTTCCAACGCAGCTTTGCAAAAGCAGAAGAATAATGAGAACCATCATCCCAGCAAGACACGATATTCCTATTTCCATCCAGAGCAGGGCAGTCACTGCGATAGCCTGCAGTGGCCCCACCCACAGATAGTGCAAGAACGTTGTTACCTTAAAAGAGAAAGACAAAGCCTTCTTAGGACTGTATAAAGTCAAAACCAGTAAGGAGACAGCATACAAACAATCTTCTCTGAAGGAACAAACAGGAATCTAAAAGGAAGTGATCTCAGTGAGTTTTAAACCTGATGAAGCAGAAATCCAAGTGTCCACCCCAGATGACACTCTTCCGGGGTAGCACAGGGTCAGCCTCAGTTAGGTCCCAGGAGAACCTGACCAGTCACACTGAAGGAAGATGTTGATTTTGTCCACAACACAGATGAGCTCAGGGGTTCCTCAAACTCTCTCTGTCCCCAAATTCAGCCCCTATCTCCCCAGAAGAGCCTATATTATGGTACCTACCACACTCTCTGATAATTACTCGTGTATTTACCTTCCAGACAGGCTGTGGCCTTTCCAGGGCAGAAATTAAGACTTATTCATCTTTCAAATTAAGTAGAGGCCTTACATTATGTGTGATGAATGAATAATTGAAAGAAAAGTGAAAGTGTTAGTTGCTTAGTTCTGTCTGACTCTTTGCGATCCCATGGATTGTAGCCCACCAGGCTCCCCTGTCCATGGAATTCCCCAGGCAAAGATACTGGAGTGGGGTTCCATTTCCTTCTACAGAGACTCTTCCTGACCCAGAGATAGAAACCAGGCCTCCTGTGGTGCAGGTGGGCTCTTTACCACCTTAGCCACAAGGGAAGCCCCCAAACTTAAAGGCCAGGAAAGAGAAGTTGTCTATATAGATCTGACCAACAGCTACAATGGCATAGGTAACATGATCTGTTCATAAGGTAAGTGTAAAATGGGTACGATGGGACAGCAGAGGGGAGGCTGTGTCTGGCTGGGGACCACACACTTGGCATTATTCCTCAAAGGCTCCCTATGCAGCAGGCACTGAACTTGGTGCAGAAAAACAACAATCCCTACCCACCAAGCCTTCATCATCCAGAGGAGGAGGAAGACAGTCCAGCAACACCAACACCACGTGCCAAGAAGGACCCCAGGAACACTAACCAAGCTGGGCAAGAACACTGCTGCCTGTCTATTATTGAAGTATGTTGCAGACCTTCTCAGAAAAACCAAACCCTCATCTATAGGACAACACATATTATCACATCCAAGCTGCACAAATAGGAAATGAGCATTGGATAAAGAGAACCTTTGTCTTATGTCCTCAACAGAACCCTCGCTGACACCAAACCCTGGCACCTGGCATCCCAATGAGCTAAACACAATGAGAAGGAGGGGAAATGGAAGGGGATCCCTCAGGGGCAGCTCACCTGATCAAATCTGTTCACATCGTTGGACAGCAGGTTGACTATCTGGCCTGTGGTGGTCTTCCCCATGGCTGGGCTACTCAGGCGAAGGGCCTGAAATGAGAGAGGGAGACAGAGATCCGGATTCCTAAGGTGATACCAAGTCATCTTAGAACATAACACAATGGAGCATGTGTTCCAGGGGTCTTGAGTGGTGTCAGCAGGAGCAGGATGACCACTGACAGCAGGGCTCTAGGGACCCTTGTTCAGTTTCTAACTCCTCAGTGTGGTGGCAGCCTCAACCACAAGGACAGCAAAGGGAGAAGCAGGAGGTAAAAGCAAAATCCACCCCCTGTTTCAGTGAATTTTCACCTGTCTGAAGGTTAAAGGGTGTAGGTTTAGACTTAGGAGCCAACTAAGTAATTCTTAGCCAAATTGGATGAGACTGGAGAGGTTGCCTTAGAAAAGAAATTCAGAGACTAGGATTCAATCATTCATTCTGTGGGTAACAATATTTAAACACTTTGGGCTTAGTTTCCTCATTCTGAAATGAGCAAGTATAATGTTCAAAACACTGTTCCTGTGAGGAAACTGTGGTCTTGATGCCAGTCTGCTGATTTTACAAAATACACAACCCGTGTTGGTCAATCCCTTTATTTAGTAAGAAAAATGCCCTAGAGATCTGAGGAAGCTGAAAAGACACCAGGAGTTGCTTCAACAGACCAACTAGAGCCACTGATCCGAACAAGATGTCATACTTCATAAGAAACTTTTTATTTACTTCTCAAGTTAAAGAAGAAAACAATGATCAAGTGAGAAGGTAAAATGATATAACCACAATGGAAGAGAATACGAAAGTTCCTCAAAAATTAAATATGACATTAGCATACAATACAGCAATTACACTACTAAGGATACACTCAAGAAAACTAAAAACACAACCTTGAACAGACAATTTGTACACTCATATTCACAGCAGCAATGTTCACAATAGCTAAAAGGTGGAAACAACTGTCCATTGACAGATGAGCAAACACACAGAATGTTGCATAGGCCTACAGTGGAAGATTATTGAGCCTTAAAAAGGAATTAAATTCTAACACCTGCCACAATATGGATGAACCTTGAAGACATCGTGCTACAGAACTTAAGCCTCACATAAAATGACAAACGCTGTATGATTCCACTTACATGAAGTACTAAACTACTCAAATTCACAGAGATAAGAAGTAGAATGGTGCTGGGTGCGGGGAGAGGGGTTGGGGAGTTAGTGTTTAATGGATGCAGAGGTTCAGTTTGGGAAAAAGAAAAAGTTCCAGAGATGAATAATGGTGATGGCTACACAACAATGTGAGTGTACCTAATGTCACTAAATGCTGTACTTAAAAGGAGTGAAAATGGTCAACTTTACACTGGGTGTATTTTACCACCACCACCACCACAATGATCAAAAGCCAAAGGTAATTTTACCAAAGCTGTGGAAATGGCAAGTCATTTTTATATACGATACCTCCTTCACAATCATTCAAAATTCAGCTGCAAAGAGCACGAAATGCTGAATGGGCCATTTTAGGAGTGGAATATGTGCAGCCTTAGAGACCTCCTGGAGACCTGCCCCAGCCTGGAATCCATGGTCAGAACAAACTATGGCTACGGGCTTAGCAGCCACTCCATTTCTAATGCCCAATCTGATTCCTCCCCAGGACCAGGGATCAGGAGGTGGGGCCTGAGCATGAACCACAGAAGTTCAGAGGGGCCTTTCAGAGCTGCTCGGCAGCACCAGCTGTGCCCTAAAGAATCAGCCCACCTGTAACCTGAAAAGAAGTGTCTTGTTTCTGCACCCCAGCAGGACTCTAGATGCAAGGCTGTGCATGAGGAAATTTGTCTTTTCCAGGTTTCTGGAATTTCAAGTTATGTCTATGTTATAATCCCCGTAAGTCCTGACTTCATATAGGGCCAACATTTAGGTAAAATCAAGGCAGTAAATGAACTTCTTGGGAGATATTTATGTTCACATAAGCCAATGTGCCAGGTCAGATCACATTTCCCAAAGGCAAGATTCCAAAGTGTGGTGGGAAGAGGAAGAAACACAGGTAGACAATGGCTCACCTGTGAAGCAGAGTGAGCTTTGAGTAAACCATCACCTTACCCCTAACTTAAGCTTTCACAACACGGTTCAGGTAAAATTTCACAACCATTATGAGAGTTAAGTATGATCTGGAAAGACAAACATTTAGCCAATTTGTGGGGAAATCTGAGTATCCATCTCCTAAATGGTTAAAGACGCAACAGAATAACAATGATGATGAATGACAGTGAAGACCTCTGACTGCAGTTTGTGGGCACAGCTGCAATTTCCAGATCACCCAGAAGGAAAGCAGCTCAGATGCTATTGTCAGACAAGACAGTGAGATGCCAGGTCCCCAGTTTCACACAATCCTGAAAAGTACAAGGCTCTGCTCAAGGAAAGATGAGGAGAAGACATCTCACTTTCTGCTGAAAAAAGTATTCTGAAGAAGCAGAAGCTCTAGATAAGCAGCAGCCATGTAAAAGAAGCAATATTTTCAATTTAAGCTGCTTGGTTTTGTCTTTCAATGAGGAGTTTATTTATTAATAAAAATTGCATATGTTTAAGGTTACAACATGATACTTTGGTATAAATACACACTGGGAAATGGTTACTGTAGTAAAACCACTTAAAGTATCCACTACCTAATATAGTTATCCTATTTAATATGTGTGGTGAGAACATTTAAGATCTACTCTCTTTGAAAATTTCAAGGATACAATACAGTTAAATAAGGATTTTTTTTTTAAAAGCAGTCTAAGGCAAAGACATATCCAGGATCAAGTTTATACAGAGCCCTTCAGCTCTTGACACTGATATATCTGTGGCAATACGTTTGTAAAGATACCTGAAAGCCTCACTCTTTTTATACTAGTTTAGACAAGGGTAAACTATGGAATAATTTCATGGCATTCCTCAATACAAAATCACTAAACACATTAAATCAGTTCTTATTAAAACTGCTACAATGCATACTAAAAATAAAAGGAAATATTGTATTAAAATAATTTAAATGAAGAGCAACAAATTCTCTCTAGAATTCATAAAACAATGTAAAATTTCAAGTTTCATCTCAAATATCCTATTTTCTTTCATACAATTAACAAAAATTATCTATAAAATATAAGGAGTGAGTCTATATGTAGCATGAATTCTCTTTATATTTTTCCCTAGCAAACATAATTATATTGAATATAATTAGATGGGTCTTTTAAAATTAGAATCATTCCCTTTATCAAATACATTCTCTGCTCTTACATATAGTTTTATAGATCCAATCTCTGAAATTCACTTTTAAATACAAATTTGATGTAACTGAAGGTATTAATGAATGACAACAAAAAATTTCCATAAACAGCACTATGGGATTTGGCCATGAAGACACTGAAAATCAACTTGATACTTTTAATTCTTGAATATTAATGTAATATTTTACAGTACAAATTTAGTGGTTATTATGTGACAGCCTATGGCTAAAAGTTGTTAAGGACAGCCCACACTTGATCTCAAAAGAATACTTTTCATTATTTATTGATAAAGTTTGTTTCAACAACAAACTTGGCTTGATGCAAAAGCAAGCTTCTCTAGGAAGGTGTAAATGATCCCAGTTACAAAATTTGTAATTTACAGAGAACTTTCCCCAAATGTTCCTGATCCCTCAAGAGAGGAACACACCATGGTACCGAGCAACACTCACCTTGCGGTAGATCATATGGCACATGGCTACTCTCAGCCTCATCCCCACACGCTGCATGTGGTAGAAGCACAAGTGGTGCAGAATGGCCCACACGAGCACGCAGGTGCTCAGCCCTGCCGCATAGCAGTAGGCTTCGTGCAACGTGACAGAATTAGAGTTTTCAACATAACTAACCATTTTCCCCAAAAATATGGGTTGAACTACTCTGGTGCCTTCCTAAAAGAAAAGAAAAAAGCCTTAATTAGAAATGTCAGTTTTTCTTTACACAAGATTTACTTTTATCATTCAGTTCAGTTCAGTTGCTCAGTCGTGTCCGACTCTTTGCGACCCCATGAATCGCAGCACGCCAGGCCTCCCTGTCCATCACCAACTCCCAGAGTTCACTCAGACTCACCTCCATCAAGTCAGTGATACCATCCAGCCATCTCATCCTCTGTCATCCCTTTCTCCTCCTGCCTCCAATCCCTCCCAGCATCAGAGTCTTTTCCAATGAGTCAACTCTTCGCATGAAGTGGCCAAAGTACTGGAGATTCAGCTTCACCATCATTCCCTCCAAAGAAATCCCAGGGCTGATCTCCTTCAGGATGGACTGATTGGATCTCCTTGCAGTCCAAGGGACTCTCAAGAGTCTTCTCCAACACCACAGTTCAAAAGCATCAATTCTTTGGTGTTCAGCCTTCTTCACAGTCCAACTCTCACATCCATACATGACTACTGGAAAAACCATAGCCTTGACTAGACGGACCTTTGTTGGCAAAGTAATGTCTTTGCTTTTGAATATGCTATCTAGGTTGGTCATAACTTTCCTTCCAAGGAGTAAGCGTCTTTTAAT
>NW_011495078.1:14881510-14885203 GCF_000754665.1 Bison bison bison | reverse complement strand
TTTATCAAAAGATGTCCCCATCCCTCATATGGGGGTCTCATTAAACCTTAACATTCCTGTCTTGTTCTATACAAATGGACACATGCACACACACACGTTAACAGGCTGCACCAACTGCCTCTCCCTCCATGAACTCATGGAGATTTTCATCCACTATAGAGGATAAAGGGAACACTATTTAGTTGAAGAAGTGTAAGTAAGATGATCAGACCTGAGTAAAATATAACTGATACATTTCCACAATGTCCTGTCATCCATCCCAAGAGGCACAGAGAGCTCATGGAAGAGTCCTTCACACAGTGGATTGTCAAACACACTGTTTACAGTTTCCTGCGATGGAAATGTGGAGGCTCACACAGAGAAGCAAGAACATCAAACTGTACACATGGGCAGTCCCAGCCCAGGTGCCGCCAAGGGCAGTCCAGTGCTGGAGCCACAAACCACCAGAAGCCCAGCAGTAATATCTGCCATCCAAAACTCTCCTGAAACTTATGATTCTATTTGGGAAACACTGTTGCCTGTTACTCAGCTCTCCATTTGAGCCTAACATCCTTGTAATTACAAGAGAAATAAGAGTAATAGCACTAACCAAAGATAATAAGGATAAATTCAATAAATCCAGCAAAAAGGAGTGTAAATAAAGGCAGGTCATTACTGCCTAAGCACATCTGGAGTTTTTCACTGAGAAACAATATTTAATAACCTAGTTGAGGGACTTCCTTGGTGGTCCTTTAGCTAAGACTCCACACTCCCAATGTAGGGAAACTTGGTTCGATCCCTGGTGAGGGAAGTAGATCCCACATGCAGAAACTAAGACCCGGCACAGCCAAATAAATCAATATTAACAAAACAAAACCAAAGAACAGTTGGAGAAATAGCCTCATTAAGGTATAATGCCACTTCATGGCTCATATCTTCCACTCATCTATGAATTCTTTTTATTCTTGATAATGATTATTATTTAATTGGGATAGAAAATTTCTTATCTTTCAAAAAGATAGCAAAGGACTTCAAACATGAACTGTTACTGATGCAATTTGGGGGGAGAGTCATTTATTATTTTGGGACTTTCTCCAGTGGCTCAATGGTAAGGAATCCATCTCAATACAGGAGTCACAGGAAATGCAGGTTGAATACCTGAGTTGAGAAGATCCTCTGGAGGAGGAAATGGCAACCCACTCCAGGATTCTTGCCAGGATAACCCTATGGACAGAGAAGCCTGGCGGGTTACATTCCCTGGGGTCACAAAGAGTCAGACACAACTGAGTGACTGAGCACACACACACAACTTTGCCTCCAGCAAGGAGCTGTCACGGCAATTCAGAGAAGTGATGAAAAGTATAACATACAAGGAATTTCCATTCTGGCATAAGTTGCAACTATGGAAAACAGAAAATTGATATTATGCTCCATATGAAAAATAGCAAGTAAAAAACAATTTTCCAGTAATTTCTCTCAAAAAGAAAAAATAGAAAGCAAAATAATGAATAGCACAAAATTATGAAAACAAAACCCCAAGTACATATACAGAGTAAGAAGACACATATTAAATATGATTCTTCAAAGCTTCCAGAACACACAGGGCAGACGTGACTGAGGCCATGAAAGGTAGACTGAGTAAATCCATCCCCTCCACACACAAAGAAAGGTTAGAGATGGAGAGTCGTTTAACAGGACAGCTGGCAGAAGCATTTGTAATCTGTGAGTGTTTTAATTTCTGACATTTGGTAAAACTTCCTGAGGCAAACCAGGCAAAAGTTTGTCCAGCTACCAGAAGATTAACTCCTGCATATGCTCAAGGCTCTAGTCCAAGCATTAACTCCAAATGAAACGGTGGTGTGAATCCCAAGGGTAGACTGAATTTCAGAAGACTCTTCTTGCCTTGGAGAGTCTCTCAGAGAGGCAAGGAGTGGCTGTGGCTCACCCTGGGGAAACAGACACTGGTGGCAGCCATTCCCAAGAGCTGCCCCCACCACATTTACACTGGTGTGGGCATACACCACCAAGGAATTCTCTCATCTGTACGTTCCTGATTCTCACCATCAACTAAAAAGAAATAAAACAACTGAGAAAATATTCATTATCAATCATGAAGCTAACCAAATTAAAACTTTCTTGATAAGCAGGAACAAGGTCAAACACTGTCCCTTAAACCTTTCCTCTCTGACATCAATCTATACCACATGTATATTCTTTCCACAAACCAATTGAGAATATAGTTCTTATTCTTTCACAAGAATTCTTCACAGCTCTGAAATCATAAAGGATCTTAAAAAGAGCTGAATTTAATACCGCAACATCCATTATTCAGGATTATCTGACAGTCTGAGTCTCTGAGGCAGACTTTTTATTTTGGCCACACCCTGTGGCATGTAGAATCTTAGTTCCCAGTCCAGGGATCAAAAACCCTCATATCTGCATTGGGTACATGGAGTCTTAACCACCGGACTGCGAGGGAAACTGGTGGTAGCCATTTCTTGATAGAGTCCTTGGTATTCAGCCTCCTGAAAGCACCTGATATTGGGTCCCACCTTTTGCTTCTTAGGATAACTTCTTGCAGGGTTCAGTTAGAAACTAGAACTTCTGCAGTGGATAGAATTCCTCCTCCAAGTTAAGGTACTTGAAACATTTCTCACCCAATTTCCCCACATCTCATTCATGGAAATAAACACACAAAAATAGAAGCAAGCTAACAAAGAAAAACACTTGAGTGAAACATATAAGCAGAAAAGAGTGAGCTTGTAGGGGAAAATTGAACAGGCAGTTAATCATTAAAACTGGGGGAGTTTTAATGAGGTGGATGAAACTTGAGCCTATTATACAGAGTGAAGTAAGCCAGAAAGAAAAACACCAATATAGTATACTAACGCATATATATGGAAAGTAGAAAGATGGTAATGACAACCCTGTATGCCAGACAGCAAAAGAGACACAGATAGAACAGTCTTTTGGACTCTGTGGGAGTGGGATGGGGGGATGACTTGGGAGAATGGCATTAAAACATGTATAATATCATATAAGAAACGAATCGCCAGTCCAGGTTCGATGCAGGATACAGGAAGCTTGGGGCTGCTGCACTGGGATGACCCAGATGGATGGTATGGGAAGGCAGGTAGGAGGAGGGTTCAGGATGGGGAACACATGTACACCTGTGGCAGATACATGTTGATGTATGGCAAAATCAATACAATATTGTAAAGTTAAAAAAAAAAGAAGAACTGCGGGAGTTCTAAAGTAGAGTTGAGAAAAATCCAAAGATGAGGAGAAAAAGCAGTGAATCTGCGAAATCATACCCACCAGCATTCTAGATATCCTAACCTTCACTCCTCTTTTACACAGTGGTCTTCATCCTGACTGCACCTTAGAATCACCTGGGTGGGGATAAGGGCACTCTGATGCCCGAGGTCCAGCCTCCAGAAACTGGTTTAGGTTCAACTGATTAGGGTGGAGCCTGAAGATTCCTCTCCCTGGAAGAGTCTGGATGCAGAAACTAACCCCATGTAAGCATCTGCTAACCTCCACTCTTGCATTGTCTTTGCATCTGAGCCTGGAATGGCTACAGACCTGCTATGAAGGAGTTACAATGATCACAAAGAGTTTTAACCAGAGTCCCATGACACATTTCATGCTTCCAGAAAAATCTTTATAAACCCAAGTCCAGAGATTACAGCATTGAAATTGAAAATTTTCATT
>NW_011495078.1:14878225-14881410 GCF_000754665.1 Bison bison bison | reverse complement strand
ACACAGTGGTCTTCATCCTGACTGCACCTTAGAATCACCTGGGTGGGGATAAGGGCACTCTGATGCCCGAGGTCCAGCCTCCAGAGACTGGTTTAGGTTCAACTGATTAGGGTGGAGCCTGAAGATTCCTCTCCCTGGAAGAGTCTGGATGCAGAAACTAACCCCATGTAAGCATCTGCTAACCTCCACTCTTGCATTGTCTTTGCATCTGAGCCTGGAATGGCTACAGACCTGCTATGAAGGAGTTACAATGATCACAAAGAGTTTTAACCAGAGTCCCATGACACATTTCATGCTTCCAGAAAAATCTTTATAAACCCAAGTCCAGAGATTACAGCATTGAAATTGAAAATTTTCATTCTGCACGGTAGGAAAACTAAAATTTCAGATAAAACCATATTTAAAAAACATTAATAAACAGATGAGTCAAAATTAGCCTAGAAAGTTATCTCTAAAAGGAGAAGGAGAATTAGAATAGAGCTAACAAGGATATCAGCCTTCTTTAAAAGTAGCCTTGTCTTGATTTTGGAATCATGAAAGCATTATACAGAATTATAATTATAAAAGAACTAATTTTTTGAAAAGCAATTCCTAAAATTTCAGAGTAAATTTAAATAAAACTACCTATATATCTACCCATCCTGTTGGTTCAAAGAGCCATACAAAAAAGAACTATCAAAAGTGGTTTTAAACAAAACAATTTGAAAACACATTCTCTGCATGATACACCCATGTGAAGACAGAATAACTGCAAAAGATAAATTTTATGTTTTCAGAAGTCACATTATAAGGTAAAACAAATAAATAATTATGTTGATATCATTGAGAATTGGGCTTAGATATGGGACAAAGAGAATAGATGATGGGAGAAAAGAGATACAGATGTAAGCAAAATAAGATTAAGTAAAAAACTAGTGTCCTGTATCTGATTTGGATTGGAAACACCCATATAAATATATTTGTTTACCTTAAAAATGTATTCTAACTTGGTCTAACGAAAAAAAGCCAAAAAACAATAAGCAAGAGCAATATCCCCTCTAACATCCAGATTATAGTCTTTAAATACCATTTCACACTAAAAGAAGACAGGGCTGCTTGGAGAAATGGATGATTCCAGGGCTGAGCAAATGCTGTACAAAATGAACTAGAAACATCCTGTCACACCAAAAACAAACAAACAAAAAAAAAACAAGCAAAAAAAGACATTAAAAAAAAAATAGCCAAGACTTCTAGAGTGTGTGCAAAAGACTTAGGACCCAACCTGAATATACTCCCACTGCCCAAAGATGGCCCAAGATTGATATAAGCATAACAAATAAAATGGACTGAAGCAGATCAGAAATGCTTAAATCCATGAGCTCAAACTGACATTCACAAAACCAAACCAAACAACCAACCATGAAAACTCACTAGCCCCTCTCCTCACTAGAGGAGAACCAATTCCCCATTTTGAAAACAGGTTTTAAAAACGGAAAAAATTATTTTCCCTACTCTCCCTATAAACACTATAGTTCAGTGTTAACTAAAGAGCTTAGAGCATCCCCACTTTGCAACCCTTAATAAATTAATGGACCTTGAGCAAGGATCATGAATAGCTCCAACATCACACACACACACACACACACAAAAGATGTTATGTACCTTATAAGGGGGATATACAACCCTACCTCCTACATAGACGAAAGGCGTGAAGAAAATCCAAATGAGCTGTATCAAACTTCTAGACCTAAACATCTACCTAAGGTGCCAGGGGAACAAGTTAATTGAGACAGGGGGAGATTCGATCAGCCAAATCCAGACTGTGGGAATCTCTACAGGTCAAACAACCTAGAGGCTTGGGGTGGAGGGGAACAGAAAGGCAATCTGAATAACCTGTGTCAGCCAAGTGTACCTTATTTAATACTGCTTCCAACAGAAGAGGGGAAAAAAGACAACTGTGAGCACTGGCTAGATACTAATGGTATTAAAGTTAATATTTATGCATAAAACAATAAAGTGAAAGTGAAGGCGCTCAGTCATGTCCAACTCTTTGCGACCCCATGGACTGTAGCCTACCATCTTCCTCCGACCATGGGATTTTCCAGGCAAGAATACCAGAGTGAGTTGCTATTTTCTTCTCCAGGAAATCTTCCCAACCCAGGGATTGAACCTGGGCCTCACACATTGTAGGCAGATGCTTTACTGTCTGAGACACAAGGGAAGTCTATAAAAATAATGTTTATGCTAAATATGTTTAGAGGGGGGAGATTCCACATCTTTTAAAGATACATACTAAAATATTTATGGATAAAAATGATTTGATGTCTTGGAACTTCTTTAAAAGAATCTTGGGAAGTGAGGGTGAGTTTCAGATGAATCAAGACTGCTCATTATGGCAATTATTGATGCTGACTTAGGGTGACATAGGGGCTTATTTCCCTTTACCCTTCTGAGTTCTTAGCTGAGGATCCCTGTAATAAATGACAGAATATCAAGAGAAAATCAAACAGAAGTTTATTAACATGTATATTTCTGATATACATGTGAAATATCAAGAAGAACTGAGTAACTCCCTGAGATAGCCCAAGCCACCACTTTAAATGCCATCTCCCCCTAAAGACAAAAGAAAAGGTGATGGAGCGCCAATGAGAGGTTAGCAGGAGAAGCAGCTTAAACTACAGCAGGGTTGGGTGTGTTATGCAGATATCATCCTTCTTGAAGACTGTCCTTCAACAGGATTCTGCTGTGATTTAGAGCCATCCTTCTTTTTCTGGTACAGAGAGGGAGACACCTTTACAAATGGAGATTTCCTTTATCAGAGTAAATGTCCCTCAGAAGAATAACTTCTACTCTGTCTTCAGAGTTTCTCCTGTGTCTATTTCTGAAAAACACAACCAACTCACAACAATTTTTCTGCCAGAATGCCCTATTCTGGAGTGACACATTGTGTTACCCTTTCATTCTATTCTATTTTTGTATTTTTGAAATGTTCTTAAAAATCTACAGGAAATTAAAAAGGAAAAAAAAAAAAAAAAACACTATAGAAAGCAGTTGACAGAGGAGCACAGAGCTGTTGCTAGAAAAGCAGCTCCTCTTGGCTCTGAGCCTCAGTGGAGGCTGTGGGAGGAGAGGACAGAACACAGAGAACAGGGGTCTAGCAGTCAGAGCACCACGCCTCAGAGACCAGGTCAGCCACCTGCCAGTCA
>NW_011495078.1:14870207-14877903 GCF_000754665.1 Bison bison bison | reverse complement strand
CTGGTAAGAGATTTATTCTTAATGGCAGAGGCTGGATTCACAAAGGCTTGGAAAACTCATTGTTCCTCACAGGAGACCACAGTGGAACAAGAACTCTTGAGAAAAGTCATGTGTAAAACCAAATTTTCTAGACTATAAAGTTTCACTTCTACCCAGATTGCTGCAATTTTTAACCATTATGAATGCAATCTTTCAAAAAGAGTCTCCTACTTCCCTGACTACATAAAGAAAATGGATTGAAGGGGGTGGAGGAAACAAGTGAAATAGGTGAGGGAACTTAAGAGGTACAAACTCCAAATTATAAAATAAGTAAAAGGGGACTGGGGACAAAAAATAAATATATAAACTTTTAAAAATAAGTAAATCATGGAATTATATAACATAGGAAATATATTCAATAATATTGGAATAATTCTGCATGGTGACAGTTGGTAACTACACTTATCATGTACTGTATAAAATATTAAATCACTAATGATGTATACCAGAAACTAATATAACATTGTAAGCCAATCATACTTCAATTTTAAAAAATTCTTTTAATTTTACATTAAAAATTTACATATGCTTAGAAAAAGAAAAGAAGGTGGATATAAAACCCTAATTTATAACTCAAGGTCATCACTGTGGATATTACTAACACCTAAAATTCTGGGAGTTGGTGATGGACGGGGAGGCCTGGCATGCTGCGATTCATGGGGTCGCAGAGTTGGACACGACTGAGCGACTGAACTGAACTGAACTGAATGGCTAATGGCTAATGTTATGCTCTTAGGAACCAGCAAGGCGCACACAGCAGGTCTGCTCGGCAGGTCTCCTTCTGCTTGGCTCAAGGCCCCCTCCTTCTCTCCCTTGCTGTGTGGTCCTCAGTGGTTGCTGTCAGCCCACAGTGTCTTTGCCACCAACAGACACTTCCCAGACTCCTGGGTTGAGCAAAGTGAGGGACACATGGAAGAAAGGATTGGGAAATAAATGCAAAGACCACTCAGCTCTTGGGGAACCAGCCGTGAGTCGAGGCACAAAGCCCACTGTGGGATGCAGAGGATTCTGTTTACTTCCTGCCCATTAGCTGAGCTCCAAAGTGAACATTTACACACACACATGCTTCCCACAGCCTCCACCTGGACCAGAGGCCATCAGCAAAAGTGGCTTCAAACAAAGGCCAAGTGACCAGACAAGGCTGGGCCACTTCTAAGAGTCCTGGGAAAAGGACACAACTCCCGGCAACACCTCCCCTCTCAGGGGAAGGGACTGGGTGAACCCACTCTGGCTCTCTGAGGTCACCCCACTTACACAGCAGCAATGGAGACCTCACCTTTCAGAGAGAAGCACTGATGACCTGGGGAGGTGGTCTCTGTGACTCAGGCCCAGGCAGAGGCTTCAGGCTCCTCCTCTCCACCCTGAGGGCCCTGGGCAGGCAGAGACCTGTCCTCCCCACCCACAGTACCCGTGGAGGTGCACACAGGGGCCAGGGGTGCTGGGAGCTCTCCGGCTGTTCTGTTCTAATTAGGGGTGACCGGCAAGTGCTCCTTAGCCTGGTACTTGTTTCTCTGAGGGGTAGAGATACTCCTCAGTTCTCAAAGGACAGCCCATGGAATTCTCCAGGCCAGAATACTGGAGTGGGTAGCCTTTCCCTTGTCCAGGGGATGTTCCCAACCCCGGGATCAAACCCAGGTCTCCCTCATTGCAGGCAGATTCCTTACCAGCTGAGCCACAAGGGAAGCCCTTCTCATAGGACAGAGGTTTTCATATCTCAAAATCCTAAAACCCTAAAAGCCTCACTCTGGACTGGCGTCACCCTGCTTTCTCCCACTGGGGCTGCCAGGAGTACCTGGGAGGCCCTGCTCGTGCTGTGGGTGGAAAGACCGCACTTCTTGGGATCATGGATGATCCACAGGGCATTCTGTGCACCTGAGGGATTAAAAGAGGGCCGGAGATCAAAAAGGAAACATGTTTGTGTTTTAGAAAATCCTGGGCTGAGTTTAGATCTTCCACCATCTAAAATATAAAGAGTAACAAGCAGTACAGATTGATCACAACACGGGAAGTTGCTTCATAAAATCAATTATTTAACTAACTAGCACTGCTACTAGTACTAGCAGTACTGCCACACAGATGAGCCCCTAAATTTAAACTCCCCACTTCTCCGCCATGACCACCCAGAGACCAACCTCCTGAAAGGGCCCAGGGCTCTACCAGTTGCACGTTATGCAGCCCCAGGCCTGGCCTTCCTGGACCCCAGCAGGAAGTATTAATGGGGCTGGACAACTTTGAAATCAACACTCCCAGCACCACAGTGGGGAGGATTCCATCTCAGGAAGAACCCCAGATCCTGTGGCCTCTCTCTCTATGTCTGTTTCTCCCATGAGCTGCCACAGCCAAGACCCAGAACTCATATTAGAATGGGATCCATCCAAGGCTTAGTGACCCCACTCAAGGGGCTAACAGCCCAGAACAGCAAGAAAAACCAGTAGCTCAGTTCAAACCCAGCCACATGGGCTCTGCTTTGAACCCACCTGACTTTAAGACTCTTTTGCATCTGGTACCAAAGAGAAACTAGAGAACCAGGGACAGCAGGAAGAGACCTGCTCCAGGATATGATCCAGCATTAAACCCTGAGGCCACTCATCCAACCAGGCACCTGGCATGAGCCACAGGCAGACACTGAGGCCCCAGGGTTTCCTGATAAGAATTCATGAGAGCTCTGCTGTGTGAGGTCAGGAAATCCTGCACAAACAGGCCACACCAGCTTGCCACCTGTGTATTTCAAACAGACTTACTGTGACTATGCGGAAATTCCATGACTAGGACAGCTGCACACGGGACAAAGAAGGGCTGGGGCAGCCTGACGGGCTCCTGCTCCCTCTCCCACTCCTGTCCTTCACAGGGCACTGCAGTAGCTAGGTGGTCAGTACCCTCTCAAAGGCGGCACCCTGCTCCACATACCTGTCCCACCCTCTGGCACAATGGCCAATCCTCTTCTGAAATCAGTGAGAACTCCATCCCCCAGGGCCATCCAGTCACCTGGGAGCTGACGGATACTCTGGTCTCTCCAGTTGTGTGGGGTGGACTTCACCTGCCCAGCTGCCCACTGCCCACAGTGCCCTTCAGTCCAGCGCAGCCTTTAAACAAGAGCCACACCTCCCACCTGTAAACCACCTGGCCCACCCACCACACCCCCAACACAATGGACTGAGGACAGCTCACACCTTCTCCACATCCTCCATCCCTTTCACAGCACCTGCATCTTCCACCCGTCCTGCCCTCACACACTCACACGCCGCCCGTGTCCCTAAGGCAGCGCTAAGGGACCACGGAGAGCACGAGCCCCCCAGGGGGGGTCTGCAGCAGACCCCCAGCAGGCTCAGCCAGAACAGGGGGCTGACGGCACTGTGTCCCCAGGTGGATTGTCCTCTGGGGGATCTTGACCCAGGATCTTCAGGGTCACAGGGGTCACTGACCTCACAGCTTTCTGCCTCTGGTTTGCCCTGCACATTCCCTCCTACACCCTCTGCCAATGCCAGGATACCAGGATCCCCCTTCAACCAGGAATCTGCTCCCACAACCAGGGAAAGAAAGCAGCATGGAGGGTGCACAGAATTCACGGTGAAGCTGGAGCTCCTCCCCACAGGGCCTTTGCTCACACTGCCAGCCCACGGGGAAGGGGGCAGCCTGGGGAAAGGTGTGCTCTTAGAAGTTCTGGGCAGCTATGGTCCAGATGCTGGGTTCTGTTCCCCTGGAAGAGGAAAGGCGATGATATCTTCTTAGAGAAGCATTTATCAGATGTGACCTGGTCAAGGTAATAATTTTTACCTTGTTAAACTATAACAAAGCGCCATAAAAGGTACTTTATTCTGGGCTCAGGTCCAAATTACCTTCCTCTAAATCACAGGGCACATATTGCCTGAGGCTGTTGGAATCTTCTTTTGGTCAAAGATCAGTCAGCCTTTATACTGAACACCAGGAACTTTCTACCATAATATAAAATGTCTTTTATTTCAAGGCCATCCTTCCACAACACTCTTTAACCAGTTAAAAGAACAGTAACCCCTGGAGTCCAGTTCTCGCCATTCTAAAGATGAATACAACCTCTGAGCTCTATCGTGTTTCCATGAGGGTTTATCCTCAGACCTTAGACCCCTGGCTCTCCCCACTGGTCCCTTCCACCTCAGTACAGAGACACATACACCAAAAAGCAGTGCACAGTATGAAAATCTTTTACCTCCAGAAATGTAAACATTCCCCAAATTAAATAGGATTTCCAGTAACACTTTATGACTGCTTTCATTAAGGAAGGCTCCTGTGCATCCTTCTGGGCTCGCTTCACTTCTTGATCCCAGTACCTGTGATACAAAACAAAGCACAGTAAAGAACAGTGTGTCCACCAAAGGGAAAATGGGAGAGGGACAGAGGGGAAGATAAGCCTTCACTACAGGGCACTCTATGGCTGCCCCATAGATGCTGGCTAACTGCTCACAGGGCTCCTAAAAGATAAGCAGTGCAGACTCTGAAGCACCAGAGAAACAGGCCTTGAGGCAAAAGTTCCAGATTCTGGAAACAAGTTCCTGCCAAGATTTGCTGGACTCACAGGTCACAAGCAGCTCAGGTGGGCAGACTCCCTCCTCCAGGGACCCCACCTACGGGGATAGAGCTCGGCCTCCAGGGCCGTGGCTGTGGGCTCCCTCCATGCCCACAGATGCACAGGGAACGCGGGCCTCCAAAGTGGGCTAAGCCCAGGGTCAACTGAGTGGCTGAGCGTGCAGTGTCAGGAGAGGAGTCTCAGAAGAACCCAGAGGAAGGCAAAGCCTCCCTCAAACCTTTAGCCCCACGTGGAAATTCTCACTCTTTCTCCCCTTCTCCCTGATGTCTGTGCTCACCCTTGCAGCTCTTCTCCGAGGTGCTGGGAGCGATCTTCTGGAAGCACCGAGTACATGTCATCTGGTTCTAATTTCCGTTTGTGACCAATTTTAAACAAGGGGTTTAGCCACCTGTTAAAAATTAAAAGGAGAGTGACATATATCCAAATTACACATCTCTAATTAGAAACCTACATTCATGGACATTGTTAAAAAAAGTCTACATTTTAAATATATAAAGATATGGGGAAAATTAGATATATGCTTACAAACACACATACATTCTAGGTATAGGAAAGTCATGCTGGCTTATATATTACATAATTAAAGCAGCCTCTTTGTGGCCTACTGAACATACATTGTACATCTGCTTTAATTATTAAGAAAAAAAATGTTTAGAAATCAAATAAAGTAACAGTGGGTCAGGCATGCAGAATAGAGCCGAATGGCCATTGTGGGTAAGGCTGCAGATATGTTCCTGTATTACTGAGGACTTAAATCTTCTGAAATGTATCAGATTGAAGGATACCTACATGCGCTGCTGCTGCTGCTGCTGCTAAGTCCGACTCTGTGCGACCCCATAGAAGGCAGCCCACCAGGCTCCCCCATCCCTGGGATTCTTCAGGCAAGAACCCTGGAGTGGGTTGCCATTTCCTTCTCCAATGCATGAAAGTGAAAAGTGAAAGTGAAGTCGCTCAGTCATGTCCGACTCCTAGCGACCTCATGGACTGAAGCCCTCCAGGCCCCTCCATCCATGGGCTTTTCCAGGCAAGAGTACTGGAGTGGGTTGCCATTGCCTTCTCCCCTACATGCACTAGTGGTAAAGAATCCGTCTGCTAAAGCAGGAGATGTAAGAGATGCTGGTTCGATCCCCAGGTTGGGAAGATTCCCTGGAGAAGGAAATGGCGACCCACTTCAGTGTTCAAACCTAGAAAATCCCATGGACAGGGGAGCATGGTGGGCTCCAGTCCATGGGGTCACAGTCGGACATGACTGAAGTGTCTTAGCACCAGTAATATTCAAAGAAGTTGCAAACTTGAGGTCTCAAGGTCTCCTTAGATCAGTTGTCAACACAGAGAAGTTTTTACAGGGAGTTATCTTATGGACACAACACCCTGAGTCTAACAGGCTCTGGACCCGGAACTACTTACAGTCCTGTCAGACTCCCCTCAGCCAGAACACTCATGTGAGCCTCTTTCTGAACCCAACCTTCTGAAGACAACCTCAAGATAAGTAATAGCTTCCCAACTAAAATGCGATTGATTCTTCTTATGGTCCTCCTCGGCATCACTCTCGGGAAAATTCATTTATTTTTAAAAGTAACATTCAAACATCCAAAAGGGCTGGAATTTTACTGATTGTTGGATCTGTCACCATCAGCCTCAGTTGGGGAATAAATATTGCTCACCAGACTTTCAGGGAACTTTAGCTGACAATATCACCAAACTACGGTTTAATTCCACCATGCCCAGGTTTCTGCCCAGGGACATCAAGGTTGCCCCCACTGCCACCACACCGCTGCAAAGACATATGTGTTAGTCAAATCCCTGTTTTCTGGGGGTCCAACCAACCATTTACTATGAGCCCTCCACCTACAGGCATGGCCGACTCTAGATAATTACCATGCTTAAGGGCTCTGGGGACAGGATCATACCAAACATGGAGGGGCCTGGCCATGCGCAAGTACCCTGGATGGAAGGGCACCACCATGAGCCTAAACAAGACTCAATAAAATTCAAAGACCGTGTGTGTGCCCCTGAGGGATGTTTGTTCCTTGAGGACCTTGTAGCAAGGGCCACCCATGTTGGGCCATCAACCATCTCCAAGAAAACTACCAGGGGACACTGGGCTATATGTGGTTCACACCCAGATCAAGGTTACATTCAGATTTTAATTACACTTGCACAACCTGTGAATCAAAGGGGGCCATTCATCTAGTCAGGAGGGGAGCTGGACTGGTAATAGCAGTTGTCACTCTTGTAGGATCCCTGGTGAGCCTAGCATGAGAAAGAATTTATAATACCCTAAGTATAAAAAAAAGAAATTAAAAAAGTCAGAGACTGGCCTAGGTAAGTAGAGAACCCAGTTCTAACCTTAGAATGACAAAATCTTCACTAGAGCCTCTGGCCCACATGACACTTGATCACTGCAAAGCTCTTGACTACCTGCTGGCTGATCAAGGGGGAATTTGTGCCCCAACCATTTCCTGCTGTTTTTATGTTAACACTTGTGGTTAGATAGAAAAGAGCACATCCCAATTGCCAGAGAAAACTGCTTGCAGACAAAGACAAATATCATACGGTATCACTTATACACGGAATCTTAAAAAGCAGTATAAATGAACTTATCTACCAAAGAGAAACAGAGTTACAGATATAGAAAATGAACTTATGGTTACCAGCGAGGGAGGGAGGAAGGGACAAATTGAGAGACTCGGATTGACATACATAAACTACTACATACGTATCCAACTCTTTGCAACCCCATGAACTGCAGCCCGCCAGGCTTCTCTGCCCATGGGAATTCTCCAGGCAAGAATACCTGAGTGGGTTGCCATGCTCTCCTCACTGGATCTTCCCAACCCAGGGATCTAAGCCTGGTCTCCTGCACTGCAGGCGGATTCTTTACAGTCTGAGTCACCAGGGAACTATATATAAAAGACATAACTGATAAGAACCTACTGTGTAGCAGAGGGAACTCTACTTAATACTCTGTAATAGCTTTTATCTTTTTTTAAAGAAAAGAACCTTTTAAAAATAGTGGATATATGTCTATTGATTTACTTTGCTGTACTCCTAAAACTAACACAACACTGTAAATCAACTATACTCCAATAAAAA
>NW_011495078.1:14866051-14867838 GCF_000754665.1 Bison bison bison | reverse complement strand
GAATTCCAGAAAAAAACATCTATTTCTGCTTTATTGACTATGCCAAAGCCTTTGACTGTGTGAATCACAATAAATTGTGGAAAATTCTTCAAGAGATGGGACTACCAGATCACCTAACCTGCCTCTTGAGAAACCTGTATGCAGTTCAGGAAGCAACAGTTAGAACTGGACATGGAACAGACTGGTTCCAAATAGGAAAAGGAGTATATCAAGGCTGTATGTTGTCATCCTGCTTATTTAACTTATATGCAGAGTACATCATTAGAAAGCCTGGGCTGGATGAAGCACAAACTAGAATCAAGATTGCCAGGAGAAATTTCAATAACCTCAGATATGCAGATGACACCACCCTTGTGGCAGAAGGTGAAGAAGAACTAAAAAGTGTCTTGATTAAAGTGAAAGAGGAGAGTGAAAGAGTTGGCTTAAAGCTCAACATTCAGAAAACGAAGATCATGGCATCTGGTCCCATCACTTCATGACATGACTTCATGATGGGGAAACAGTGGAAACAGTGGCTGACTTTACTTTTTTTGGCTCCAAAATCACTTCAGATCGTAATTGCTGCCACAAAGTTATGACCAACCTAGACAGCATATTAAAAAGCAGAGACATTACTTTGTCAACAAAGGTTGATCTAGTCAAGGCTATGGTTTTTCCAGTAGTTATGTATGGATGTGGTAGTTGGACTATAAAGAAAGCTGAGTGCAGAAGAACTGGTGTTTTTGAACTGTGGTGTTGGAGAAGACTCTTGAGAGTCCCTTGGACTGCAAGAAGATCCAACAGGTCCATCCTAAAGGAAATCAGTCCTGGGTGTTCATTGGAAGGACTGATGTTGAAGCTGAAACTCCAATATTTTGGTCACCTGATACAAAGAGCTGACTCATCTGAAAAGACCCTGATGTTGGTAAAGATTAAAGGCAGGAGGAGAAGGGGATGACAGAGGATGAAATGGTTAGATGGCATTACCAACTCAATGGACATGAGTTTGGGATAAACTCCGGGAGTTGGTGATGGACAGGGCAGCCTGGTGTGCTGCGGTTCATGGTGTCGCAAAGAGTTGGACATGACTGAGCAACTGAACTGACTGACTGAACTGATGGCAGAAAGAAAAGAAGAGCTAAAGAGCCTCTCAATGATGGTGAAAGAGGAGAGTGAAAAAAGCTGGCATAAAACTTAACATTCAAAAGATGAAGATCACGCATCTGGTCCCAACAGTTCAGTTCAGTTCAGTTCAGTTGCTCAGTCATGTTCGACTCTTTGCGACCCCATGAATCGCAGCATGCCAGGCCTCCCTGTCCATCACCAACTCCTGGAGTTCACTCAGACTCACGTCCATCGAGTCAGTGATGCCATCCAGCCATCTCATCCTCTGTCGTCCCCTTCTCCTCCTGCCCCCAATCCCTCCCAGCATCAGAGTCTTTTCCAATGAGTCAACTCTTCACATGAAGTGGCCAAAGTACTGGAGTTTCAGCTTTAGCATCATTCCTTCCAAAGAAATCCCAGGGCTGATCTCCTTCAGAATGGACTGGTTGGATCTCCTTGCAGGCCAAGGGACTCTAAAGAGTCTTCTCCAACACCACAGTTCAAACACATCAATTCTTCGATGCTCAGCCTTCTTCACAGTCCAACTCTCACATCCACACATGACCATAGGAAAAACTATGCATAGCCTTGACTAGATGGACCTTTGTTTGCAAAGTGATGTCTCTGCTTTTGAATATGCTATCTAGGTTGGACATAACTTTCCTTCCAAGGAGTAAGCGTCTTTTAATTTCATGGCTGCAGTC
>NW_011495078.1:14863494-14864148 GCF_000754665.1 Bison bison bison | reverse complement strand
TGCATCAAGACCATGCACTGCTTCTCTGAAGGATAGAGATCTGGATAAGACCCCACAGGTTTCAGGGACTCCATCCCCAGGGTTTGGTTCTCAAAGGTAGAAGTGGAGATATTCACAATAGGGCCAGGGGCTGTGGTCAAATACACACTCTACTCCTGGCCATGTCTCCCAGGCAAAGGCAACACATGTTCCAGAATAACGTCCCCATTCATTTCATAAAAAACAATAGTGTTTTGTACACACATGAAATTGGCCAAAACTAGGTACCAGGACATACAGGACCACACAGGGAGTGAAGGAGGGACAGAAAGAAAGACATGGTCATAGACAGGGGGAGAGAGGGAGCCCAGGGCAGTTGGAGCTCAGATGTTCACCTAAGGAACATGGGAAAAGGTGGGCACATTATTGGAAGATGGCAAAGATGCAGGGCACTAAATAGATAAAAAAAATTATTCACAAGCTGCTTGCTTGGTGGAGGACAGGGGCAGGGGGAGGGGGGGAGTTGCAGCTTATTTCAGAACTGACAGCGAATTCCTGAGGGGTTCTGAGGCCACTGGATAAGGTGGAGAGTAGGGAGCCCAGTCCCTTCTGCTGGGCAGTGACTCTCCCTGAGCAACCTCCTTGCCTTCTGCTCCTGCTGCATCAGCTCTCAGG
>NW_011495078.1:14861343-14863212 GCF_000754665.1 Bison bison bison | reverse complement strand
CTTCTGCAGTGGGCTGGTCTTCACCTCCGCGGACACGGGCAGCATCTTGTCGGCCAAGGCGGACATAGACCGGGGTTTCCCTGCTCAGGCGGCGGTGGGGCTCTTGCTGCTCCTGGAGGCGCCCGCGGGGATGCTGGAGACTGGCCGCCCCACAGGTCCACTGGGCCGGAGCCTGAGAACACCTGCTTCTGAGAATGGAGTGCCCTTTGTGCACCAGGTCCGCCTCCCAAGACTGAGCAGCCTCCAGGGTCCACCTCTGAGGCACCCGCTCTGTGCAGGTGCTGCCACAGGCATAGGATGGATGCAGGGCACCACGTGTGGGGCTGCAGGACCAAGAGACACCCAGGTAGACGCTTCCAGAAGCCTCATGTATGTGGGAGGCAAAGTTATCAACTCTTTGATAAAGGCAGCAGGCTGACTGCGGGGCACAACCAGCCCAGCTCCCAGGAACGCACCTGGCTGCAAACTCTGCGGAAGTTCCTGCTCTGAGCCCAGGCACTCACCCAGAAGGTGGAGACGAGAGGCTCAGGCCCCGCCCATCTCTGCTGCTCAGAGGCTCCCCATGGGCTGCAGAGGAAACCTGGAGAAAGCTAGCAGAAGGAGATAGCAGCCTCCTCTCTGGGCCCTCTGCCCTCATCAAGACCAAACAAGGGCGCTGTGGGAAGTTCTCCAACTGTAATGAAGCAGAACCCAGTGGGGCCTTCCTGGGATAGATCCTACCCCCACCCCATGCCCTCTGCCTGTCTCTTGTTTGTAGAAAATCTTCAGTCTCCCAGGCCTCATCTGAATCACAAAAGGCTGGCTCAAGAATTAATGACTGGAAAAATGTGAACACGTAATAAAAAAAAAAAAAAACAATAAAAAACTTTATCAATAGATTAGCCATACTGCAGTCACAGAATCTTTAGTTTCTCCCAGAAGGCTACAGATAATATGTTTGGTGCACATTCCCGAGTTGTTTTGCAGATGCTAAAAAGTCCACCAGGTGGAAGAAGTTAACTGCATGATGACCATGATAAACTGGAACCTAAGGATTTATGATGATAACCCCTGTTGCATTACCGTGCTCCTCAACATCAAGCAGAGAATAGTGCATAAGCTAAATCAAGTACTCTCCACTCTCTCCCCTAGTCTGCCTTTAAAAAACCTCCCCTGAAATCCACTGGGGAGTTCCAGCCTTCTGAGCACGAGCATCCTTACTCCTTGCTTGGCCTTTGCAATAAACCTTTCTCTGCTCAGAAAGCCAACATTTCAGTTCATATCACCTCAGTGTACATTGGGCACAAGGGCTTGGTTTGGCCAATACAAACCAGGCACCAAACATTTGACGATGGCCAACAACAGGGTTTAGCACAGATTATGTTTGTAGAGCTATAAGACTTAAACAAATGTAACAAAAGATTAGAAGACTTCAAATGATTTTGAAACATGAATTCATTGGAGATTGCCACAATATGTGAGGTGTCTTGCATTTCACAGGTTACATTGTGGGGGGACCTCTGTGAGCTTTTTGCTGCCCTCTTTGAAGAGAAATTTGGGACAGAGAGATTGCCTTATGATTTCTTTCATCATGAGCTCAGGGCCTGCCTAGTGGAGTAATAGTGGCAATATGTTATAGAATACAGGTTATGTGCATTTGTGGGAAACTTAATTCACTTTTAACTCCCACAATGCCCTATTCAAGAAGGTATTATCTCTGTTTTACAGATGACAAAGATGAGGCTCAAGGACAGCATTCTCCAAGATTTTTGAATCAGTAAATGATGAATTTTGATTTGGATTCAAGTCCAAGTCCAGCACGACTGTCTCACTGTTGGATGGTCAGTGTGTGAAAAGTGTCTGGAATATGCTATCTGAATGAATCAATGC
>NW_011495078.1:14860191-14860699 GCF_000754665.1 Bison bison bison | reverse complement strand
CTGAAGGAGAAATTAATTTTAAAGAAACCTTTAATGTATTCAAATATTTTTTATAACTCAAACATATAAGAGTGGCAAACTGTTGATAAGTTTCTATTGATGGGCATGCTGGTGGTTTATTATACTATTTTTGTGATATTTCATGCATGTTTGAAGTTTTCTATGGAAAAAAAAGGAAGACAAAGCTGAAAACTGTCAATGTCCAATTACCCATCTTTCTGGTGTTAACTCTTTCTCAGATAATGCAATCAAACAACCTAAATAATCACTCCTCACTTGATTTCCAGTTCTCTTGGAAATTCTCTACATTTCTCCATCCCTATAAATGTTCAGCTACTACCTCTACTTCAAAGAAGAATGAATTGCTTGCTGAAGTTGGAAGTCTACTGACTTCTCTTGTCACACTTCCCCAGACTGTTCTCTCTGGTCCCCACAACTGTCTCAAGACCATAATTAGTGTCTCCAAACTGTCAAATACACTCAGTCCCTACAGCTTCTGCTGTATTTT
>NW_011495078.1:14854474-14860091 GCF_000754665.1 Bison bison bison | reverse complement strand
GTATTTTGTAAAAGCTAAAACAAATACAAATAAAACTCTGTTTGTTTTGAAATGACTATACTACTAAGAGCAATCAACAGATTCAATGCAATCCCGATCAAATTACCAATGGCACTTTTCACAGAACTAGAACAAAAAAATTCGCAATTCATATGGAGACATAAGAGACCCTGAATATCCAAAACAGTCTTCAGAGAGAAGAATGGAGCTGGAGGAATCAACCTTCCTGACTTCAGACTAAACTGCAAAGCTACAGTAATCAAGACAGTATGGTACTGGTACAAAAACAGAAATATAGAACAATGGAACAAGATAGAGAACCCAGAGATGAACCCACCCACCTATGGGTACCTAATTTTTGACAAAGGAAGCAAGAATATACAATGGGGCAAAGACAGCTACTTCAGTAAGTGGTGCTGGAAAAACTGGACAGCTACATGCAAAAGAATGAAATTAGAACACTACCTTAAACCATACACAAAGATAAACTCAAAGTGGATTAAAGACCTAAATGTAAGACCAGAAACTATTAAACTCTTAGGGGAGAACATAGGCAGAGCACTTGATGACATAAATCAAAGCAAGATCTCCTACCCACCTCCTAGAATAATGCAAATAAAAACAAAAGTGCAGCCTAATTAAACTTAAAAGCTTTTGCACAGCAAAGGAAACTACAAACAAAGTGAAAAGACAACCCTCAGAATGGGAGAAAATAATAGCAAAGGAAACAACTGATAAAGAATTCATTTCTAAAATATACAAGCAGCTCATACAACTCAAAACCAGAAAAGCAAACAACCTAATCAAAAAGTGGGAAAGGGACCTGAAGAGACATTTCTCCAAAGAAGACATACAGATGAGTAACAGGCACATGAATAGATGCTCAACATCACTCATTATTGGACAAATGCAAATCAAAACTACAAGAAGTTACCACCTCACACCAGTCAGAGTGGCCATCATCAAAAAGCCTAAAAACAATGGATGCTGGAGAGTGTATGGAGAGAGGGGAACATTTTTGTAATGTAAACTGATACAGTCACTATGGAAGACAATATGGAGACTCCTTAAAAAGCTTGGCATAAAACCACCATATGACCCAGCAATCCCACTCCTAGGCATATAGTGATAGTCAAGTTGCTCAGTCGTGTCCAACTCTTTGTGACCCCATGGACAGTAGCCAACCAAGCTTCTCCATCCATGGGATTTTCCAGGCAAGAATACTGGAGTGGGTTGCCATTGCCTTCTCCAGGAGATCTTCCCAACCCAGGGATCGAACCCACGTCTCCCGCATTGTAGGCAGACGCTTTACCGTCTGAGCCACCATATACCCGGAGGAAATAAAAACTGAAAAAGACACACTTACCTAAATGTTCATTGCAGCACTGTTTACAATAGCGAGAACATGGAGGCAACCTGGATGTCCATCGACATATAAATGGATAGAGAAGCTGTGGTACATATATATACAATGGACTACTGCTGCTTCTGCTGCTAAATCGCTTCAGTTGTGTCCGACTCTGTGTGACCCCTGAGATGACGGCCCACCAGGCTCCCCCGTCCCTGGGATTCTCCAGGCAAGAACACTGGAGTGGGTTGCCATTTCCTTCTCCAATACTCAGCCATGAAAAGGAACAGGTTTGAATCTGTTCTAATGAGGTGGACGAAACTAGAGCCTATTATGCAGAGTGAAGTAAGTCAGAAAGAGGAATATAAATATTGTATACTGACACATATATATGGAATCTGAAGAGATGGCACTGATGAATTTATTTTCAGTGCAGCAATGGAGAAACACAAATAGAGAACAGACCTATGGATAGAATGGGAGGAGAGGAGGGAGAAGGGGAGATGTATGGAGAAAGTAACATAGAAATTCACAATACCATATGTAAAATAGATAGCCAATGAGAATTTGCTGTATGACTCAGGGACCTCAAACATGGACTCTGCGAAAGGCTGAAGGGTGAGGTGGGGAGGAAGATGGGAGGGAGATCCGGGAGGGAGGGGACACGGGTATACCTATGGCTGATTCTTGTTGATGCATGACAGAAAACTACAAAATTCTATAAAGCAATTACCTTTCAATTAAAAAACAACAACAAAAAACTTTTTGTTTTGAACAGGTGTTCAGTGAATGCCTTTCAGGTGCAGGACCACTAGGCCAGACACAGAGCTTACAAACATGGGGGAGATGTCATAAGACCTCTATCTGCACTTGTTTACTGATCTGAAATTGTTCAATACTACAACTAAAAGAACAATAACAAGTGATGGAAAGGATGTACAGAAACTGGAATTCTCATATATTGCTGGTGGGAATGTAAAATGGTACAACCACAAAGTTACCACATAACCCAGAAATTCTGCTCATAGTTATCTATCCAGGATAAATGAAAACATATGTCCACATGAAAACTTAGTTACTAATGGTATAACACCATTATTCATAAAAAGGTAATAATTAGGGGTGTTAGGGTGGGAGGAAGCAAGTGTACACCACCTAATGAATGGATAAATAAAATCTGGCATTACATGCAATTGGATATT
This sequence comes from Bison bison bison, assembly GCF_000754665.1. NCBI lineage: Eukaryota > Metazoa > Chordata > Mammalia > Artiodactyla > Bovidae > Bison > Bison bison. The sequence continues at coordinate 14,857,541 of NW_011495078.1, read as the reverse complement.
ATTTGTAAAGACAGATACATGTATGTAGGCTACAACATGGATGAACATTGAATATATTATGCTGAGTTAATGAAGCCAGCCATTGACAAAACAACATCTAAGGAGAAATTCAATCTTGTTGGACTTGATGATTCATTTCCAAATAAACCTCATGGATCATGGGGGAAATCTGTATCTGTGCAAACTATAAATTATTATATGGTCTACAGCAGGAGTTCCCAACCCTGATCTATGGCCTGTTAGGAACCAGGCCACAGAGCAAGAGGTGAGCAATGGGCGAGGAAGAGAAGCTTGATGGGTATTTAGAGCCACTTCTCATCACTCACATTGCCATCTGATCTCCACCTCCTGTCGGATTAGCAGCAGCATTAGATTCTCATAGAAGCATGAACCCTACTGTGAACTGCTCACATGAGGGATCTAGGTTGAGCACTCCTTATGAGAATCTAATACCTTATGATCTGAGGTGGAGCTGAAGTGATGACGCTAGCACTGGGGAGCATCTGCAAGTACGATTATCATTAGCAGAGAGGTTGACAGCAGAGGGTCTGTAATAAGCCAATTGCTTGCAGACTCATATCAAGACCCTTTCAATGAGTGGCAAGTGACAAGCTGCATCTGTTGGCAGGCCATACAGTAGCACATGAGTTGGTACTTCAATTGCACAGCTGCATCTCGTGATAGGCTTTAAGGCAGAATCTGACACTAATTTTACTGTGCACAAGGCCTGCCCATTACTTCCATCAGTGCCTCTTTCCTGCACTGCATACTTGTCTCTGTCACAGTTTAGGTAAGCCCACAAGCTAACTTTAGCCAAAATGAGTAAAAAACAGAGTCAGAGCTTCTTTGATAAGGGGGAGAGACCCAATGATGAGACAGCAGAAGAGTCTAAGACTGCCAACAAAAGAAAACTTCAATTAAGATAAAATATCAAGAGTTCTACTTCAATTACAGGTTAAGTGCAACACATATATTTGCAACCAGTTATGCAATGAAGCCACAAAACCGTCACAACTGTTTTCACATGGAAAACAAGCACCCTGCATTGAAAGACAAGCCTTTGGAGTTTTTCAAAAGGAAATATGTGAACACGAAGAACAGAAGCAATTAGTGATGGTCACAACTTCATCAAATGTGTCTGCACTGAGAGCATCATTCTTAGTGGTGAACATCATTGCTAAAGTTAAAAAGTCCTTCACTCTCACTGAAGAGTCAATCCTGCCGGTTGCTAAGGACAACTTTCATGAACTTTTAGGAGAGGCTGCAGTTCAAAAGGCGGCACCGTTCCCTCTTTTGGCTAGTACCATAGCTAGATGACGGAGAAGGCAATGGCGCCCCACTCCATACTCTTGCCTGGAAAATCCCATGGACGGAGGAGCCTGGTGGGCTGCAGTCCATGGGTTCGCTAAGAGTCAGTCATGACTGAGTGACTTCACTTTCACTTTTCACTTTCATGCATTGGAGGAGGAAATGGCAACCCACTCCAGTGTTCTTGCCTGGAGAATCCCAGGGACAGCAGAGCCTGGTGGGCTGCCATCTACGGGGTCGAACAGAGTCAGACACGACTGAAGCGACTTAACAGTAGCAGCATAGCTAGATGAATTGGTGAAACAGCAGAGGATATTGAGACACAATTGTAGGAAAGATTAATGAGTCACCGTGGTATGCAATCCAACTGAACAAGTCTACTGATCTTGACAAAAAGACAACAATGCTTGTTTCTATGAGCTATGTTTTCAGGAGGATGCGCATGAGGATGTGTTGTGGGCACTTTTGTTGCCAACCAATACCACAACTACAGAACTATTTAAGTCTTTGAAATTACATATCAGGAAAACTGAATTGGTCATTTTGTGTTGGTCTGTGCACACAGTGGTTGCCATGACTGGATGGCTTTCTTGTTTCACTAGTTGACTCAAAGAGATCGCTTTTAAATGTGAGTCAATATACACTGTTATCCATAGAGAAATGCTGGCTAGCTGAAAAGTGTCACCTGAACTTAACAATGTTTGCAGGGTGTGACTAAATGATCAACTACATCACAGTGCATGCCCTTAGCTCCCATCTGTTCATACAGTTCTATGAGGAGATGGATGCAAAGCACACACATTTCTTATGCACAAAAAAGTGAGAAGACTTTCAAAGGTAGATCACTGGCCAGAGTTTTTGATGTATAAGAGATGCTCCAGATATTTCTGGCAGCACCTTTCAGTGACACAGAAGGGATTGCAAACCTTGCTTACCTGTGTGACATACTCAACCTGCTGAATGAACTCAATCTATCTATCACTTTGAGGGAGAAGGACAACTGTGTTTAAGTCAGCAGATAAAGTGGCTGCATTGAATGCCAAACTGGAATTATGGAGGTAACAAGTGAACACTGGGGTTTTGACATGTTTCAAATATTAACAGAGATTTTGAAAGAGACTGAGCCAGGGCCTTCTTCATCCTGGCTGGTGTGTGATCACCTATTTCAGCTTTTGAAAGAGTTTGAGCATTACTTCCCAACCACGAAACAGTCTTGAACTGGAAAGGAATGGATCTGTGATCCATTTGCAAATAAGCCAGGTGAATCGACTTTATCTGTTGTAAGAGAGGATCACCTTCTTGAGATTGTAAATGATGATGATCTAAAAAGTATGTTTGAGACAATTTCAAATCTCTATATGTTCTAGATTAAAGACAGAATATCCTGAGATTGCCACAAAGCACTGAAAAGTCTGCTTCCATATCTTTGGGAAGCAGGGTTTTCTGCAGTGACAGCAACCAAAATGTGATTGCAGAGTAGACTGGACATAAACAGCATACTTCAGGTGTCAGTCTCTCCCATCACCCCAAAATGAGACTATCTAGGTGCAGAAAAACAAGCTCAGGGCTCCCACTGATTCTGTAGTATGGTGAGTTGTGTAATTATTTGATTATATAGTCACAACATAATAATAAAAGAAATAAGTACACAATAAATGTAATGAGCTTGAATTATCTCAAAACCATACCACCCTCCCTGGTCCATGGAAAAACTGTCTTTCATGAAACCAGTCCCTGGTGCCAAAAAGGTTGGAGACCA
>NW_011495078.1:14851186-14853790 GCF_000754665.1 Bison bison bison | reverse complement strand
TATGTACCTCTGTAAACTCAGGGCTGGGCACCCAACTGAAATCTAGCCAATCATAATATGCCATGTCAATATGCAAAGGGCTTGGCCCACTGATAACCTCATGGCTAACCAGACCAACTGGATTTCTTCCTTGAGAATGTTGAGCGGGGGGTAATTTCTGTTTTCTTTTTTGCTGGAGCTAGAAAGAGAACACCTCTCTTTCCTTTCTGATGAGGGAGTTTTAAGGACATAACACATGATTGGTAACCATGTGCCCCATTTATTTACATGGAGAGCCTGAAAGAGTGAAGCAGGTACTCAGGGAAAGCCATACAGTCAACAACTATTTATTGAACACCTACTATTCCAGGAACTAGGGATACATAAGTGAACAGGACGATTGGTATAAAGCAGAGTCTCAGTGACATCAAGTCCCTAGGGCTCTTGAGGCTAACAGGATCCCTCCTTGGATGGTGTGACCTGCTGGAGCAGAAGCTGTTACTTTCTAGCTCGTGTCCTCTGACTCTTCTCCAGGACCAAGGAGCTCACTGCTTATCTGCAATTCTCCACTTAGGGCCTCTTTCTAGCTATGGAACCACACTGGGGCCATATGCAAAGCAAGTAAAAAACCTTGGATTCAGCCCTTAACCAGTGATGGATGGGGAGTGGGTAGATAAATGCCCCAGTGCCCTTGCCTGTCAGCTGGAATAATTCTGTCTCCCAGGGTAACTCTGAGGGAAGGAACCCAGTGGCAAAAGCAGTAACTTTCTTGATAACACACACTTTATCAGTTTCCTTCCCTTTATTGTCTCACTTATCCACTCCATACATGTGTTTTCCTAGGATCACTTCTAAAATAAACCACTTTCATGCAAATGTTTGCCTCACCGTCTGCTACTGGGGGAACCCAAACTATGACACCTATGAGGAACATGCTTCCAATTATGAAAACTACATTCACTCCATTGAACCGATGAAAATCCTTATTAATATTATAAACCCTGGGTTGTCAAATACAGTAACACTATTCACATAATGGACATAAATGCATCTGGTCCAAATTGAGGCGTGCTTTAACTGTACAGTACACCACAGATTTCAAAGATAGCATAAAACTCTTTTTTGTCTCAATGACTTTTTCCTGCTTATTACATGCTGATGTATTTTTGACATATAGTTTCAAAAAGGTCTTACTAATATTACTTGCACTTGTCCCTTTTAACTTTTTCACATGGTTATTGCAAATTTAAATTTATAGATGTGGCTCACTATATATTTCTGTGGACAGCACTGCTATAACCAATGGACAGAATTTAACACCACAAATTTCTCTCCCACTTAAGAAAGTAAATAAGTATCATGTGAGTATTTAAATCTTGAATGTGATCTAATTCATGAAAAGAAGTCACACACACATTTCAGAACTTTGTTATTAGTAATGTGTTACCTGTGTTACTTCCCACTGGCCCTCAGTCATATGTGCATCATTATACTATCATATAGAGCCCTGATGTAAAAACTGAAGCAAAACTGCTCAATGTGAGCCAATGACTTCTCTGGGGGCTCAGTGGTAAAGAATCTGCTTGCCAAGCAGTAGACTCAGGTTTGATACCTGGGTCGGGAAAATCCCCTGGAGAAGGAAACAGCAACTCACTCCAGTATTCTTGACTGGGAAATCCCATGGGCCGAGAGGCCTGGCAGGCTACAGTCCATGGGGTCACAAAAGAGAATGACTGACTAAACCACATTAAGGTATCATAATAAAAATGGGATTTTCAGTTATTTTGATTCCAGCCTTTTGGAAAACTAGTTCATTATTTAGATAAGTGTCCAGAAACTGCTAAGAGTTGATAAAGGTGTCCTTGGAGAATGCAATGGCACCCCTCTCCAGTACTCTTGCCTGGAAAATCCCATGGGTGGAGGATCCTGGTAGGCTGCAGTCCATGGGGTCGCTCAAAGAGTCACACATGACTGAGCGACTTCACTTTCTTTCTTTCTTTCACATCAGGTGGCCAAAGTATTGGAGCTTCAGCTTCAACATCAATCCTTCCAATGAACACTCAGGACTGATCTCCTTTAGGATGGACTGGTTGGATCTCCTTGAGGTACAAGGGAATTCAAGAGTCTTTTCAAATATCACAGTTCAAAAGCATCAGTTCTTCAGTGCTCAGCTTTCTTTATAGTCCAACTCTCACATCCATACATGACTACTGGAAAAACCATAGCCTTTAGTAGATGGACATTTGTTGGCAAAGCAATGTCTCTGATTTTTAATATACTGTCTAGTTTGGTCATAACTTTCCTTTCAAGGAGTAAGTGTCTTTTAATTTCAAGGCTGTAGTCACCATCTGAAGTGATTTTGGAGCCCCCCAAAATAAAGAAGGCAATGACACCCCACTCCAGTACTCTTGCCCAGATTATCCCATGGATGGAGGAGCCTGCTAGGCTGCAGTCCATGGGGCCACTGAGAGTTGGACACGACTGAGCGACTTCACTTTCACTTTTCACTTTTCACTTTCATGCATTGGGGAAGGAAATGGCAACCCACTCCAGTGTTCTTGCCTGGAGAATCCCCTGTCAGGGGAGCCTGGTGGGCTGCCATCTATGGGGTCGCACAGAGTCGGA
>NW_011495078.1:14850088-14851086 GCF_000754665.1 Bison bison bison | reverse complement strand
AAAGTAAATAAGGATCATGTTAGTATTCAAATCTTGAATGTGATCTAATTCATGGAAAGAAGACACATTCACATTTCAGAACTTTGTTATTAGTAATGAGTTAACTGTGTTACTTCCCACTGGCCCTCAGTCATATCTGCATCATTACACTAACATATAGAGCCCTGATGTAAAAACTGAAGCAAAACTGCTCAATGTGGGCCAATGACTTCCCTGGAGGCTCCGTGGTAAAGAATCTGCTTGCCAAGCAGGAGACTCAGGTTTGATCCCTGGGTAGGGAAAATCCCCTGGAGAAAGAAACAGCAACTCACTCCAGTATTCTTGCCTGGGAAATCCCATGGGCTGAGAGGCGTCACAAAAGAAGACGACTGAGTGACTAAACCACATTAAGATATCATAATAAAAATGGGGTCTTCAGTTATTTTGATTTCAGCCTTTTGGAAAACTACTTCATTATTTAGATAAGTGTCCAGAAACTGCTAAGAGTTGATAAAGGTGTCCTCAGAAAAGAATATACCTAAGAAAAGATGAAATCCCTGTTTTCATTAGGCTCACAATCTAGAAAAAGAGTAAGCAAAAAAGAAAATTACAGTAAAGTAATACAAATAATGAGATAATCAGTTCAGTTCAGTAGTTCAGTCATGTCCAACGATTTGAGACCCTATGAATCACAGCATGCCAGGCCTCCCTGTCCATCACCAACTCCCAGAGTCTATCCAAACCCATGTCCACCAAGTCGGTGATGCCATCCAGCCATCTCATCCTCTGTCATCCCCTTCTCATCCCACCCCCAATCCTTCCCAGCATTAGGGTCTTTTCCAATGAGTCAACTCTTCACATGAGGTGGCCAAAGTATTGGAGTTTCAGCTTCAACATCAGTCCTTCCAATGAACACCCAGGACTGATCTCCTTTAGGATGGACTGGTTGGATCTTCTTGAAGTCCATGGGACTCTCAAGAGTCTTCTCCAATACGACAGTTCAAAAGCATCAATTCTTT
>NW_011495078.1:14848629-14848849 GCF_000754665.1 Bison bison bison | reverse complement strand
TATCACACATCACATACCCTTCAAAATACTAAGAATCAATGGCTTACAAAACATGTAAGGTTTATCTTCTCACAGTATTTACATTGAAGTAGTAGGAGGTAGACAGTAAACAAGTTAATGAATGAACAAGATAATATCAGAAGTGCTGACTCATTGGAAAAGACCCTGATGCTGGGAAAGATTGAGGGCAGGGGGAGAAGGGGACGACAGAGGATGAGAT
>NW_011495078.1:14846352-14846668 GCF_000754665.1 Bison bison bison | reverse complement strand
GACTAAACAACAATGACAATAACATGATTAATATACCAAGGGCTCTAAAGTATACAGCATGCAAGAATAGATAGGCAATAGAATCAGAAAGATGTAGATTCTAAGAAGGAACACAGAAGAAATGCTAGATATAAAAAGCAGTGTAACAAAAAGGAAGAAAAAAAAACCTAAACTATGTTTATTATTTTCAAATTAAAGAAAAACACTTTGTCTATAAAGGAATAAAATGAGAATTGTATCCAGTTCTACTCAGAAACCACCCAAACAAGGAGAGAGTAGATTGAAAAAGTTTTAAGTGTTTAGAGAGAAAAAAAAA
>NW_011495078.1:14845643-14846252 GCF_000754665.1 Bison bison bison | reverse complement strand
TTCCCCAGTGACTCAGTGGTAAAGAATCTGCCTGCCAATGCAGGAGACCTGGGTTCAATCCCTGGGTCAGGAAGATCCCCTGGAGAAGAAATTGGCAATCCACTCCAGTATTCTTCCCTGGGAAATCCTATAGACAGAGAAGCCTGGTGGGCTACAGTCCATGGGGTCACAAAAGAGTTGAACATGCCTGAGTGACTAAACAACAGTGATAATAACATGATTAATATATCAAGGGCTCTAAAGGATAAAGTATACAGCATGCAAAAATAGATGGGCAATAGAATCAGAAAGATGTAGATTCTAAGAAGGAACAAAGAAGAGATGCTAGAAATAAACAGCAGTGTAACAGAAAAGAAGAAAAAACCCTACAACTATGCTTATTATTTTCAAATTAAAGAAAAACACTTTGTCTATAAAGGAATAAAGATAAGAATTGTATCCAATTCTACTCAGAAATCATCCAAAACAAGGAGAGAGTAGAGTGAAAAAGTTTTAAATGTTGAGAGAAAACAAAACAAAACAAAACACCAATTTAAAATTCCATAGTTTGTGAAATGATTTTCAAAAGTAAAGGAAAAATGAATACTTCTTCAGACAAACAAAAATTGG
>NW_011495078.1:14840780-14841833 GCF_000754665.1 Bison bison bison | reverse complement strand
AATGATGCTAAAGCTGAAACTCCAGTACTTTGGCCACCTCATGCGAAGAGTTGACTCATTAGAAAAGACTCTGATGCTGGGAAGGATTTGGGTCATAAGGAAAAGGAGACAACAGAGGATAAGGTGGCTGGATGGCATCACCTGCACGATGGACATGAGTTTGAGTGAACTCCGGGAGATGATGATGGACAGGGAGGCCTGGAGTGCTGCGATTCATGGGGTTGCAAAGAGTAAGACAAGACTGAGAGACTGAACTGAACTGACCTGTGCCCCCTCCTCATTCTGTTAACAACTGTGCCCCCTCCTTCCCATCTCAAACATTCAGTTCAGTTGCTCAGTCATGTCTGAATCTTTGTTAAAAGATGGACTGTTAAACACCAGACCTCCTTGTCCATCACCAAATCCCGGAGTTTACTCAAACTCATGTCCATGGAGTCGGTAACGCCATACAACCATCGCGTCCTCTGTTGACCCCTTCTCCTCCTGCCTTCAATCTTTCCCAGCATCACGGTATTTTCAATTGAGTCATCTCTTCGCATCAGGTGGCCAAATTATTGGAGTTTCAGCTTCAACATAAGTCCTTTCAATGCATATTCAGGACTAATTTCCTTTAGGATGGATTGGTTGGATCTCCTTGCAATCCAAGGGACTCTCTAGAGTCTTCTTCAACATCATAGTTCAAAAGTGTCAGTTCTTTGGCATTATAGTCCAATTCTCACATCCATACATGACTACTGGAAAAATCAGAGCCTTGACTAGATAGACCTTTGTGGACAAAGTAATGTCTCCAATTTTTAATATGCTGTCTAGGTTGGTCATAAATTTTTTCCCAAGGAGTAAGCGTCTTTTAATTTCAGGGCTACAGTCACCATCTGCAGTGATTTTGAAGCCCCCTAAAATAAAGTCTGACACTGTTTTCCCATCTATTTGCCTTGAAGTGATGGGACTGGATGCCATGATCTTAGTTTTCTGAATGTTGAGTTTAAGCCAACTTTTTCCCTCTCCTCTTTCACTTTCATCAAGAGGCTCTTTAGTTTTTCTTCACTTTCTGTC
>NW_011495078.1:14836330-14836966 GCF_000754665.1 Bison bison bison | reverse complement strand
GAAAACTATTACTTAATACCCATGTAGTCTGCATCATTCCCTTTAAAAGTGATGTTTACTCTTGGAAACGTGCCTCCCCTCCTGATAGAAGCCAGGTGATACTTATAGACCTTCCAGTCCTATTAGGTTAAAGACATAAAGAACCAGAAACTCGGGAACCTCTCAGAGTGGGATTCTTGAGGGAAATCCGTTGTCTGGGAGACCCAGGCTCACACTAGACCCAGAAGCCAAGAGCCTCAGACAGTTTTCTCCTTCAGACTTTCCCACTCTTCCTGACCTGAGCCCCAGGAAATACCCTGTCATGCTAATCTGAGGATTTAAACTCGAGATTTGGTGACTAGCCAGGGAATGGAGCCTGACTCAAGTGATGAGACCTTCATAAGGATGAGATTTTCCTATGAGGATGTATCTCCTTCAGGAGGCAGGTAAAGATTCATGTGAAGAGAGCAGAAAGGGGCCCTCAATTAAAAAAAAAAAAAAAAAAAGGTTCAAGAGGGATGGTGTTGCCCTTGGGGATTTTCCCCAAAAGAAAGAACGTGTAGTTGTTCAGTCCTGTCCAACTTTGTGACCCCGCGTACTGTAGCCTGCCAAACTCCTCTGTCTGTGGGATTTTCCAGACAAGAATACTGGAGTGGG
>NW_011495078.1:14834575-14835203 GCF_000754665.1 Bison bison bison | reverse complement strand
CTAGTACAGCCACTATGGAGAACAGTGTGGAGATTCCTTAAAAAACTGGAAATAGAACTGCCTTATGACCCAGTAATCCCACTTCTGGGCATACACACCGAGGAAACCAGAATTGAAAAAGACACATGTACCCCAATGTTCATGGCAGCACTGTTTATAATAGCCAGGACATGGGAGCAACCTAGATGTTCATCAGCAGATGAATGGATAAGAAAGCAGTGGTACATATACACAATGGAGTATTACTGGGCCATTAAAAAGAATATATTTGAATCAGTTCTAATGAGGTGGATGAAACTGGAGCCTATTATACAGAGTGAAGTAAGCCAGAAAGAAAAACACCAATACAGTATACTAATGCATATATATGGAATTTAGAAAGATGGTAACGATAACCCTAAAAGCGAGACAGCAAAAGAGACACAGATGTATAAAACAGTCTTTTGGACTCTGTGGGAGAGGGAGAGGGTGGGATGATTTGGGAGAAAGACATTGAAACATGTATAATATCATATATGAAATGAATCGCCAGTTCAAGTTCAATGCATGATACTGGTTGCTTGGGGCTGGTGCACTGAGACGACCCAGAGGGATGGTACGGGGAGGGAGGAGGGAGGGGGGTTAAGGA
>NW_011495078.1:14831711-14833063 GCF_000754665.1 Bison bison bison | reverse complement strand
AAGCCAGACAGAAAAACACCAATACAGTATACTAACACATATAAATGGAATTTAGAAAGATGGTAATGATAACCCTGTATGCGAGACAGCAAAAGAGACACAGATGTATAGAACAGTCTTTTGGACTCTGTCGGGGAGGGAGAGGGTGGGATGATTTGGGAGAAAGGCATTGAAACATGTATAATATCATATATGAAATGAATTGCCAGTCCAAGTTCAATGCATGGTGCTGGTTGCTTGGGGCTGGTGCACTGAGACAACCCAGAGGGATGGTACGGGGAGGGATGAGGGAGGGGGGTTAAGGATAGGGAACACGTATATACCTGTGGCGGATTCATGTTGATGTATGGCAAAACCAATACAATATTGTAAAGTAATTAACCTCTAATTAAAATAAATTTATTTAAAAAACAACAACAAAAAAAAACAATTTGGAAAATTAGACCTTTGTAAGTATAATTAAAACATGTCTTTTCTTTCTACCTGATTCCTCCAAAAACTGGAAACTCTTAGGTTACCAGCAGATTTATCAGATAAATAAGAGAGGCCACCTCCTAAAAGGGGCACTCTTCCAAACTCCAGTTGATAATTATATTCTCTGAATGAAATTTCTCATCTGTAAATTGCGTACTGAAAAGTAATATCAATTTCATGGAGTTATTGTTGATGTGAAAGTGCTTACTGCAGTTCATAGCACAGAAGAGAAAATCAATAAGTAGAAACTATTACAGCAAACTATTTTACCAGAGTATTAAATTGACCGTCCCTTGCTGTGGTGTGAATGCTTGTGTAAAAGGAATGAACATGGAATTCTTGAGGTTATAGCTAAGGTATAACCTTAGCTGGTTATAAAGAGCACAGTTGGCAAGAAAACAGCCAACCAAGACTTCCTCCACAGAAGAGAGATCAAAACCTAAGTCAGAGGCGAGTAAAGGTCTGGGAATGAGAGGCAGAAAGCTGGAGAGGCCTGTCCCCAGTGATGACCAACCCAAAGTAGAGGGGACACAGGAGATGATAGAAACCCCTTCAAGTATGGCTCATGCCTTACCTCCTGCTAGAAGCCAGCAGCATTATCAGCTTTGTAGAGGAGACTCCCATGCCATAAACCTGTGTTATGAGTGAAGTAAAAAACCCCAATTTCCCACTTGGAGTCTGAAAAATTCAGAAAGAGGGAGACAACAGGCTTATGGAGTCTACAGCCAGGGTGAGAGAATGCCATAAAGGGAGATGAAATATGTGTCTTCCAACTGGGGAGTGGATGAGAACCAGCTACATCCTTCCTTCAAATTGAGTTCTATACACTCGGCAAAAACAGGCCCAGGAGCAGACTGTGGCTCAGATCATGAACACCT
>NW_011495078.1:14831370-14831544 GCF_000754665.1 Bison bison bison | reverse complement strand
CGTGGCTTCTGGTCCCATCACTTCATGGGAAACAGATGGGGAACAGTGGAAACAGTGTCAGACCTTATTTTGGGGGGCTGCAAAATCACTGCAGATGGTGATTGAAGCCATGAAATTAAAAGACACTTACTCCTTGGAAGGAAAGTTATGACCAACTTAGATAGCATATTGAAA
>NW_011495078.1:14829173-14831270 GCF_000754665.1 Bison bison bison | reverse complement strand
TCTTGAGAGTCCCTTGGACTGCAAGGAGATCCAACCAGTCCATTCTAAAGAAGATCAGCCCTGGGTGTTATTTGGAAAGAATGATGCTAAAGCTGAAACTCCAGTACTTTGGCCACCTCATGCGAAGAGCCAACTCATTAGAAAAGTCTTTGATGCTGGGAGGGATTGGGGGCAGGAGGAAAAGGAGACAACTGAGGATGCGATGGCTGGATGGCATTACTGACTCGATGGACATGAGTCTGAGTGAACTCCAGGAGTTGATGATGGACAGGGAGGCCTGGCATGCTGTGATTCATAGGGTCACAAAAAGTCGGACACGACTGAGTGACTGAACTGAACTGAGCTGATGGATATATATACTCATACTCATTACTATATCTCAAGAACATCATAAGAAACTGACAGTTGCCTGCTAAAATCTTAATGCTAGGATTTCACTACAGTTTTCTTCAGATCCATCAGCCTTTATAAGCATATGCATTTAATTCAGCATTACAATCCTTTATTTATTGAACTCAAAAGGTTGTTCCAATTATGACTGCTTCCTTTTCTAAATCATCAGAAGCCATTGATTTAGTACTACACTTGGGCTTCCCTGGTGGCTCAGTTGGTAAGGAATCCACCTGCAATGCAGGAGACTTGGGTTCAATCCTGGGTTGGGAAGATCCCCTGGAAAAGGGAAAGGCTATCCACTCCAGTCCTCTGGCCTAGAAAATTCAATGGACTATATCCATGGAGTCTCAAAGAGCGGGACATGACTGAGCCACTTTCACTTTCTTTCACTTTTTCTTTGGAATTTTACATGACAGCAGTTTCTGGAATGATTTATTTCTTCCCTTTGAAACACTGGATAAAGAGCTTAAGTCTTATCTTGATACCACTCCTTTTCTTTTGTCATTATTATGCAATAAGCTAATGAGATAATTTTCCACCCAACAAATGGAGTCAGATAATAAACATGAGTTTGAGGGTTTCCCTGTCGTTCAGATGGTTAAGAATCTGCCTGCAATGTGAGAGACCTGGGTTTGATCCCTGGGATTGGGAAGATCCCTTGGAAAAGGTAATGACTACCCACTCCAGTATTCTTTCCTGGAGAATCCATGGACAGAGAAGCCTGGCAGGCTACAGTCCATGGGGTCACAAAGAATAGGACATGACTGAGTGACTAATACTTTTACTTTCACTTTGAGGAGAGATAAGAACAGACCAAAGACCTGGAGTATATTGGGAGGGGCTGCTGGTGACATGGAGGTCAGGGGCCAACAAAGGTAATTTTCCTCCCTGTCACAGTTGTAGGGGATCTGGTTCTGGTAAAAATGCTGTGATGTTTGCCTTTTCTGTGTGTTAAGTGCCCCACACCCTTGTTTAAAAGTGAGATAAGAAACTAATCAACGCCTCAGACCCTCCTGGCTTTTCCATACTCATGGTTCTCCCCTTATACTCCTGAGTAAAGTCACTCAACTATCAAGGAATAAGCTTTTAAACAACAAAAAAGATGGTTTAAGAAAGATTTCAGATCTGAGATAGAACTCTGGGAAACCTTGCATGAATATGAGAGGAAATCCAAGGGCAAGTCCAAGGGCAGAGGGAATGGAAGGGTGGAGGTGTTGGGGGCCAGAGTGAGGTACTCCGCCCATGGCAAAGGTCATGAGGAAGGAGGCTCGACATACGCAAAGGCGGGATCGAGCCTCAGGAGTCCCCCTGGAAATCCCCGAGCGTCTACCCCCATAACCAGAGCCTGCCTACTTTACTACTTTGTGCTCTTACCTACACCTCTGACTTTACGGGGGGCTGTCCCCCACCACCTCTTTCGGAGAAGGAGTTAACCTAGAGCTCCAGTCAATAAAAACTCTTGGGTGTGACAAGAGTGTTTTAACCTACAAACTCCTCTGAAGGTTCTCTAGCCTGCCTGACAGGCTCGTCCGGCCACATGTGATTGCTCACAGCCTCCCAACCGTGAGAGGCACCAGATGCTTTAAACCTTCTAAAAACAGTTCCTTAGAAAAGTTAGAAAACTATTAGTATAAGTATAATGGGCTGATTAGAAATTGTATTGGTGAAGGGTTTTTCATTTGTTGAGCCAATGTTTGTTGCTAA
>NW_011495078.1:14824904-14828998 GCF_000754665.1 Bison bison bison | reverse complement strand
TTCTGGAATGATTTATTTCTTCCCTTTGAAACACTGGATAAAGAGCTTAAGTCTTATCTTGATACCACTGCTTTTCTTTTGTCATTATTATGCAATAAGCTAATGAGATAATTGTCCACCCAACAAATGGAATCAGATAATAAACATGAGTTTGAGGGTTTCCCTGTGTTTCAGATGGTTAAGAATCTGCCTGCAATGTGGGAGACCTGGGTTTCATCCCTGGGATTGGGAAGATCCCTTGGAAAAGGTAATGACTATCCACTCCAGTATTCTTTCCTGGAGAATCCATGGACAGAGAAGCCTGGCAGGCTACAGTCCATGGGGTCACAAAGAGTAGGAAATGACTGAGTGACTAATACTTTTACTTTCACTTTGAGGAGAGATAAGAACAGACCAAAGACCTGGAGTATATTGGGAGGGGCTGCTGGTGACATGGAGGTCAGGGGCCAACAAAGGTAATTTTCCTCCCTGTCACAGTTGTAGGGGATCTGGTTCTGGTGAAAATGCTGTGATGTTTGCCTTTGCTGTGTGTTAAGTGCCCCACACCCTCGTTTAAAAGTGAGATAAGAAACTAATCAACACCTCAGACCCTCCTGCCTTTTCCATACTCCCGGTTCTCCCCTTGTCCTCCTGAGTGAAGTCACTCGACTATCAAGGAATAAGCTTTTAAACAACAAAGAAGATGGTTTAAGAAAGATTTCAGCTCTGAGATAGAACTCTGGGAAACCTTGCATGAATATGAGAGGAAATCCAAGGGCAAGTCCAAGGGCAGAGGGAATGGAAGGGTGGAGGTGCTGGGGGTGGGACAGGGGGAGCACTGGCTGTGGGACCAGAGGACACTCATTCATCTCGCCTCCTCCCCACCTCTCAGTCATGGGCTGACTCAAGAGTCAGGGGGCTGGGGATGGAAACACGACAAGCCTTCTCCTGCCCTTAGCCCTGCTCTTCTGGGGAAAGTAAGTGAAGAATTCTCGGAGGTTGAAGGATAGGACTCAGGGATAACCAGTCCTTCCTTCCGTGGGAGTGGATGAGAGATTTGGACACTGTAAAATGTGTGACATCCCTATTTAAGCAGCTTGTTTGGGGGTGCTAGGGTAGCAACCATTTATACAGAGACACAATACGTGTTTCCCTCGAGTTGAGTTTCCATTCACAGCCTTGACCTCAGAGCCTCAGCCTATCAGAGAACCAGCCAGAGTGAGCCCTCAGGGAACACCTCCATGGCATCTTCATCCTGGGAGCCTCTTTCACACACACAGGACAGGCTTTGTGCGAATCACAACTGGCTCTTGGCCATGCTCTTCCGGAACTTCCCGGTTCTTTTCTCCCTTCTCTCACCAACTGTCTTCTGTTTAAATAATGCATGTGTCCTTACCCTCCCCCAAACACCTGAAGTTTATTAGCCACCAAGTCCTAAGTCCAAGGGGAAAAGAGAAGCAAGTGGACACATTTGAGACTTGGAAAGTTGTTCACCTACCGCCTGGGTGCTTTCAAAGTCAGCCACTGAATACTGAGCCCTCCTGTGCCCAGGCTCCCAGACAGGTGCTGGGGTCCCTGGAGGAGACACAGCTGCCGCTCTTCCAGGCTGAAGGAGAGGAGAAAGGAGCCAACACAGGGGAGTCAGGAGAGGAGGGGGACAGGGAAGAGGGGGGGTTCATTTCAGGGAGAAAGAGTCCTGCTGGGTAGAGCCATGTCTCACTTGTGACCTGAGAGGAGAGTAAGAGTAAGTCAATAAAAAATTAGTGGTGTGGTGGGGTGTGGTTCCCTTGACAGAAAAAGATGGGTCCAAATGTCCAGAGCAAAGGAGAGGTTAGTGGATTTGAAAAACTAAAACAGTTAAGACACATTGGAGCTCAGGCTAGAGTGAGAGAAAGTCTGGAGATGAAGCAGGAGAAGAGGCAGGACTCAGCTGATGGAGGCCTGTCCCTCTGGACAGACTAGAGTCACTCCCACTTCCTCCTGCGGACACCGCCTTCTGTCCTAAAGGAGTCCTTCCCCAACTCCTTACATGCCCCATCAGGGTTTTTCACTGAGTAGTTAAAATCCAACCTTCCTCAGCACCTACTAGGGCAGGCCTGGGACTAGATATGGAGGGAAAAGTAATAATACTCAGTCCTCCTAATAAGGGGGCCATGTAATTATGTTCTTTTTGAAACACCAAATTTTAACCACAACGAATATACCTAAGACATAGATAAAATTAAAGACTACAAGAAATAAATAAAACCCCTCACATAATCAACTCCTTTCAGTTTAGTCACTCAGTCGTGTCCGACACTTTGTGACCCCATGAACTGCAGCACACCAGGCCTCCAAGTCCATTCCCAACTCCCAGAGCTTACTCAAACTCATGTCCATAGAATCGGTGATGCCATCTAGCCATCTCATCCTCTATTGACCCCTTCTCCTGCCTTTAATCTTTCCCAGCATCAGGGTCTTTTCAATGAGTTGGTTCTTCACATCAGGTGGCCAAAGTATTGGAGTTTCAGCTTCCACATCAGTCCTTCCAATGAATATTCAGGACCGATTTCCTTTAGGAAGGACTGGGTGGACCTCCTTGCAGTCCAAGAGACTCTCAAGAGTTCTTCTCTAACACCACAGTTCAAAAGCATCAATCCTTCAGCGCTCAGCTTTCTTTATAGTCCAACTCTCACATCCACACATGACTATTGGAAAAACCATAGCTTTGACTAGATGGACCTTTGTTGGTAAAGCAGTGTCTCTGATTTTTAATATACTGTCTAGGCAGGGCATAACTTTTCTTCCAAGGAACAAGTGTCTTTTAATTTCATGGCTGCAGTCACCATCTGCAGTGATTTTGGAGCCCCCCAAAATAAAGTCTGCCACTGTTTCCATTGTTTCCCCATCTATCTGCCATGAAGTGATGAGACCAGAAGACACAATCTTCATTTTTTGAATGCTGATTTTCAAGCCAGTTTTTTCACTCTCCTTTCACTTTCATCAAAAGGCTCTTTAGTTCTTCACTTTCTGCCATAAGCGTGGTACCACCTTCATATCTGAGGTTACTAATATTTCTCCTGACAATCTTAATTCTAGTTTGTGCTTCTTCCAGCCTGGGATTTAGCATGATGTACTCTGCATATAAAATAAATAAGCAGGGTGACAATATACAACCTTGATGTACTCCTTTCCCAATTTGGTACAAGTCTGTGGTTCATGTCCAGTTCTAACTGTTGCTTCTGACCTGTGTATAGGTTTCTCAAGAGGCAGGTCAGGTGTCTGGTATTCCCATCTCTTGAAGAATTCTGTGCAGTTTGTTGTGATTCACACAGTCAAATGTGTTGGCATAGTCAATAAACCCAAAGTAGATGTTTTTTCTGGATCTCTCCTCCTTTTTCTATGATCCAATGGATGTTGGTAATTTTATATCTCATTCCTCTGCCTTTTTTAAAGCCAGCTTGAACATCTGGAAGTTCTCAGTTTATATACTGATTAAACCTCTCTTGGAGAATTTTGAGCATTACTTTACTAGTGTGTGAGATGAGTGCAAATTGTGTGGTAGTTTGAGTATTCTTTGGCGTTGCCTTTCTTAGGGATTAGAATGAAAACTGACCTTTTCCAGTTCTGTGGCCACTGCTGAGCTTTCCAAATTTGCTGGCATTTGAATGCAGCACTTTAACAGCATCATCTTTAGGATTTGAAATAGAGCAACTAGAATTCCATCACCGTCACTAGTTTTGTTCATAGTGATGCTTCCTAAGGTCCACTTGACATCACATTCCAGGTTGTGTGACTCCAACTGAGTGATCACACCATTGTGGTTATCTAGGTCATTAAGATCTTTTTTGCATAGTTCTGTGTATTCTTGCCCCCTTTTCTTAATATCTTCTGCTTCTGTTAAGTCCATAAATCTTCTGTCCTTTATTGTGTCCCTCTTTGCTTGAAATGTTCCCTTGGTATCTCTAATGTTCTTGAAGAGATCACCAGTCTTCCCCATTCTATTGTTTTCCTCTATTTCTTTGCATTGATCACTGAGGAAGGCTTTCTTTTCACTCCTTGCTCTTCTTTCGAACTCTGCATTCAGATGGCTATATCTTTCCTTTTCTCCTTTGCTTCTCTTCTTTCTCAATTAT
>NW_011495078.1:14824416-14824583 GCF_000754665.1 Bison bison bison | reverse complement strand
TCACCATCTGCAGTGATTTTGGAGCCCCCCAAAATAAAGTCTGCCACTGTTTCCATTGTTTCCCCATCTGTTTGCCATGAAGTGATGGGACCAGAAGACACAATCTTCATTTTTTGAATGCTGATTTTCAAGCCAGTTTTTTCACTCTCCTTTCACTTTCATCAAAA
>NW_011495078.1:14821058-14823871 GCF_000754665.1 Bison bison bison | reverse complement strand
CAATTTACCTTGATTCATGGACCTAATATTCCATGTTCCTATGCAATATTGTTCTTTACAACGTCAGACTTTACTTCCATCACCAGTCACATCCACAACTGGGTATTGTTTTCTCTTTGGCTCTGTCTCTTCACTCTTTCTGGAGTTATTTCTCAACTCTTCTCCAGTAGCATATTGGGCACCTACCAATCTGGGGAATTCATCTTTTAGTATCCTATCTTTTTGCCTTTTCATACTGCTTATGGGGTCCTCAAGGCAAGAATACTGAAGTGGCTTGCCATTCCCTTCTTCAATGGACAATGTTTTGTCAGAAATGTGAATGAAAGCATTTTTCATTTGGGAAGAAGTGAGATCTTTTGACTCCAACAGTGGTTCAGTTGGCTGCAGGGTGGAATCACCTGTGGGGTTTTATTAATAAAAAGTGTTGACTCCTGCCTTCCCTCCTTGAGATTCTGATTTAGCTGAGATGAGGCCTCAGCACTGGGATTTTATAGAGTTCTCCTGGTGATTCGAATTTGCAGCCAAGTTTACAAACCACCAGCCTTTGCCATAATGAGGATATAAAGGACTGTACCTGGAGGAGATAACTGAATATACAGGGATCAGGTGATTCTGCAGGAGCAGAAGCGTGCCTTTCTGTGTGTGGAAGGTGGGGTGGATGAGGGTTTGGCAATGCTAGCGGCCCGTCTTGCCTGCTGTGAGGCTTTCCTGGTCCCTCAGTCCATGGCCTTTCCACGCTCCTCACCTGGACTCGTGGAGTCTGCTGCCCTCTGGTGGTGATTTTCAGTATGGTACAGTTGCCCCTGGAGGTTTCATACCAGCCCAGCCTTGGCTCATCACAAACCCATGAGCAGGATTCCCAAGATGTGGTTTGCCGGGAGGGAAATCCTGGGAACCGAAGCCAGGGAGCAGCTCGGCAGAAACTTCAGGAGTCGCTCCGGACAGGGAAGCTCAGGGAGCTCTAGGTCAGTGGCCAAGTGCCGGTCTGACACGTATCTGTGACTGGAGCCTTCCTGTGCCTGTGGTCTGAGGAAATTGGTCTTAACAGCCAATGACAAGAGCCTATGATATTAAGTATCAAGAAGTGCAGAGGTGTAAGGTGACAAGCTTCACAGTAAACAGCAACCGCCCTGCTGTATATTCTGCCCTGTATAGCAAAGGTGTGTTTTTACGTAATTACCATGTTTACCTGTAACACAAGCCTAGAGGGTGTTAGGATCCCCATCTCACAGACAAGGAAACAAGCCTACAGAGCTTAAGGAAATTGCTCAAGATCATATGACTCCTAACTGACAGATGCAGCCTCTGAGCCCAGGCAGGTGGGACCGCACAGTCTGTTCTAGCTACTCCCGTGTCCTGGCAGGACCCGGAGTTCTGTCCTGTCCAAAGATCTTCCCAGCCCTTCAGCCTGACTCCCCCAGTGGGTCCAGATGGTCCCTCCAGGCTCCCACAGCCCCTTTGCTCCTATTGCCCCTGATTTGGATCCCTCCTTCTGCAGGGTAACCCCACCCACCCACCGAAAGCCCTACGGTCTGCAGGAGGACACCCTTGTCCTGTTCTGGCAGCTTCTCCCTGCAGCCAACTCCCCAGGGGTGGAGTCAGGCCAGGTTGTGAGAAGAATCATGAGAGAAGCAGAAAGGTATGAGCTTGTCGTCAGCACCTTCCTCTGATCTGAGACCTCCATCACTCGGCAGCTCCCCTCTACATCGCCCCCTCCCTCATTACAAGTGTTCCTACGACTCTGCTGTGGATCAGAGTCATCAGGGGAGGGGTCAGAATGCAGGTTACTGGGCTCCAGCCCCAAAGATCTGATTCAGAGGGTTACACAAGTGGGGCCTGGGAATTTGAATTTTTAACCAAAAATCCAGTCGGTTTTGATGCAGGGGGGTCCTCTAAACATATGCTGAGAAACATTTAGCAGACCTGCCACTCATATCTGTGAGCCCTGGGTCAAGAGTGCAAATGAAGTCCATACTATATGTTTAAATATTTAAAAGTTATAAATCAATCAAACAAACCTGTCAAGTACACCTACATAACTATTAAAACCTGGTGGACTGGGGTTTTAGACACTGAGTTCCAAGCCAGAAGGCAGGACAGCAGAGGGAGGGGCCGCCCCAGCCCCCAGCCCTCCCCCTGCTCTTCCCATCTCTGGCTCTGACACTCTCTGTGCGCTGAAAAATCTGCTGCTCAAGAAAGAGTGCCCCCAGCCTTCAAGTCCAAGCTTAGGCCACCCTCTTCCCACCCATAAACAGCTGTATCTTGACCACCTGTCGGGCTGGGACATGGGCACCAGGAGGGAGGCCTGCACTGGGGCTGGGAGCAGGGGTTCTAGGGTCCAGGTGCTGAGAGGATGGCCTGGAGGGGGCGGGGCTCCAGGTGGCCACACCCCCTGGTCCTCTCTGGCTGTCTGCCCCTGGGGAGGGTGCAACCACAGGATGATAGAGCAGGGCCTGTAAACTAGAGCTTCTCAAACTGTACTGTGAGCAGGACTCACCTGGAATCTGGAGCTTCTGAGTCAGTAGGTCTGGGGTAAAGACAAGATTCCGTGTTCTAATGGCCTCCCAGGCCAGCCGTTGCTGCTGGTCCACAGGCCTCGCTTAGAACAGCAGAGCTCTGGGGCAGGGTGGGCAGAGTTTTCCTGTAAAGGACCAGGAAGTACATTTCCAGGCTATGAAGGCCATATCATTTCTACTCAGAAAAATATCTACTTATGCTTCCTTGACCATGCTAAAGCCTTTGACTCTGTAGATCACAACAAACTGGAAAACTTAAAGAGACAGGAATCCCAGACCACCTTACCTGTCTCCTGA
>NW_011495078.1:14820331-14820481 GCF_000754665.1 Bison bison bison | reverse complement strand
TGTCTGAATTATTTATGACAACAAGGGCTGCTACTTTTCTGTCAATCTGTCTACATTTGTGAATTGACCTTCTACTTCAAAAAAGGGCTTTCCCTTCCTATTATCTATTTTATGTCTTATAAAAATCAGTATAAATTCATGGATTCTTAA
>NW_011495078.1:14818750-14819146 GCF_000754665.1 Bison bison bison | reverse complement strand
AATGTTATTTTTTAGGTCTAAATTCAAATAAGTATATATTTCTCCCAGTTTTCAACACATATTGCTGTTTTAGTTTTTGAAAAAAAGAAACACTTTCCTTAGAACATTAGGTTTAAAAAACAAAAACTCAGTTAATCCATATTATTTCTGCTTTTAAAGGAAAATAAATAGCTTACACTTAAAACCTTGTATTTTAAAAATCTCTGAAGGTTTAAAAGTGGTCTGTTGTGCTTCCAGAGATCTTCTTGAACCTTAGGATGATGCTGTTTATTCAAGAATAGAATCTATAAAAATTCATGCACAGTATTGATTTTAGACTTGAAACAAACCCTTTAAACTTAAACAGGAGTTTACTTATGTCTAACTTTTTAATACTATTAAAAATCTGATCACACA
>NW_011495078.1:14815043-14818650 GCF_000754665.1 Bison bison bison | reverse complement strand
ATAACCCTGTATGCAAGACAACAAAAGAGACAGATGTATAGAACAGTCTTTTGGACTCTGTGGGAGAGGGTGAGGGTGAGATGATTTGGGAGAATGGCATTGAAACATGTATAATATCATATGTGAAATGAATCACCAGTCCAAGTATAATGCATAACACAGGGTGCTCAGGGCTGGTGCACTGGGATGACCCAGAGGGAAGGGATGGGGAAGGAGGTGGGAGAGGGGTTCAGGACAGGGAACACTTGTACACCCGTGGCGGATTCATGTTGATGTATGGCAAAACCAATTCAATATTGCAAAGCAATTAGCCTCCAATAAAATAAATAAATAAAATAAAGGGGGAAATTACCTAAAAAAAAAAAAAGTTTTTCATGTAATGTCCTCCAGAATTAAATATGATAAGCTTTTGGATCAAACACTGTTTTGGAATACCCAAGGCTTCCACCTATTGGAATGGATACTTGTGAGCATGGTTGCTGAGTGAAAGAGTGAATTCAGTCAGAACCATCCAATGTAAACTTCTTGTAGAACATTCTTAGTGTGCCTAAGTCTTAACCTTGGTTCTTCTTAAAAAAAAAAAAAAAAAATCACACATCCCAGTTTGACTGCTAAGTCAAATCAGATGGGCCTGAAGTACAGATGAAGGTCTCATAGGGCTGGGGCATGTGATTCCTATTAGTAATGTTATTTTTTAGGTCTAAATTCAAATAAATATATATTTCTCCCAGTTTTCAACACATATTGCTGTTCTAGTTTTTTTTAAGAAAAGAAACACTTTCCTTAGAACATTAGGTTTAAAAAACAAAAACTCAGTTAATCCATATTCTTTCTACTTTTAAAGGAAAATTAATAGCTTACACTTAAAACCTTGTATTTTAAAAATCTCTGAAGGTTTAAAAGTGGTCTGTTGTGCTTCCAGAGACCTTCTTCAAACTTAGGACAATGCTGTTGATTCAAGAATAGAATCGGTAAAAATACATGCACAGTATTGTTTTTAGACTTGAAACAAACACTTTAAACTTAAACAGGAGTTTACTTATTTCTAACTTTTTAATGCTATTAAAAATCTGATCACGCAGACCACAGCCTTGTCTAACTCAATGAAACTAAGCCTTGCCATGTGGGGCCATCCAAGACAGGTGGGTCATGGTGGAGAGGTCTGACAGAATGTGGTCCACTGGAGAAGGGAGTGGCAAACCACTTCAGTATTCTTGCCTTGAGAACCCCATTAACAGTATAAAAAGGCAAAAAGATAGGAGCTGAAAGATGAACTCCCCAGGTCGGTAGGTGCCCAATATGCTACTGGAGATTAGTGGGGAATTAACTCCAGAAAGAATGAAGGGATGGAGCCAAAGCAAAAACAACATCCAGTTGAGGATGAGACTTGTGATAGAAACAAGGTTCAATGCTATAAAGAGCAATATTGCAGAGGAATTTGGAATGTTAAGTCCATGAATCAAGGCAAATTGGAAGTGGTCAAACAGGAGATGGCAAGAGTGAACATCGACATTCTAGGAATCAGCAAACTAAGATGGATGGGAATGGGTGAATTTAACTCAAATGACCATTATATCTACTACTGTGGGCAGGAATCCCTTAGAAGAAATGGAGTAGTCATCATAGTCAGCAAAAGAGTCCAAAATGCAGTACTTGGATGCAATCTCAAAAACGACAGAATGCTCTCTGTTCATTTCCAAGGCAAACCATTCAATATCACGGTAGTCCAA
Organism: Bison bison bison; assembly: GCF_000754665.1. Taxonomy (NCBI): domain Eukaryota; kingdom Metazoa; phylum Chordata; class Mammalia; order Artiodactyla; family Bovidae; genus Bison; species Bison bison. Next base: position 14,816,920 of record NW_011495078.1, on the reverse strand, counting down.
GTCTATGCCCCAACCAGTAATACTGAAGAAGTTGAAGTTGAATGGTTTTATGAAGGCCTACAAGACCTTTTAGAATTAACACCCAAAAAAGATGTCCGTTTATTATAGGGGACTGAAATGCAAAAGTAGGAAGTCAAGAAACACCTAGAGTAACAGGCAGATTTGGCCTTGGAGTACAGAATGAAGCAGGAAAAGGCTAATAGAATTTTGCCAAGAGAACACACTGGTCATAACAAACACCCTCTTCCAACAACACAAGAGAAGACTCAACACATGCACATCACCAGATGGTCAACACCAAAATCAGATTGATTGTATTCTTTGCAGCCAAAGATGGAGAAGCTCTATACAGTCAGTAAAAACAAGCCTGGGAGCTGACTGTGGCTCAGATCATGAACTCCTTATTGCTAAATTCAGACTTAAGTTGAAGAAAGTGGGGAAAACCACGAGACCACTCAGATAGGACCTAAATCAAATCACTTATGACTATAGAGTGGAAGTGAGAAATAGATTTAAGGGACTAGATTTGATAGACAGAGTGCCTGATGAATTATGGACGGAGGTTCATGACATTGTATAGGAGACAGGGACCAAGACCATCTCCAAGAAAAAGAAATGCAAAAAAGAAAAATGGCTGTCTGAGGAGGCCTTGCAAATAGCTGTGAAAAGAAGCAAAGCAAAAAGCAAAGGAGAAAAGGAAAGATATACACATTTGAATGCAGCATTCCAAAGAAGAATAAGGAGAGATAAGGAAGTCTTCCTCAGCAATCAATGTAAAGAAATAGAGGAAAACAATAGAATGGGAAAGACTAGTTATATCTCAAGAAAATTAGCGATACCAAGGGAATATTTCATGCAAAGATAGGCTCAATAAAGGACAGAAATGGTATGGACCTAACAGAAACAGAAGATATTAAGAAGAGGTGGCAAGAATACACAGAAGAACTGTACAAAAAAGATATTCATGACCCTTATAATCACAATGGTGTGATCACTCACACTCACCTAGAGCCAGACATCCTAGAATGTGAAGTCAAGTGGACCTTAGGAAGCATCACTATGAACAAAGCTAGTTGAGGTGATGGAATTCCAGCTAAGGTATATAAAATCCTAAAAGATGATGCTGTGAAAGTGCTGCACTCAATATGTCACCAAATTTGGAAAACTCAGTAGTGGGCACAGAACTGGAAAAGTTCAGTTTTCATTCCAACCCAAAAGAAAGGCAATGTCAAAGAATGCTCAAACTACTGCACAATGGCATTCATCTCACACACTAGTAAAGTAATGCTCAAAATTCTCCAAGCTAGGTTTCAACAATACATGAACCATGAACTTTCAGATGTTCAAGCTGGTTTTAGAAAAGGTAGAGGAACCAGAGATCAAATTGCCTACACCCTCTGGATCATTGAAAAAGCAAGAGAGTTCCAGAAAAGCATCTATTTCTGCTTTATTGACTATGCCAAAGCCTTTGACTGTGTGGATCACAATAAACTGTGGAAAATTCTGAAAGAGATGGGAATACCAGACCACCTGACCTGCCTTTTGAGAAACGTGTATGCAGGTCAGGAAGCAACAGTTAGGATTGGACATGGAACAGCAGACTGGTTCCAAATAGGAAAAAAAAAAAAAAAAGTACGTCAAGGCTGTGTATTGTCACCCCGCTTATTTAACTTATATGCAGAGTACATCATGAGAAACACTGGGCTGCAGGAAGCTCAAGCCGGAATCAAGATTGCCTGGAGAAATATCAAGAACCTCATATAGGCAGATGACACCACCCTTATGACAGAAAGTGAAGAAGAACTAAAGAGCCTCTTGATGAAAGTGAAAGAGGAGAGTGAAAAAGTTGGCTTAAAGCTCAACATTCAGAAAACGTG
>NW_011495078.1:14813378-14813692 GCF_000754665.1 Bison bison bison | reverse complement strand
ATGGCATCAGCAACTCAATGGACATGGGTTTGGGTAAACTCCAGGAGTTGGTGATGGACAAGGAGGCCTGGTGTGCTGTGGTTCATGGGGTCACAAAAAATCGGACATGACTGAGTGACTCAATTTAACTGAAGTGAAAATATTGATAATGTACAATAGGGCCTTTTGAAAGCCTGTGTGCTCTAATTTTAAGTTAAATATGATGGTAACAATTAATAAAGTGGATAGTTCTAGAAAAGGTAGTACTGATTGACAGCTAATCCCATATACAGCATTGTTCAAAAGCATTGAACATATCCCACATTGTTTCTTAT
>NW_011495078.1:14811008-14813278 GCF_000754665.1 Bison bison bison | reverse complement strand
ACTAGTGCACAGTCCTCACTGTGAGTATCACTGTCACAGTTAATCTTTGCAGCAGCCCTCTGTGAATCATACTATCCCCACCTCAACTTTCAAAGACCCTGAAGAGCAGTGGGCTTCCCAACCTTAAGAGCCCACACTTACCAGGTAGTAGAACATGAATCCATAGCAAATCAGTGCCCAGAGGAGCCAGTATTTGTCCCTGACTCCAGTTTGTGCTTCTCCCTGTGTACTTGTGTCATTTTAACTACATGTGCAGGAAGAACAGTTTGGTTTAGGCCATCAGATGCGGACCTCCTCAAGTACACCTTCTTCAATCTACAAACCTCCTTCATCCACACCCATCCTGTTCTCCTCTCCTGGTGATAAGAATCTCCAAGGTCAGTGATTCCACCCTGTGTCTTTGGATGCTCTTAGTCCATCCATCATCCCAACCAAAGCGATGGTTCAAGAGCAGAAACTATATTCATTTTTCAGACAAAGAAGCTGAGATTCAGAGGTTGAGATGCTTACCCGAGCATGTAACTAAGACTACATGACTGTAAGTGTCCAGAGCCTATTTTGTAAAGGATGGTGCCATTCTAGTGTCCTGGCACCTTGGGTGGTTACTGCTTTCCCACACCCACAGTGCTAGTGAGTAGTAGAGAAAGAACTGACAGATCAGTGTGACTGACTCCAAAACCAGGGCTTTCTGTTATCCCAGGCTACCTCTTAAAATCTCAAAATTATAAAATTGAGAAGGAAGGCTTGCTCTAGGTTATCATTTATTCATTCAACAAACATTTGCTGAGCACCCTCTATGTACAGATACTCTGCTGGAAGACATAATTAAAAAGTGGACAGGGCACAGTTTCAAGTGCCCTATACTAGGTGAGAAAAAGACCACGTGTGACCAGTCACACTCAGGGCAGGCTACATGCACAACAGAAAGAACAGGCCCCTTGTTTAAAAATAAAGTATCTCAAGATGGTGACAACAGGACACTAACCAAGTATGGTTCAGTTTAACATGAGAGGCGCTCAGAGTAATACACAAATCCGAGTTACCTAGGATGATGACTGATCTTAATGTGACTTCCTAGAAGAGGCGACAACTGGGCTGACCCTGGAGAATGAGGATTTCTCTACTATATGGACCTTCTCAGACCAGAAGGTATTGAGGAGAATCGCTGAGTCATCATTTTGCCTTAAATATCAGTCATCAAGAGTTTCCCCCACAGTACACCCTTATCACCTACCTCTGGAGCTGTGATACATGCCCAGGGAGAACATGAAGACATACTGTCCTGACCTTCCTTCAAGGACTTGTTATCCAGCAGCTGTTAGTGCTGCCAGTGGGTAACCTTAAACCACTAGCCCCTGTGGGGGCAGCCTAAGTGCAATGATCCATCCAGATGGAGGTATAAAGGCCTGGTCATTGAATGTGTCAGGACAACCCTGAAAGGTCATCATCACTCCAAACTCTCATGGGGTGACCTCAGGTCGTCTGGCCAGTGATCCAGCCTGATCCTTCCCTCTGCTTTACCCTGTTTCTTCCCTCCTGATTCCACAGTGTTGACCCCAAGGGCACCCCCAATACACATCCCAGCACTAAACTCCATCCGAGTCTGCATCCCAGAAAGCCAGCCTGCAACACGTATCAGAAAACATTCCAGTATTCAGGGAGGACTTTTATTGAAAATTACTGGTTACACATGTACATATAACATTTTAAAAAACCCCAATAAAATACAAAATGGTAGAAACAAGGACCTTTAGTGTGAATGTGGTTACCTTTGGTTTAAAATTCACAATCTAATGTTGTCTGACCAAATGAAATTAAGTTATATATTAATAACAAAAGAAAACTATATGTTGAACCATATGAAACTGCTACTTTATAGCTAAAAAGATTGAATGTTAGCAGTTCCACATGGCTGAATCTAATAAAAAAATCCATTAGCATTTGAAATTTAGAGAACATTATACTCATGAATAACTCATGGGTAAAAGATATAGTTAATTAATTAAATTAGGAATTAGAAAATACATAATACTATGGCTATTGACGGTGGTGAGTACCAAAACTTGCAGATTGTAGCTAAAGTGGATTTTAGGGGGGAAAAGTCAGCTTTATATATTTATGTTAGAAAAATAATGATGTTAATCTCTTTTCAATTTAAGAATTTAGAGGAAAAACCTCAAAGTTAAGGAAAAGTTGAAGGAAAGAATCATATGATGAACTAGGGGAAAAAGAGAGCATCAATCAAGCAGAAAGGTGATTCTTTGAAAACA
>NW_011495078.1:14808364-14810585 GCF_000754665.1 Bison bison bison | reverse complement strand
CAGGAAACAGATTCCTCCTAGAAAAAATGAAAACTTAATCAAAATGACTCTGCAGAAATAACACACTGAAGAGAAGCACATAATTACCAAAAGCTACCCAGACAGTGTGGCTTCACAATACTGTGAATGTGATTAATGCCACTGGATTATGTGACTGAAAATGGTTATATGGCAAAATTTATTTAACCTCTGCGCCACCAGGGAAGCCTTATGTTATATATACTTTACCACAATTTGTAATGTAAAAAAAATAAAATCCTCTATCTAGAAGACAGTCTAGCACATGTCTGTCCTTCATTAGCAAATCCCCTAGAAGGGCTCCTATTTTAAGAAAGCGTATTTTCTCTTTCTTCTCTTTCAGAACATATGATATTGTCCTTCTGTATTTAACCATATACCCCCCCCCTTTTTTTTTTTGGTTACTTAAACTATAGTATCTTGTATGTTTATCCTATCAGTTTTCTCTATAGTATTTTAATCAGAGGTCTTTTGGTGGGAAAATGGATCCTAGTCATGTTAAAGGAAGTGGACACAAAACAGTAACTTCACACAGTCTTCAAGTAAACAGAATCCCTGATATAATTGGAAAGTAATATGTAATTCTGGGAACAGTAAAAAAAAATCTGTGACAACTTTGTCTCAAATCTTAGAAAATGAGTTTGGCTCTGGAGTCTCTCAAGACACAAAACCTGGGAGACAGCTTTTATTGGTGGCCTGCACCTCTGATTTGGATAAGAAAGCAAGTAATATAACATTTAAATAAACATCATAATTCCTTTTTCAAGAGATTGAAATCACTGAGGTTGGAGATCTCCCATTTTGTAATGTGTAAATATTTGTTGCTGGTGTAAAAAAAAAAAAAGTAGAATATAGTTTATGCAGTGCAAAACCTATTGGAAAAAGGCCTTTGGAATAGACATGAACTCATAGGAGAATCACAGTGTTGACTCAAAAATTGTGAAGGCTGAGGGCTGTCCACTGGAAACATTCATAACCACATGGTAACTGTGAGTGATATCTGGCTGTCTCCTTTTGAAGTACCCCTGAGGGAAAAAAAGACAAAAACAACATGTTTAAAAGTTTTAAAGTCCTCCTCCTAAGGCAACACATTTCCAGGTTTCCTTCTTCATGTGCAGCAATCATATTACTGTTGGAGGCACAGTTTTAAAAAACCAGGGCTGTATTTATTCTATGGAGGAAGTAGCCCCATTAAAACCCTCAGTGGGGCTGGACGTAATGCCAAATAACCTGTAGATCTACTAGATTTCTGATCATTCTGATTCACAGATATGCTTTATCACTACAGTAAATTGACATGCAAAATCATTTTATTCCCTGAAATAAATTAAAAACAGGGTAACAAAGAGGATAGGAAATCTAACATCTGAACAGGGTTTGTTATTTTCACACATAAAAGGAGCATAACAGATTTGGATATTAATATTGGGTTATTATCTTTATATTTTATAAACTCTGATTGGCAAGCACTGAAACACTGGCATATATGTATGAAATATCCTGGTGTTTAGTTTGTGTGGCAAAGCAGTTATAGTCCTATAGAAATGTGGTCTGTGGATAGTGGGTCCCAAGAATGAAAAGAAAAGCAAATGCTTTAACAATGACTCAACCAAGAGACTTCTCTAAAATGTAAGATGATACCCAATAATAGGACAGCTCTCTGCCAGACCTTTGAGCTCTTGAATTCTACCAATCTAGCTGAACTGGAAGAGATACTGGTTTCCTCAGTGTATAAGCAGAACACAAAGGAAAGGAAGTGCTGTCAAGTTCCACAATCATCAGGTTTTAGTAGCTGTGTTGTATCTCAGTTCCTTACAGATGCACATAACAAAATAAAATAATGTCAGGGATTGTGAAACCTTCTCTGAACATGTTTGGGCAAAAAACAACTTCAAGTGAAACTCTTTTTCCTCAAAGAAGAATGTAAAAAATTTCATTTGAGTCTTTAAAACAAAAAATGTATCGTCTATCAGAGGCTAACTCATGTCACAAACTGAGTTGCTTAGACATAAGATTACAGGTCTCTTTTATAGAACCTGACTACAAGTGCATTGTGGGTGCTGTAAACAAAGGTATCATGAGAGAGAATGAACTTCACGCGTGAAACAGAAAAGCACTAGGACACCTACCTTCATAGTAAGTGCACTTTCTTACTCTCTTGTTGCTAACATATCCTGCTCTGCACATGAAATGCTATATATTT
>NW_011495078.1:14802604-14804592 GCF_000754665.1 Bison bison bison | reverse complement strand
TCTTTTTTGTATAGTTCTTCTGTGTATTCTTGCCACCTATTCTTAATATCTTCTGCTTCTGTTGGATCCATACCATTTCTGTCCTTTATTGTACCCATCTTTGCATGAAATTTTCCCTTGATAGCTCTAGTTTTCTTGAAGAGATCTCTATTCTTTCCCATTCTACTGCTTTCCTCTATTTCTTTGCACTGATCACTGAGGAAGGCTTTCTTAGCTCTCCTTGCTATTCTTTGGATCTCTGCATTCAAATGGGTAAATCTTTCCTTTTCTCCTTTGCCGTTAGCTTCTCTTCTTTTCTCAGCTATTTGTTAAGGCCTCCTCAGACAATCATTTTGCCTTTTTGCATTTCTTTTTCAGCAGACATAAATTTGTACAGAGAAGGGGGAAAAATATAACACTAGTAGTTTGTTTCCTCCTGCAGCTTAAGAGAGAAATTAGAAAAATGTCTGAAACTTGCAGACTATTTCCTCCTTTTGGAGACCCCTGGCCTTCTTGCCTGTTACCCTCTCACCTCCAATTTTACATGTTGAAATCCTAAACTCCACAGAAGCTCAGAATGTGACTGTATTTGGAGATGACATCTTTAAAGAGGCAATAAATTAATAAATTAAATAAAGTTAAAATGAAATCATACAGGTGGGTTCTAATCTAACAGACTGGAGTTTTCATAAGAAGAGACCAGGACACAGGTTCACACAGAGGGAAGAGCATGTAAGACACAGAGGGAAGATGGTGTCTACAAGGCAAGGAGCGAGACCCCAGAAGAAATCAACCCTGCTGACACCTTGACCTCAGACTTCCAACCTCCAGGGTTGTGAGGATATAAGTTTCTGTTTTATAAGTTGCCTACTCTTTGGTTTTTGTATGGCAGCCCTAGCGAACTACTGCCCCCTTTAGCTTTTTGTATCTAAAAGGTACTTTCTCTACTATTTCATGGATCATCCAAAAGAGTCAATCAGACAGTGATCAGCTCCCCTGAGCTACAAGTTCAAGAAAATGTGATGTGGAAGCACCTTCTTCCAGATGTTGAGTTTTCTTTTCAGATAAATGAATTCTGTTCTAATAGAGTGAAACCTCGTGACTTAGGCTAATGGTCCCCGTGTTATAGCTCTGAACAATGCATTGATATCTGATGCTTGCACATTAAAAAAACTGATAATCTTACAGCTTCTCCTCCTAAGAGGATGCAGAGTATGCAGAAATAATGTCAAGATGGCATGAGAATTCAGAAATGTATTTCTTTCTGTAGAGGGACCTGAGCCAGTGGCAGGACTGAAATCCAAGAGTGAAGTTCTGTCACCATGAACTTCGGTGACTGGCCCAACCTTGGCTACCAGGTGACAGGAGCAGTGTTCTCAGGCTCGACACAGAACGTAGTACCTAGGACAGCACCCAGCCTCCCTCAGCAATTCCCCCTCTGTGCTTCCTGGACCAGTTCACCTTGGGTAAACTCTGGACACACTCTCCTCATCCATGACATGGGATAAAAATGGACCATCAGGAGAGTAAATGAAATCATACATGTAAGAACTGTATAAATTATAAAGAACTACACAAATGTAACTTACCGTTAATATTGTTAGAGTAGGTGCAGGATTACTAGACCTGAAATCACAAGCTTTCTAATTCTATGACCTATGTCTGCATCAGTATGTATGTTACACTTGATTTAAAATATTTATTAAAAGACCAAATTTCTAATTCTGTGTCTGCTTCAAACTAGCTTAACACCAGTTATATACATAGGACCACTTTCCTTCTAAAGTACCTTAGTTTCCTCACCTGTACAAAGAGAGGGTTGAATCCTATTATCTTATTATCTGAACCAATCTAAAATTGTGTTCTATTTCTCATTACTCAATGTTATGATAATATAGTTTTAAAATGAAGACTTTGACATATAGGTGGGAACACTACTTTTTGATGTGAAATGCCTAAGGTCAAAAGAGCAAAAGGGTTTGGGAGATTCCTGGCTCTTGAGGTCTCAG
>NW_011495078.1:14799203-14799573 GCF_000754665.1 Bison bison bison | reverse complement strand
CACAGTCCACTTGGCTTCACTTCCTTATCTACCCCAAGCCCCACCATCTCACCATTGCCACCACAGTCACCTTAGACTAATCCAAAAGTCTAGAGAGGGCACACTGTAAGGTAGTGAATACTGAATCTGGAGAACTGAAAGCCCATCAGTGTGATTTTAGCTATAAAGGAAGGAGGGCGAGCAGAGTGGGACAGAACTAGAAAGTTGGGGAGGGACTGGCCGGATATTGTTTCATAAAAGTTCTTTAAAGATTTGTTCATAGGCATTGATCAAGAGAGAAAAATGTGAGATTATAGAAATTTACCAGGAGATATTGGCAAGTAAAAAGACACTTGCTCTTTGGAAGAAAAGCTATGACAAACCTAGACCT
>NW_011495078.1:14798669-14799103 GCF_000754665.1 Bison bison bison | reverse complement strand
CCTTTTTTTTTTTGGTTACTTAAACTATAGTATATTGTATGTTTATCCTATCAGTTTTCTCTATAGTATTTTAATCAGAGGTCTTTTGGTGGGAAAATGGATCCTAGTCATGTTAAAGGAAGTGGACACAAAACAGTAACTTCACACAGTCTTCAAATAAACAGAATCCCTGATATAATTGGAAAGTAATATGTAATTCGGGGAACAGTAAAAAAACATCTGTGACAACTTTGTCTCAAATCTTAGAAAATGAGTTTGGCTCTGGAGTCTCTCAAGACACAAAACCTGGGAGACAGCTTTTATTGGTGGCCTGCACCTCTGATTTGGATAAGAAAGCAAGTAATATAACATTTAAATAAACATCATAATTCCTTTTTCAAGAGATTGAAATCACTGAGGTTGGAGATCTCCCATTTTGTAATGTGTAAATATTT
>NW_011495078.1:14798116-14798402 GCF_000754665.1 Bison bison bison | reverse complement strand
CCTACACTGAAGGTCTCCCAACACAGGAGTGAGAAGGGAAGCTCCACAGTGAAGGGTAAGATCCTTTCCTAGAAACAAGGTCATTCATCACGAAGGTGACAGGCTCCAAAGAGAACTCTAGCATCTCCCTTCTCCCTCTGTCTTCCCTACTCACCCAGATGCTCAGTCTCTGTACCCAGAAACCAACATCAACTTCTTTCTTTGCCCTCAGATCCCATGTTCAATCCATCACACAGTCCACTTGGCTTCACTTCCTTATCTACCCCAAGTCCCACCATCTCACCAT
>NW_011495078.1:14792416-14793889 GCF_000754665.1 Bison bison bison | reverse complement strand
TACTTAGAAACTTACTATTTTTCATAAAATGATGGAAAATTAGTCTTCCCTCAAAATTACTTGAAACTATCAGCAGCTGGATTTAGGAATTCAGCTTTCTTAGGGTGCCTCATAACAACATTAATACCATATAACATGTCTTGTTTTTTTCCTTTGTTTTCTGGAATTAATATTATCAACAGATATCCATGAGGCCAAGTGAGCACTTAGAAACATTTCTAAGGTTCACTAAATGTTTTCCATTTACCACATTTACAAGTCAATGCAAGATTTCCTGGGGCTCAGCTCCACACCTTGGATCCACGTATGATGTGGCTTTGTCAAGAATCAGTATCTGATTCTTCCTGAGAATAGCCCTGGCAAGGCAGACCAGTTGTTTCTGACCAGCACTCAAGTTCAATCCAGATTCTGCTAATTCAGTATTCATTTTAGCAGGAAGACCTTCGATGGATTCTTTGAGTTGTACCTGTGGATTCAGAAAGAATGACATTTTTCTAAGCAAACTGCTACTGAAATAGACATGCCTTTTAGACATTAGAGCTTTGACATCCTCAGGACTTCTTAACGTGTCTTACATGTACAGCCAGGTGATGCAGAGAGCTCCTTCCAATGAGTGTTCACTGAGAAAGATGGTGGAGTTATCTCAGGACAGAAAGATCTCAGTGTCCCCCTTTCCCACCACAGGACATCCACCAGAACCCACCCCCCTCCAGGGGTTAGTTAAGGAAGTTTCTCAAAAAGTGAAGCTATTTCTCCCAATATGATTGAAACAGAAAAGTTAAAAGGATCTTTATGGTTGAGTCAAGTTTCCTAAAGTACATTTTGCATAGGAATTGGTACACTAGAGAAAAGTTTTCAAAAATTTTACAGAAAATCTGGTTATCTGAAGATATGAGCTTATTGCCCCTTTACTATTTTCTAAAGTTTAATATATGCAAGTTCAAGCAATAGTAAACTGCCACTTATACATTAGTAATACTGGAGCCCATTCTGATGATGGTTCTTTCCCAAGTTTAATCCTACAAATAGTGGACCAGTCAAGTGCATTTTCTTCAGTGTCTTAAATGCATTGTTTGTGAATGAAAATGCATGAAAAAGAAAACACAACATCTTATTTCCCCCAGTATATGGATATTGTCCATATACTTATTATCATCCAGTTGCTGAGTCATGCCCAATACTTTGCAACCCCATGGACAGCAGCAAACCAGTGTTCCTAGTCCTTCACTATTGCTTGCAGTTTGCTCAGACTCACGTCCATTAAGTTGGTGATGCCATCCAACCATCTTGTCCTCTTTTATACCCTTTTCCACCTGCCTTCCATCTTTCCCAGCATTAGGATCTTTTCTAATGAGTCATCTCTTCACATCAGGTGGCCAAAGTATTGGAGCTTCAGCTTCATCATCAGTCCTTCCAAAGGAAATTTGGGTTGATTTCCTTTAGGATTGACTGGTTTGGTCTCCTTGGTGTCCA
>NW_011495078.1:14788351-14789109 GCF_000754665.1 Bison bison bison | reverse complement strand
GGATCATCCTATCGTTCTTTATATTTAATAGTTAAATGCTCTACACACCTCTTCTCTTGCAGAATTTGATTGTAAAAGACTCACAAACTTAAATGAAATCAGAGGTGCACTGCTTTATAGGCAGGAGAAGGTGAAGCAATCCACCCAATTTAAGAAAACAAAATCCACATGCTGCTGAAAAGCAGGGTGGGTGTATAAAGACTCAGCGGTGATATCCTTCAGAAACCAGAATTACTGACTGGAAATGGTCATACCTCCAAATCTGCCTGCTCACAGTCAAGGCTCATCTGTATATTACAGATTTCAGAGCTTCCATGGAAGGGTGACACTAAATGACAAACATACCAATTCAAACCAACATGAACAATCAATCTCTCAGATTTGTGTAACAACAAACAAACAAACAGAAAAATTCTCTGAAATGAAAAGATCAAACAAACATTTAGTAGTTATTTATGTAGAGTGTTTTCCCTGTGTTTTCCTCTAAGAGTCTTATAGTATCTGGTCTTACATTTAGGTTTTCAATCCACTTTGAGTTTATTTTTGCATACAGTATTAAGGAGTGTTCTAATTTTCTTCTTTTACACATAGCTGTCCAGTTTTCCCAGCACCACTTACTGAAGAGACCACCTCTTCTCCATCGTATATTCTTGCCTTGTTTGTCACAGATTAGGTGACCACAGGTGTGTGAGTTCTCTGGACTCTCTAGCCTGTTCCATTGTGCCAGTGCCACACCATCTTGATTACTCTAGATCTAT
>NW_011495078.1:14786748-14788251 GCF_000754665.1 Bison bison bison | reverse complement strand
AGAAAAATAACCAAAATGAGACAGGCAGCATCCATAGGACTGTCTTCCTTCTGAGTGTCCATCTCTGCAGAGGAAGAAGAAAGAAACAGAACTAGAGGACCTTAAATTTTTTTTTTTAATGCCATCTTTTCCTTTTAATTGAAGTTCATAAAGAGGAGAACAGTGGTTTCCTCCTACTCATTCTCAGGTTAACTCTGTGAGTTTAGGTTCAAATATCCAGTTAGGCATCCTTTACAAATTAATAACTAGGGTTTTTGGTTCACTTAAAAACTGACTTCATTGAGTTAGTGATACCTCTTGATGAGGGTGAAGGAGGAGAGTGAAAAAGCTGGCTTAAAACTCAGCATTAAGAAAACTAAGATCATGGCATCTTGTCCCATAATTTCATGGTAAATAGAAGGGGAAAAGATAGAAGCAGTGACAGATTTCCTCTTCTTGGGCTCTAAAATCCGTGCAGATGGCAACTGTAAGCCTTGAAGTTAGAAGATGATTGCTTCTTGGCAGGAAAGCTACGACAAAACTAGACAGTGTTCACTTTGCTGACAAAGGTCCGTATAATCAAACCTATGGTCTTTCCAGTAATCATGTACAGATGTGAGAGCTGGACTATAAAAGCGCACTGAAGAATTGATGCTTTTGAACTGTGGTACTGGAGAACACTATTGAGAGTCCCTTGGAAAACAAGGGATCAAATTGGTCAATCTTAAAGGAAATAAACCCTGAATATTCTCTGGAAGGACTGATGTTGAAGCTGAAGCTCCAATATTTTGGCCACCTGATGTAAACTCATTGGAAAAGACCCTGACGCTGTGAAAGATTGAAGGCAGAAGGAGAAGAGGGAGACGGAGGATGAGATGGCTGGATGACATCATCGATTCAATGGACATGAACTTGGGCAAACTCCAGGAGATGGTGAGGGACAGGAAAGCCAGTGCTTTAGTCCATGGGCTCACAGAGAGTCAGAGGTGACTTAGCAACTGAACAACAATAACTTAGAGTGATAAATCACCCCTTTATCCAGATTCTTTAGGAATTATTTCTTTATCACATTTGTATGTTTTTCAATGAACGATTTCATAAGTTTTCTTTTAAAACAGTCATAAGGAATCAATTCCTAGAGAAACACAATGATGGGATGATTTCTCTAAGTGATATCACCAAAGTTAACAGGGCTAATTCCAAAAGCAATACATGGAAACCATATACTTCACTTTGTGAAATAAACTCACATTTCTTTCTTTTTATAGAAAGTTCCAAATGTAGTTTAAATAGAAGTAGATCTTAGTATTATCTACCACTTCAGCATTTTTATAATTTAGATTAACATTGTTTCTCTGTCCATGGAAAAATATATTCTAAAATTCTAGAGTAATGCTATCTGAGAATCTGTGAAAAAAGGTCTAAATCTGGGAAACAAATTGAAAAATAATGCACCAGTACTTCCAGTTATTTTTTTAAAGATGAAATTTGTCCTATGAATTCAAGAGTAGTGGATCATCCTAT
>NW_011495078.1:14785186-14786648 GCF_000754665.1 Bison bison bison | reverse complement strand
GGCTCCAAGATATCATATCACACTTTAAATAAAGGAAAGCACTGAAAAAGTTATAATTTAAGGAAAATAGAACAAATAACTACTATTCAAAACTATACATCTCAATATAGAATACTTCAGATTGTTTTTGAGCTTGGGAAAATAATAGAATATAGCAAAACTGAAGAATAATAAACTGGACTTTAAGGCATCCTGTCTCCATCATCGCTGTGTGCACTCTGTGTAGTAGGTGCTGTCACCCCTCACAGGAGGGGAACACAGAGGTCAGGTGGTTTCCACATTTTGTGGAACTTTCTTACTTTTCAAGAAGAAAATCTGGTGTGGCTCAGAAGGAGACACTGAAATGCAATCAACAGATGGGGAAGAGCTTTTACCAGAGCAGGGCCAGCAGTAAAGGAAGTTCACCTAACACAAGGCCCCGGGAAATGGACATGTGACCTGTCTCCACAGCAAGGACTGAACCACGTGGTTCCTGATACACAGGCTGCTGATGCCCAGGTTTCTGTATCTTTGTTTCCTGTGTGATGAGACACACTTGTGTCCTAACAGAGACACTATCAATGTCAGACATTTAACTGTACAATTTCTTCCCAGTTTTGACAGGACATTTTTGTTATTGTTTAGTTGCTAAGTCATGGACCTTATGGACTGTAGCCTACCAGGTTCCTCTGTCCATGGGATTTCCCATGCAAGAATATTGGAGTGGGTTACTATTTCCTCCTCCAGGGAATCTTCCCAACTCAGGGTTCAATCCCATTTCTCCTCCATTGCAGGCAGACTTCATCACTCAGCAACCGGGGAAGCCCCCATTCTCTACTCTTAATTCCAAATCCCAGTATCTAAGGTGTTTTGTTTTTGCTTTTTATGGAAGCAACACATCAATGATTCACTTCCAGAGTTTCATCTACTATGACCTTTTAACCTCTGTGTGATAAAGTGCTTCATCTTCAGGCACTACTCATGTTATATTTTTGGAGCTGCCTTTGCTTTTTAGCACCCCAATAGCACTAATTTCTGATGAACTTTTATCAGTTTACAGTAAGTTGGAAAGTTTTCAGTACATTAAAAATGTATTTTAGGCATATTTAGAAAAATAACCAAAATGAGACAGGCAGCATCCATAGGACTGTCTTCCTTCTGAATGTCCATCTCTGCTAAGGAAGAAGGAGGAAAGAGAACTACAGGACCTTAAAAAAATTTTAAGCCATATTTTCCTTTTAATTGATGTTTATAAAGAGGAAAACATAGTGGTTCTCTCCTACTCATTCTCAGGTTAACTCTGTGAGTTTGGGTTCACATATCCAGTTAGGCATCATACACAAATTAATTTTTGGTTCACTTAAAAACTGACTTCATTGATTTAGTGATACCTCTTGATGAGGGTAAAGAAGGAGAGTGAAAAAGTTGGCTTAAAACTCAACATTAATAAAACTAAGATCATGGCATTCAGTCCCATCATTTC
>NW_011495078.1:14781193-14782424 GCF_000754665.1 Bison bison bison | reverse complement strand
ATTTTTATAAAAACTTGTTACTTCTTGTAATTATCAACCTTAAGATTCCCACATGCAGGTATCTTCTGCATGTCTCCATGGGGTTTACACAAGCGACATAGCCAGGAGAGGGGAGGCTGGTCCCCAGTATTCGTCTTCCTTCTCTCCATTTTCTAGGTTCTTTCAAGTAAGCAGGCTACTCCTTGTATATAATCTCAACCTGTGGTCTTTCTGGGGGACATATTTAACTACTTCAGATCCTAAGCATAAAGAACACACATACTTCAGCTACCTGTTGTGTTTAAGGAAATTATTTAAGAAGAACTTTCATTTTTGCTTATTCCTGAAATTTTGAACAGAAGTTGAGGAGTACCTTCTTAAGAACACAGTATTCATCTTTGAAAGTTCCCCCCATGACTGATGGTCTATGTCCCCACTCCCCTGTCTTTGCTCCTACCCAGGTCCTTGTTATCATCACATCTTCCCCAGTTCTGACCTGTTCATGCAGGGTCAGCAGTGATGGGGATGAGCCTGGGAGGAAGAGAGACCACCATGGAAGCTCTCTGCTGCTTCCAGGATCACAGGGACCAGGGATCCAAGGAAGATGATGTGGGCCTGGCTCAGCTAAGAGAGGCAACTCAAAGAAACAGCACTGGGCTCCCCCTCTGCAGAGTCTGCTCTGAGCTTCCTAAATTCCCTAAATTGGGGTGTTGAGACACAAGCATCAATGCTTCCTACTCATTTGGGGGGGAGAGGAATGTAAGCTTTTGTACTTAGACAAGTAAATTCCAGTAGCCAAACTAACAGACTTTCTCCACCTCTGCAGCTAGCAAGACACTGTAAAGACAAAGGGCTCTTGGTTGGGGAGGGATACGATTTTGAGTATCTTCTCCTGACATATATCAACCCATGACATACAAGTACATAAACCCATTTCTAAACTGATATTTCCAAATGAGGGACAGAGCAATAGGAGTAGTATCTTCTGGCTTTGTTCTATGCTTATTCACTCTTGCTATGGTTTGGGGAGTCCTTTCAAGTGGGATGGTAGGAAAAAGGGGGAAGATATCTAATGAGTACAACACAGCTGAAGAATTGATGCTTTTGAATTGTGGTGTTGGAGAAGATTCTCGAGAGTCCCTTGGACTGCAAGGAGATAAAACTGGCCAATCCTAAAGGAAATCAACCCTGAATATTCACTGGAAGGACTGATGCTGAAGCTTCTTTAAAAATAAATTTATTATTATTATTA
>NW_011495078.1:14780670-14781093 GCF_000754665.1 Bison bison bison | reverse complement strand
GGTAAGAGAGGAAAGAATACAGAAAACTCAGGATATGCCACCAAAAAAGAGATATCTCTGAGCAAATCCACAATTAAAAAGACATTATAAAGGGAGATTTATTCGCACAAAGTTGATTAAGTAGCCAATATGCCTCCAAAGCACTGAAAATCACTAGTCATACAATATTTCAGAATGAATACTGAACTGAACTAAAAAAACTCGAAACACAAATTTAAGGTCTCCCTTAAAACTTGAATTTAGAATCAAAGACTAAATAATCATCTAAACAATGGTAAGCATTCCTTGTCAGGGGACTAACCATCATTCTACCTCAGATTTTTATAAAAACTTGTTACTTCTTGTAATTATCAACCTTAAGATTCCCACATGCAGGTATCTTCTGCATGTCTCCATGGGGTTTACACAAGCGACATAGCCAGG
>NW_011495078.1:14779403-14780084 GCF_000754665.1 Bison bison bison | reverse complement strand
ATATTTACACATTAGCACTGAAGAATAAACTAGGCTATTTTCTCCATTGGTCAGACTTCTTCTAGGGTCTGGAATCTCTCCATATATGTGAAATGAACATCCCCATATGTGTAAGGGGAACATAAGATCCTGGGGTCTGCAGCACCTCTGTCCATGGAGAGATCACCTCTGATGTTGGCATCAGCTGGTCCCCACGTTCTCTCACCTGTGTGTCAGGATAACCTGCCTCACAGAACCTCGTTAATAACTGCAAGGCCAGGAGGACCTGAAAACCACCATGACCTGTGTCATGATACTTTAATTTAAATAGTTCTTCCTAGTCATCTGCTTCAGGAGGAGCCATAAGTAAATTACTCTGGAAATATATGTGTCCTCTTGGCTTCAAGAGAGAATCCTGTACATAAGCTCATGTAGGCCATTTACATTTTATTCTGGAAGGCTCTAGTAAGCCAGGTCATAAGAATATGGATAGCAGTGAAGAGCCCAATAAGCTCCTTTAAGTGAAGGGGGCACAAAAGGGAATGCACTCATGTGGGAACAAGAGGAGAACTGACTTTTCCACAAGTGCCCGGAACTGCTCTGAATCACCATGTTCAAATCAGCCTTGGGGCTGGACTTTCCTCCTCACTTCACAAAAGCCTGAGAGGAAAGATAAAGATAGACAGACATTTATTTCCCCTA
>NW_011495078.1:14777037-14779303 GCF_000754665.1 Bison bison bison | reverse complement strand
CAGTGAACTCCTGGAGTTGGTGATGGACAGGGAGGCCTGGTGTGCTGTGATTCATGGGGTCCCAAAGAGTCGGACACGACTGAGCGACTGATCTGATCTGATCTGATATAAGTACTCTGCTAAGGACAAGATAATGTGTCTATTTGTTCAGGGTTCTAGGAAAATAGCTAAAATGAAAACATGTCACATTATATTGTTGATTTTCATCATCATCAATACACACATTTTAAGTGCACCCATGTCATCAGTGTTTTCCTATTACCAAGTCACTGAAACTGACACGCTCCCCTTAATTATCTGCAAAGCTCTAAATGTAAACACACATATACAGATGCTAACAAGTTAATTACAGTTACTATTAATAAATTACCTCTTCTAAGGCATTCCACAGTTCATTATCCGTATGCTCATTAAAGGGATCCAGATTTTCCCTCATTGTTCCAGTGAATAAAACAGGTTCCTAAATACCCCAAAATAGTGAATGTTATTACCTTAACCTGTTTTCATTTTATTCTAATGTGTACAGAATGTCAAAATTAAAATGCAGAAACATCTAAATTCATTAATTATTAATAACATAGTTGCAAATGTATGATTACAAAAAAGCATCTCTAAAATAATTTTCCATTGTACAAAGTGTGCTACAAAATATCATTTGGACTACTGAACACTAACAGAAGAAAGTGTTGAAGAAGTTTTTTCATTGTAAGGAAAAAACTGAAGACAAAGGAAGATTTGATTTTTTTTAAATACCACCCTGCTAATAAATATCTGCTTAAACACTCACACAAACATGAGAAACTTAACATTAAGATCTACATAAATTAACTGTCAATGCTGGTATGACTGGGAAATACCAACAGCATGATTAGTAGAGGTTTGTGTCTCAAAGCAAACCACTAAATATTTACACATTAGCACTGAAGAATAAAGTAGGCTATTTTCTCCATTGGTCAGACTGTCTTCTAGGGTCTGGAATCTCTCCACATGTGTGAAACGAACATCCCCACATGTGCAAGGGGAACGTAAGCTCCTGGGGTCTGCAGCACCTCTGTCCATGGAGAGATCACCTCTGATGTTGGCGTCAGCTGGTCCCCACGTTCTCTCACCTGTGTGTCAGGATAACCTGCCTCACAGAACCTCACAGAACCTAGAACTTGCAGTTACTAACTGCAAGGCCAGGAGGACCTGAAACCCACCTTGACCTGTGTCGTGATACTTTAATTTAAATAGTTCTTCCTATCCATCTGCTTCAGGAGGAGCCATAAGTAAATTACTCTGGAAATATATGTGTCCTCTTGGCTTCAAGATTCATTTTGATATTTGGCAAAACTAATACAATTATGTAAAGTTTAAAAATAAAATTAAAAAAAAAAAAGAGAGAGAGAGAATCCTGTACATAAGCTCATGTAGGCCATTTACATTTTCTCCTGGAAGGCTCTAGTAACCCAGGTCATAAGAATATGGATAGCAGTGAAGAGCCCAATAAGCTCCTTTCAGTGAAGGGGGCAGAACAAGGGAATGCACTCGTGTGGGAACAAGAGGAGAACTGACTCTTCCACAAGTGCCCGGAACTGCTCTGAATCACACGTTCAAATCAGCCTTGGGGCTGGACTTTCCTCCTCACTTCACAAAAGCCTGAGAGGAAAGATGAAGATAGACATTTCTTTCCCCTAATCATAAGGAAAAATGATACTCAGGAAGCCTTCCAAACCTTCTTTCAATATGGTCTAAGTTTTAAGTCTGGTAGAGAGGAAAGAATACAGAAAACTCAGGATGTGCCACCAAAAAAGAGATATCTGAGCAAATCCACAATTAAAAAGACATTATAAAGGGAGATTTATTCGCACAAAGTTGATTAAGTAGCCAATATGCCTCCAAAGCACTGAAAATCACTAGTCATACAATATTTCAGAATGAATACTGAACTGAACTGAAAAAACTCAAAACACAAATTTAAGGTCTCCCTTAAAACTTGAATTTAGGATCAAAGACTAAACAACCATCTAAACAATGGTAAGCATTCCTTGTCAGGGGACTAACCATCATTCTACTTCAGATTTTTATAAAAACTTGTTACTTCTTGTAATTATCAACCTTAAGATTCCCACATGCAGGTATCTTCTGCATGTCTCCATGGGGTTTACACAAGCGACATAGCCAGGCGAGGGGAGGCTGGTCCCCAATATTCTTCTTCCTTCCCTCCATTTTCTAGGTTCTTTCAAGTAAGCAGGCTACTCCCTGCATATAATCTCAACCGGTGGTC
>NW_011495078.1:14776056-14776266 GCF_000754665.1 Bison bison bison | reverse complement strand
TATCCAAGGATATGAAAGGACTTTACAGACATGCCCTTTATTTCTACTAACTAATCTCACATGGCCATTTCAGAGATGAGTACCATCAAAGCATAAAACTTGGGAATTTAAGCTCATTTATTTTCTACTGTAACCATAAGTCATAAATCTAATAGCCAGAGGAAATCTTTAAATATGGGGACTATCCAGTTTTTCTGAAAGGGATACCTT
>NW_011495078.1:14771896-14775575 GCF_000754665.1 Bison bison bison | reverse complement strand
GAACAGCCATCACCACCACCCAGCTGTAGATCTCCTTTCTTCTTGAAGAACTGAAACTCCATACCCATTAAACAACAAGTCCACTCTCCTGGCCACTCCTGGTACCCACCATTCTATATACTGTATCCATGAATTTACTACTCTAGGTAACTCCTATTAGCAGAATCATACAGTATTTGTCCTTTGTAAATGACTTATTTCACTTAATTTTTTCAAGGTTCATCTGTGCTGTAGCATGTGTCAGAATTTTCTTCTTTATTAAGGCTGAGTAATATTCTACTGTATGTATGCACACCACGTTTTGATTGTTGATTCATCTGTCAATGGGCCCTTGGGTGCCTCCACCTTTTTGCTGTTGAGAATTATGCTGCTATAACATGCATGTCCCAGTATCTCTTCAAGACCTTTCTTCCAATTCTTTTGGGTTTATATTCTAAAATAGAATTGCTAGGTCATATGATAATTCCATCATTAACTTTTCTGAGCAACAAACAAGTTGATTTCCATAGTGGTTGCACTATTTTACATTCCTATCAGCAATGAACACGGGTTCTAATTTCTCTACATCCTTGCCAACACTAGTAATTTTCTTTTTTTCTCTCTCTTTTCTTTGATAGCAGACATCTTAAGGGGTGTGAGGTGGCATTTCACTAGAGTCTGAAAAGACTATCTTGATTTAAAAATTACTTAGAGTAATCCCAGGTATTTTCAAGGTCACAGGCAGGTAGCAAGAGCTGTCCCCAAATCCACATTCACCTTCCTTTGGGTGCCATCTTGTACATGCTTCCTGATAACAGGTTTTTCAGGACACATTACACTCACATTCCAGGAAGTACATTTACCTGGCTCATTCTGTCTCATCTCCTCTCTGTTTCTCATCTCAAGACGGTATTTTTCTGAGCTTCCTTTGATAGGCAGATGATTGCTAAGTATATAAATAAAAACTCATTTTTTTTTAATCAGCAAGTCTGTCAAAGCAGAGGGCAGGATGATAGATGAGGACACAGGATCAAGGTTGCGCTTGGCTATATACCTGGAGGATAGTAATCTCTCAGTAAATATCACAGAATTATGTTGAATGAATGAACCACAGGAATGACAGCAGTGTCTACCATGCATATAATCCAGTCTCCAAACTCTCCCTGAAAGTTACACTACTTTACAAAGAAGAAGAAAAGAGAACAGAATCAGAGCCCAGGAAGAGATGGCCAAATCAACACTCCACCATCACAGCAGGCACATATGGGTCTACATGAAACACTTCACACTCATTGACCTATTTTATCCTCACAACAGATTGAGGGGGTGATACTGTTATCTGCCTTGTAAGACAGAGAAAACCAAGTACATAGAGACAGAATTCTGAGTCCCCTGCTCTTCCTCACTATTCTGTACTGCCTCCCTGGTGAAAATCATTCATTAATGGCTAAATTGTCAAAGTCTCCCCAAAGCATCTATATATCCTATAATTCTCAAAGCCCCACAATTCCATAGAAAGTTCTCCAAGGAGATAATCACTTTTTAAAAGATGTCCTGGTTTCCCACAACAAAATTACATCTGTAAGACACTTATTAACAAAATTCATGTTTCCCTATAGGAACCTCTCCAGCGCTAAACAGTTTATCCTTCTGTTCTCAGAATTATGTGATTATCAGTGAATAAAATTGTGGAAACTAAGGAAGTCTGAGTCAAGAAATCTATCTCAGTAAGTTATTAAATCACATGCACACAAAACTAACAAATGAACAACAACAACAACAACAAAAACACCTGGTATCTGATGAAAGTGTCTATTGAAAATACCTGCTGCTAAAAACATGCTCTACCGGGGAAAAAAAAGGATCAACTCATTCACTTAATTTGAAAAAAACAATCAAATTAAAAGCACTTAAACTTAGACGCCTTATACAAAGAACATGTGAGAGCGCTCTGCTGTGCGTACCTGAAGTGCAACTGACAATTTCTTCCTTAAATCGTGCAGTCCAATATGTGCTGTCAAGATTCCATCAATATAAATGCCACCTTCAGGTTCTGACAATCGAAAAAGGGCAGCAATGAGGGAACTTTTTCCAGCTCCTGTTCTTCCCACGATGCCATACTGTAAAGAGACCCAGGGGGGATGAAGAATTAACAGGATGCACAAAACACAGGAGAACCCTGATTGTTGAAGACGAATTTTTAAGGTTCTATTATATATAAAGAGTAGTCTATAAGTTTCCCAGGGCTTCCCTGGTGGCTCAGACGGTAAAGTGTCTGGCTGCAGTGCAGAAGACCCAGGTTCAATCCCTGGGTCAGGAAGATCCCCTGGAGAAGGCCATGGCAACCCACTTCAGTATTCTTGCCTGGTGAATCCCATGGTCAGAGGAGCCTGGTGGGCTACAGTCCATGGGGTCACAAAGAGTCAGAGATGACCAAGCAACTTCATAAGTTTCTCAAGCATGGCCCTGCTGGCATTTTGGACCAGATAATTCATTGTTGAGGCTCAGGGGCCTGTCCTGTATATTGTATGATGATTGACAGTAGCCATGAACCCACTAGACACCAGATGCAACCCCCAAATTGTGGCAACCAAAAATGACAGAAATTCACAAATGTCCCTGATTAAGATCACCATCATCCTAAGAATACACAACATAAACTATAGTGATTTTCATGCCTTCTAAAAATGTCAGGCAATTTTATTCAGATTTCCCTGAATAAATGTTTAATATGCTGAAAATTGTTTGTTTTCTATAATTATCATATAAGGAGCAGAAGGGGATAACAGAGGATGAGATGGTTGGATGGCATCACTGACTCAATGCACATGAGTCTGAGTAAACTCTGGGAGTTGGTGATGGACAGGGAGGCCTGGCGTGCTGCAGTCCATGGGGTCGCAAAGAGTCACACACGACTGAGTGCCTGAACTGAACTGATCATTATGTGGTATGTTAAAGGGGGAGACATATATGTGTATGCAGTGTGTGTGTGTGTGTGTAACTAACATTCACAAGTAAAGGAAGAAGACCTGAAAAATAATCTGCCTGCAGTGAAAAACTAGCAGTCTCCTAAGTGGTCCATAAGAAGTCAGCTTTTAAATTAGTTTGATTCCTACTCCCTGGATAATTTGACCTTGAGTATTGACCATGGGTAATTTTACAGAGATGTCGACAAGTCAAGACAGAGTGTTAACCCAAACAAGTGCTCACTTTCTGTGTTATTTATTTAAGAGGAATTATTCTTCGGTAAAAAAATGAAATCACTTCCTGATATTAAATATCTTAATTATATTATATCTTGAAAGGAAACATCTTCAAATATAAAATGCAGATCTCAGTCTTGAAAGAGGCCAGTAGACAAAATTTCCATAATGAGATCAACATTGATACAAATAACCTTTGCTATTTACATGAGACCTTTCATCAGAGCAGGTCAAAAGACATTTTATCAATACATTAATACTTACAACTGAACCTTGGAAAAACACATGTCAGGTGTCAGTCTATTTACTAAAACCAGAGCAGAGAGAAATTAAACGCACTAACAGTAAGATTCAAGAATCAGTACAGAGTAGGTAAAATGCTGGTGGCTGGTGGTTTAGTCACTGAGTCGTGTCCAACTCTTGCCGACCCCATGGACTGTCGCCTGCCAGGCTCCTCTGTCCATGGGATTCTCCAGGCAAGAATACTGGAGTGAGTT
>NW_011495078.1:14769962-14771241 GCF_000754665.1 Bison bison bison | reverse complement strand
TTCAATCTTTCCCAGAATCAGGGTCTTTTCCAATGAAATGGCTCTTCACATCAGGTGGCCAAAGTATTGGAGATTCAGCTTCAGCATCAGTTCTTCCAATGATTATTCAGGGTTGATTTCCTTTAGGATTGACTGATTTGATCCCCTTGCTGTCTGAGGGACTCTCAAGAGCCTTTTCCAGCACAACAGTTCAAAAGCATCAGTTCTTCAGTGCCCACCCTTGTTTATGGCCCAACTCTTACATCCATACATGACTACTGGAAAAAGCATAGCTTTGACTAGATGGACCTCTGTTGGCAAAATAATGTCTCTGTTTTTAATTTGTTGTCTAGGTTTGTCATAGCTTTCCTTCCAAGGAACAAGCATCTTCTAATTTCACGGTTGCAGTCATCGTCCACAGTGATTTGGAGCATAAGAAAATAAAGTCTTTCACTGTTTCCATTGTTTTCCCATCTATTTGCCATGAAGCGATGAAACCAGAGGCAATGATCTTAGTCTTTTGCATGCTGAGCTTTAAGCCAGCTTTTTGCACTCTCCTATTTCACCTTTATCAAGAGGTTCTTTAGTTCCTCTTTGCTTTCTGCCATTCGGGTGATATCATCTGCATATCTGAGGTTACTGATATTTCTCCTGGTAATCTTGATTCCAGCTTGAGCTTCATCCAGCCCAGCATTTCGCATGCTGTACTCTGCATGTAAGTTGAATAAGCAGGGTAACAATATATAGCCTTGAAGTACTCCTTTCCCAATTTTGAATCAGTACATTGTTCCATGTCTAGTTCTAACTATTGCTTCTTGATCTGCATACAGGCTTATCAGGACATTTTGTACCTTACATTAATCCCTAATTCATATAATATAGATGTGCCATTCTCTGCATGCAGGCAGGTTGTAGTGTGTATATATGTGGCTCATCTGTTCTGTGTACAAGCAGGCCTCAAAGATATTTTGTATTTGGCTCCAGACCACCTCAACAATGTGAATATCAAAATAAAGCAGGTTATATGAATTTTTTTGTTTCTCTATGCAAATAAAAGTTATGTTTATACTATATTGTAGTCTGCTGCTAAGTCACTTCAGTCATGTCCGACTCCGTGTGACCCCATAGACAGCAGCCCACCCGGCTCTGCTGTCCCTGGGATTCTCTAGGCAAGAACACTGGAGTGGGTTGCCATTTCCTTCTCCATTGCGTGAAAGTGAAAAGTGAAAGTGAAGTTGCTCAGTCGCGTCCAACTCGTAGCTACCCCATGGACTGCAGCCTACCAGGCTCCTCCATCCAT
>NW_011495078.1:14765745-14769862 GCF_000754665.1 Bison bison bison | reverse complement strand
GTTCCATGTCCAGTTCTAACTGTTGCTTCTTGATCTGCATACAAGCTTATCAGGACATTTTGTACCTTACATTAATCCCTAATTCATATAATATAGATGTGCCATTCTCTGCATGCAGGCAGGTTGTAGTGTGTATATATATGGCTCATCTGTTCTGTGTACAAGCAGGCCTCAAAGATATTTTGTATTTGGCTCCAGACCACCTCAACAATGTGAATATCAAAATAATGCAAGATATATGAATTTTTTGTTTCTCTATGCAAATAAAAGTTATGTTTATACTATATTGTAGTCTAATGAGGTACAATAGCATTATATAAGGTAATAGTACATACCTTAATTTCCAATGCTTTATTGCTAAAAGAATGCTAACCATCTGAGCATTTATAGGGTAACGTTAAAAATCACTGATCACGGATCAGAATAATAAATATAATAATAATGAAATGGTTTGAAATATTGCAAAAATTATCAAAATGAGACAGAGACATGAAGTGAGCAAATGCTATAGGAAAAATGGTGCCATTTTACTTGCCTGACACAGCATTGCCATAAATGTCCAATTTTTTTTTAAGTATTATCTGTGAAGCACAGTTAAACAGGTGTGCCTATATTTCTGTGTGTTCTCATACATAAATCAACACACATCAGGACACAGGTGAGAACTGATCTGTGAGAATGTGTGTATGTTCCCATGTTACCAGCTCTACTGTAACTGACCCATCTGTGCAAATAGGAACATCTGTACACTTTAGGTAAATGGACTGAGATATGTTGGGGCACCAAGGACTGCTCATGACCACAGGACTGTGAGTTCCAAACTCCAGTGAAGAGAACTAAAAAACCAGGGGACTTCCCTGGCATTCATTCCAGTGGTTAAGATTCTGTTCTTCCACTGCAGGAGGTTATGGATTTGATCCCTGGTCAGGGAACTAAGATCGCACATGCTGCATGGCCCCAAACACCCCAAAAAGGAAAAAGCAACTCACAGAAAACCTGACGCTGATTATTCCAGAGTTCAGTCTTCAAAGCTATAGTCTGAATGTCTTTTCTGAGTAACCAAAGGGTTTTACCAATTGCCCATGAAGAGTGTCACCAGTATCAGTAACCTTACATTCTTCAATCTAAAGACAGTTGGGGGACTTCCCTGGTGGCTCAGTGATAAAGAATCTGCCTGCCAATGCAGTAGACGTGGGTTCAATCCCTAGTCTAGTAGGATCACACATACCGTGAAACAACTAAGCCCATGCACCACAACTATTGAGCCTGCGCTCTAGAACCCGGGAACCACAACTGTTGAGCCGACATGCCACAACTATTGAAGACCTTGCACCCTATAGCCCATGCTCTTAACAAGAGAAGACACCACAATGAGAGGCTCACATGTGGCAACTAGAGAAAAGCCCAAGCAGCAACAAAGACCCAGCACAGCCAAAAATAAATAAATAAATAAAATTATAAAGACTCTTAAAGAAAATCTTCTGTTATTGGTTTTGCAATGGCCCCTTTCTGTTTTTCCAACCAGGTTGGTCTCTGATGATGACACAACTTATTACACACTTGCTTTTGGATCTCTCTTCACACACCAAACTCAACATATTCAACACCCAATGCCCCACACAAAACAATCCCTTCATCCGTCTTCCCTACTTTATTCTCATTACTTCTTTCCCAGGCTCACAGTGTTTAAAAAACAAATTAAATTCCTTAATCATAATCAGTGCAAATAAATTTAAAAAGTAAATAAATACTAGCTATAGCCCAGCACTCTGAAAAAAATTCTTAAAATTATATTTTTACTTCCTAGGCTGCTGCATGTGTTCTTTTTGTTGTTTCTGTATTTTTTTGTATGTGTTCTTAAAGACACAGTTCACATATTTAAGCAAAATGGGATTAATGTGAACATACTGTTATATGTGTTTTCATTTAGTATTTTGTAATGCTTTCATAATATTGTAGTACATGTGATCATTTATTTAACAAATCCTCTATTGCTGGATATTTAGGCAGTGTCAAATAGTTAGCTACTGGAAATAACTCTGTGTTAAATATCCCTGAAGCTAAATCTTTGCAAACAACTTTAAGCATTTCCTTCACATAAATTCTCAGATTTGGAACTGCTGAGAGTCAAGTATGAACTTGCCCTTGGACAACAAGTCAATCCTAAAGGAAATCAGTCCTGAATAATCATTGGAAGAACTGATGCTAAAGCTCCAATACTTTGGCTACCTGACACAAAGAACCAAGTCATTAGAAAAGACCCTGATGCTGGGAAAGACTTAAGACAGAAGGGGAAGGGGACAACAGAGGATGAGATGGCTGGATGGCATCACTGATACAATGAGCATGAACTTGGGCAAACTCCAGGAGATGGTGAGAGACAGAGAAACCTGGTGTGTGTCAGTCCATGGGGTTGTGAAGAGTCGGACACAACTAGGTGACTGAACAGCAACAACAAAGTATAAACATTTTCAGAGGAAGCTGTTAAGCTGCTAACCTACCCTCCAGAAGTATGACCATTTTTTACTCCCACCCATTGCCCTGCACATTCACAAATCCAGGTGTTAGAGCTTTGTTTTAATTGACATCAATTTGATTCCAAAAAGTGGCATCACTTTCCCACGATGTCTTACTGGAGGGAAAACAGCTCCCGCCTCCCCGCCCCCTGCACCTGCCCCCTCTGGTCCATGTGCTCTCACTTCTCAAATTAAACTCCCAAATGCCAGCTCAGCATTCAACACTACACCCTAGGATGTCTCTTCTACAAAACTGTCCTCTCATACTTCATGTACATGAGTCAGCTTCCTTGGCATCACTAGGTAATTGTGAGGGTTGAATGCAAAAACGTGTGTTACGCACTTGGTAGTTCATTTTCCTGAATGCTTTGCAGATGTCTAGGTCTTCACTCACTGGATCAGAGCATCATGCTTTTGCTTATCTTGGTCTTACCTCCCAGAATGCCTTTCACATGCATTTCCACCTGCTGAAAC
This sequence comes from Bison bison bison, assembly GCF_000754665.1. NCBI lineage: Eukaryota > Metazoa > Chordata > Mammalia > Artiodactyla > Bovidae > Bison > Bison bison. Next base: position 14,766,872 of record NW_011495078.1, on the reverse strand, counting down.
CCTAACCACACATCACTAAGTCTGTCTCACATGTCTAATTCCTTGAAAATGCTCTCCCCATCTCCTCATGTGGGCTTGTTCCAACTCTAGCTGATGTTATGTAATTTTATATAAATGTCTATAAAAATCGTGACCTCCTTCTAGCTTACAAAGTTAATATAGCCATTTTCTTGTTTCTTCAACTAGACTGTATACATTGACATCAGGATCTGTATTGGATTTGACTTTTTCTTATTTGTATTACCTGTGGTGTCCTGAGACAAAGAAACTTCCACTGGGAGATGAGATTTTTAACTCAGGCCAGAGAAATTTATGGAAAATCTATTACCATATTATTTAGGTATAAGATAAATCAGACAGAGACAGACACAGCAGATGGATCCTATAGCCATAAATACAATTTCAAATGGCCAATAGCTCATTTTCATGGGACAGACAACACTTTCTGCAATGCAAGTGGTTATGGTCATTTTACACCCTATGAAAATAATGACCATTTTGTCCAAGCATTTACTCTGGGTGCTTTACATGTCTTATGTTCTTTAAGTTGTACATCAACCCTACAGGTTACATCCTATCACTTCCATTTTGCACAAGAAAAGATTGAGGCTTAGATAACTTAGTCTGTCTGAAATATCAGAGCTCATAAATAGCAGTATGGGACTCAAATCCACATCTTTTGGCCTCTTTTCCATCTGCTGATGGGACTCTTTATCACCTGGAATGCCTGACATCTTATCATGTCCCTCTGTGTAGCTAGAACACAGAGAGTGGGGAGAGGTGTAGTTTCAGTTAAAAAAAACAGGCCTACCATAGAGAACTTACAGTCAGAAACTTAAAGCATGACGTGGACACAAGTGTATATATGGTGAACAGGAGCAAAGAGGGTACCTGAAGTCAGGTGGACCAGCTGTCAGCAGAAAGAACTGGCACCCACAGCCAGATTGAGAGAAACCTGCAGCTAAGTGGGATACATGATGCCTGGGGAACAGGTCAAACAGACCTCATGCCCTGCTTGGGGCAGCAAGACTCATTTTTTATCCCATCAGATGGTGAAACAGCCACACAAACACTGCTGCACTGGGCTGTCTCTGACTCCAGATTCAGGCAGGGCTGAGCCTGTGGGA
>NW_011495078.1:14764787-14765645 GCF_000754665.1 Bison bison bison | reverse complement strand
GCCATAAATGTCCAATTTTTTTTTAAGTATTATCTGTGAAGCACAGTTAAACAGGTGTGCCTGTATTTCTGTATGTTCTCATACATAAACCAACACACATCAGGACACAGGTGAGAACTGATCTATGAGAATGTGTGTATGTTCCCACGTTACCAGCTCCACTGTAACTGACCCATCTGTGCAAACAGGAACATCTGTACACTTTAGGTAAATAGACTGAGATATGTTGGGGCACCGAGGACTGCTCATGACCACAAGACTGTGAGTTCCAAACTCCAGTGAAGAGAACTAAAAAACCAGGGGACTTCCCTGGCATTCATTCCAGTGGTTAAGATTCTGTGCTTCCACTGCAGGAGGCATGGATTTGATCCCTGGTCAGGGAACACAGATCACACATGCTGCATGGCCCCAGACCCCCCAGAAACAAAAAAAAGCAACTCAAAGAAAACCTGACTCTGATTATTCCAGAGTTCAGTCTTCAAAGCTATAGTTTGAATGTCTTTTCTGAGTAACCGAAGGGTTTATGGGAAATAGATGGGGAAACAGTGGAAACAGTGTCAGACTTTATTTTTTGGGGGTCCAAAATCATTGTAGATGGTGACTGCAGCCATGAAATTAAGAGATGCTTACTCCTTGGAAGGAAAATTATGACCAACCTAGATAGCATATTCAAAAGCAGAGACATTACTTTGCCAACAAAGGTCCGTCTAGTCAAGGTTATGGTTTTTCCTGTGGTCATGTACGGATGTGAGAGTTGGACTGTGAAGAAGGCTGAGTGATGAAGAATTGATGTTTTTGAACTGTGGTGTTGGAGAAGACTCTTGAGAGTCCCTTGGACTGCAAGGAGATCCAACCAGT
>NW_011495078.1:14763602-14764687 GCF_000754665.1 Bison bison bison | reverse complement strand
CTCAGACCAGGGATTGAACCAGTGTCCCCAGCATTGGCAGGCAAATTCTTATCCACTGCACCACCAGGGGAGTCCTAGTTCCTTATTTTTACTTGCTATTTCTTCTGTAAATTAAAATCCCGCATCAGTTCAGTTCAGCCACTCAGTCGTGTCCGACTCTTTGTGACCCCATGAATCACAGCATGTCAGGCTTCCCTGTCCATCACCAATTCCCGGAGTTCACTCAAACTCATGTCCATCGAGTCGGTGATGCCATCCAGCCATATCATCCTATGTCGTGCCCTTCTCCTCCTTCCCCCAATCCCTCCCAGCATTAGGGTCTTTTCCAATGAGTCAACTCTTCGCATGAGGTGGCCGAAGTACTGGAGTTTCAGCTTAAGCATCAATCCTTCCAATGAACACCCAAGACTGATCTCCTTTCAGTCCAAGGGACTCTCAAGAGTCTTCTCCAACACCACAGTTCAAAAGCATCAATTCTTCAGTGTTCAGCTTTCTTCACAGTCCAATTCTCACATCCACACATGACCACTGGAAAAACCATAGCCTTGACGAGACAGACCTTTGTAGGCAAAGTAATATCTCTGCTTTTGAACATGCTATCTAGGATGTCATAACTTTCTTCCAAGGAGTAAGTGTCTTAATTTCATGACTGCAATCACCATCTGCAGTGATTTTGGACCCCAAAAAAATGAAGTCTGACAGTGTTTCCACTGTTTCCCCATCTATTTCCCGTGAAGTGAAGGGACCAGATGCCATGATCTTAGTTTTCTGAACGTTGAGCTTTAAGCCAACTTTTTCACTCTCCTCTTTCACTTTCATCAAGAGGCTTTTTAGTTCCTCTTCACTTTCTGCCATAAGGGTGGTGTCATCTGCATATCTGAGGTTATTGATATTTCTCCCGGCAATCTTGAATAGTGCCTACTATACTTTCCTATTGACTAACTTCCAGAAATCAGGACAGAAGAGGAAATAAGAGAAAGAGAATAAAGCCCCACTTCTGCTGGGCTGGCTCACTCTCATGTCCCCTGCCCACCACACCCTTCCCCTCCCCCCCACAACAGCCTCTCTCAATCAAATCCAACACC
>NW_011495078.1:14762887-14763502 GCF_000754665.1 Bison bison bison | reverse complement strand
GAGCAAAAACAAAGCAAAATCAATCTACTTTGAGAGCTGGAAAATACTTTATTGCCCAGGAGTCTCTAAAATGATCAAATCAACCACAAAATCATCTAAATGAAAAATGTAGCCTGTTTTCAGACTCTAACCAGGAAGTCTAGGGTCCCATTTATCTCACATTGGCTTTTATGTTTGGCTGTTCTGGGTCCTGATTGCCTTGGAAGAGCTGTCTAGTTGTGATGAGTAGGGGCTACTCCCTGTTGCAGTGCATGGGATTCTCACTGAGGGGGTTTCCATTGATGCTGAGCAAAGACTTCAGTAGTTGTGGCACATGGCTCAGTAGTTGTGGTGCAGGGCTTAGTTGCTTTGCAGCATGTGGAATCTTCTCAGACCAGGGATTGAACCAGTGTCCCCAGCATTGGCAGGCAAATTCTTATCCACTGCACCACCAGGGGAGTCCTAGTTCCTTATTTTTACTTGCTATTTCTTCTGTAAATTAAAATCCCGCATCAGTTCAGTTCAGCCATTCAGTCATGTCCGACTCTTTGTGACCCCATGAATCACAGCATGTCAGGCTTCCCTGTCCATCACCAACTCCCGGAGTTCACTCAAACTCATGTCCATCGAGTCGGT
>NW_011495078.1:14760531-14762393 GCF_000754665.1 Bison bison bison | reverse complement strand
GGGACCAGATGCCATGATCTTAGTTTTCTGAACGTTGAGCTTTAAGCCAACTTTTTCACTCTCCTCTTTCACTTTCATCAAGAGGCTTTTTAGTTTCTCTTCACTTTCTGCCATAAGGGTGGTATCATCTGCATATCTGAGGTTATTGATATTTCTCCCGGCAATCTTGAATAGTACCTACTATACTTTCCTATTGACTAACTTCCAGAAATCAGGACAGAAGAGGAAATAAGGGAAAGAGAGTAAAGCCCCACTTCTGCTGGGCTGGCTCACTCTCATGTCCCCTGCCCACCACACCCGTCTTCCCCCCTCCACAACAGCTTCTCTCAATCAAATCCAACACCAAAGGTTGTCTGGAGTGATGAGGGCTGGGACAGGTGAGCAGGAGAGGGAACCTGGGAGGTAGACAGGTAGAGTGAAATCAATTCATGAACACACTGCCCAGGTATCATCTCCAAACACAGAAATGAAACTAAAAGTGATACTGAGTGGACCAAGGCACAGATCAAAAATCAAGTTACTGCAGTTATTAATTCAGTCTCCAAATTCAATTTTCCCTCAAACATTTCAGAATCTCAATCCCATGATTTTCAGGTTTTAGAAGGAAGAATAAGAATCTGTTATATTCCTAAGTTGTACTACAGATAAGTCATATTTTATGGCTTTGGGGAAAATTTAAGACAAGTGCAGGTTAACAGAATTACATTTACAACAGAAAATCTGACACACACATTGTCTAAGAGTAAGTAAACACCACCTACAGTGCTCTCAGGGAAAAGATTATATCAAGAGCTGTGGTTAATATTTTCCTGACACAACAGTTCACATTTTTTCTGACCTACACTAAAACTGGAAATAATTAGGAGGGAGCTTTTGCCCTGTAACTAACTGAAGCTGCTCCCTGGGTAGCATTCGGGCATTACATTGAATATTCTTTCATGTTACAAGGGTTTCATTCATTAAATTACAGCTATAGCCATTAGATGGGTCTGGGGTGGTTAAGAGTTTTAAAGAGCAGTTCTTTCAGTTATTTACGGAGTTGTCATGTGTGTGTGCTGGTTCCTGCTTGCTCACACCTGTGTAAGTCACTCACCCTCACAACCAGCAGTCCCTCAGCACCCTCTCTGTGCCTTGCAAAATGCTACTTTCTGGGAACAAAAACGAAAACAAGATGCTCCCTGATTATAAAAAGCTTCAAAGTACTATGAGATGCAGATCCCAAATTACAAAGCATGCCACAGGTGCTATCTTTTAATTATGATGAAATTCACATAACATAAAATTTAACCATTTAACCATTTTTAAGTGGATAGTTTGGTGTTCAGTACATTCACATTGCTGTGCAACAAAGCTTGAGTTTTGTTTTTTTTTTGCTTCGTAAAACTGAAATTCTTACCCATTAAAAACAACTCCCCATTTCCCCTCCCCCAGTCCCTGGAAACCACCATCCTTCTTCCTGTCTTCTTGGATTTGACTACTCTAGGAATCTCACATAAATGGAATGAGAGTATTCATTTCTTTTGTGTCTGGCTTATTTCATTTATTAAGATGTCATCAGGTTTATCCATAGGTCAGAATTTTCTTCCTTTTTAAGGCTGAATAATACTTCATTGTAAGGATTTAGTTCCTTCCAACTTTTGGCTGCTATGAACATAGGTGTACCATAAATGTTACCTTAAAAGAATATAAAAGACACTAAGGGTATATTAGTGTGTGTGTGTATAAAAGTATATATATACACTAATAGTATAGTGTGTGTGTATATATACACTAATATGTATATTAGTATATTAAGTATATGTTAGTACATTAAGTATATGTTAAGTATGTATATTAAATATATATAATATATATTAGTATAT
>NW_011495078.1:14758478-14760204 GCF_000754665.1 Bison bison bison | reverse complement strand
GGGCTGTCTCTGACTCCAGGTCCAGACAGGGCTGAGCCTATGGGAAATCCCTCCAGTCCCTGCAGGAGGCTGGTGTGGGGAAGGCGGGACAGCAGAATGAAAAATGCCTGTGATGGAAGACAGACTCCACTGGAAAGACACAAATAATGCAGTGGAATCACACAGAATTAGATTATAATGTAAAAGTGCAATTTATAGAGCATAAAGGTAAGGAAATCTAGTGGCACAGAATATTCTAGAGCCTCCTGCTCAGTCACAACAGAGATTTGAGAATTCTTAAGTTCAATTTCAAACTGTCAAAGCACATTTCTTGGGAATCACAGGTTATCACTCATAAAAAACTGCCCATGGGAGGGAAAGGAGGAGGTTATGTTCAGCTGTAATGCTGAGTCAAGAGGTCTGGGTGATCCTGAGACTCTGCATTTCTAAGAAGCTCCAGGAGATGTAGGTGCTGCTGCCTCTGGCACCACAGTATGAGTCACAAGGAATTAGGAAGCCAGCAGGGGAAGGGGGACAATCTGGGAGTAAGGAGAGTGGCTTTTAAGAAAATATTATGTATAAAAGGAGGAATGTAAGAAACTAATACTTTTGCACATTATAGCATGGTCTACTAAGCGTCTGTAAAAATGTATCATCCAAATAATAGCTGTGAGCAAAAACAAAGCAAAATCAATCTACCTCGAGAGCTGGAAAATACTTTATTGCCCAGGATTCTCTAAAATGATCAAATCAACCACAAAATCATCTAAATGAAAAATGTAGCCTGTTTTCAAACTCTAACCAGGAAGTCTAGGGTCCTATTTACCTCATGTTGGCTTTTATGTTTGGCTGTTCTGGGTCCTGATTGCCTTGGAAGAGCTGTCTCTAGCTGTGATGAGTAGGGGCTACTCCCTGTTGCAGTGCACGGGATTCTCACTGAGGGGGCTTCTATTGATGCTGAGCAAAGACTTCAGTAGTTGTGGCACATGGCTCAGTAGTTGTGGTGCAGGGCTTAGTTGCTTTGCAGCATGTGGAATCTTCTCAGACCAGGGACTGAACCAGTGTCCCCTGCACTGGCAGGCAAATTCTTATCCACTGCACCACCAGGGGAGTCCTAGTTCCTAATTTTTACTTTATATTTCTTCTGTGAATTAAAATCCTGCATCAGTTCAGTTCAGTCACTCAGTCATGTCTGACTTTTTGTGACTCCGTGAATCACAGCACGTCAGGCTTCCCTGACGTCCGTCACCAACTCCCAGAGTTCACTCAAACTCATGTCCATTGAGTCAGTGATGCCATCCAGCCATCTCATCCTCTGTCGTCTCCTTTGCCTCCTGCCCCCAATGTCTCCCAGCATCAGAGTCTTTTCCAGTGAGTCAACTCTTCGCATGAGGTGCCCAAAGTATTCAAGTTTCAGCTTTAGCATCAGTCCTTCCAAAGAACACCCAGGACTGATTTACTTTAGGATGGACTGGTTGGATCTCCTTTCAGTCCAAGGGACTCTCAAGAGTCTTCTCCAACACCACAGTTCAAAAGCATCAATTGTTCAGCACTCAACTTTCTTCACAGTCCAACTCTCGCATCCATACATGACCACTGGAAAAACCATAACCTTGACTAGATGGATCTTTGTTGGCAAAGCAATATCTCTGCTTTTTTTTTTAATTTAGTTTTATTTTTTAACTTTACAATATTGTATTGGTTTTGCCATATATCAACATGAATCTGCCACAGGTATACACGTGTT
>NW_011495078.1:14756841-14758378 GCF_000754665.1 Bison bison bison | reverse complement strand
AGACCCTACCTCTATCTGAAGTCCTGGTTCCTCACTCCTGATTGGGTCATTATTGAAGCTCTTCTCTGATGGACACAAGGTCACCTCACGGCCCCTGCAGGAGTGGACTTGAGGCTATGCTATGGTTCCAGCAGCAGCTCACACAGCCCAGTAAGGATCAGATCTGGGCTAAGAAAGAAGCAGTCTGTGCGGGCGGCAGAGGGGGCAGGGGGCTGGCAGCTCAGTGTGGGTGAGTGGAGGACAAGGCTACAGGAAGGGCTAAAGGACAGGGAAGGAGGCTGCAACCAGAGGGCACCATGGGAGGAGGAGGAGATCTCAGAAATACAAACAAGAAAAGATGGAAAGGAATGAGATTGGAGTTAAGGTCAGGAAGACAAGGCTGACATCCCAGACTTTGTATGAATAATCAGGTGTCACATATAGTGTCCTGAGTCAGGTTAAGATGGAACCCCAGAGCCCATCAACTACCATGAGGGAGCTCACAACACAGGGGAAAAATTGCTGGTATACCCATGCCATGGTCAGTTTCCAAGAAAGATCCACCTACAATGTCACTGATATAATCTGCATCCATTAGGAGCAAACAGTCCCCCTGACATAGTGGTAAGGAAGCCAAGAACAGATGTGGTGCTAAATCTTTAGCTGGATTTAAAGAGGCGAATGGATTAAACTAACCTTTTCTCTTGAGTAAATGGATGTTTCTAGGTTCCTCAATATCAGAGGACTGTCTGAGTTATATCTGAAGTTCACACTGAAAAGGGAAATCCTTCCGTTGGTGGGCCAGAATGGTGGAGGACGATACTCAAGTTCCCAGGGCTCTTCTTTCTCAAGGTCTGTATATTCAATTACCCTTTCTACTGACATCATCTGAAAGACATATGACATCACATGAGTTAGTATCAGAGGATCTAGTTTATAGGTGTTCAGAGATTGTAAATGAAACCTCCTGCTTTTATATGGTTCAGAATATCTCAGGTCTCAACATCCACAAAGGACAGAAGTAGGAGTCTGATGAGGCCTTGGATGATTTGCAAACTTGCTCATCATCTTCAATACTTTTACACACGACTACTTCCTTCAATTTTATATAAAAGCTAAAAAAATTAGAGAAATGAATGGTAAGATTTTATTGATCCACCTTTCACATCTAAAAAAAAAAAAAAAAACAAGAATTTTTTGAAAGAAAAGAAGAACACTAATGGACATCAATCAGTATGTGTGGCTACAGAAGGGCCATGTGTTACAGATGTTCAGAACTGGACAGTCATCAAACATCACTTTAGTAATTAGTCACTTTCTACTCTGTTAGAAGAAATAAATGGAGAAACTTCATTTTTATTGTTTTTCTCCCTTTAGGAGAAGGTACAAATATTCAAAAGTGTATAATTTACTTATTGACTAAGACCTCTTCAGTTCAGTTCAGTTCAGTCACTCAGTCATGTCCGACTCTTTGCAACCCCATGAATCGCAGCATGCCAGGCCTCCCTGTCCATCACCAACTCCCGGAGTTCACTGAGACTCACGTCCATTGAGTCAG
>NW_011495078.1:14755310-14756614 GCF_000754665.1 Bison bison bison | reverse complement strand
CTGGTATCCCCATCTCTTTCAAAATTTTCCACAGTTTATTGTGATCAACACAGTCAAAGGCTTAAACAACCATAACTCCACACCTTTAAGAGCACATTTTGGGAGAGAGCCTATCCTACCAGAGAGAAGGGCTCTCAGCAAATTCAGGTGCTCAATACACACATGAATAAGTGACAAAATGGAGGGGAGGGGTGCAGGAACATATTAATTAAATAAACTTTAAAATACTGGATTCTTTTCTTTTGCCAAAAATAAGAAATTACCCATTAAGAAGCAAAGATAAACTAGCTGCTAAGAAACGAGCTTATGTTGTCTCCAGAATTTCAGAACCTCTCTCCTACAGAGACATTTATTGTATTTGAAGACAGTTTGTGATGAATATAAAACCCTCTGACATGACATACATATGTGGGAAAATATGTATATATTTTTATTAACTTTAAGCAGATGGAAAGTGAAAGTGAAAGTCAGTCAGTCGTGTTCTGCTCTTTGCAACCTTATGGACTGTAGCCTGCCAGACTTCTCTGTCCATGGTGATTCTCCAGGCAAGAATACTGAAGTGGGTAGCTATTCCCTTCTCCAGGGGATCTTTCCAACCCAGGGATAAAATCTTTCTCTTTTGTGGCTCCTGCATTGCAGGTGGATTTTTTACCATCTGAGCCACAAGGGAAGCCCACGAGCAAATGGAGGAGAACATAAAAAAAACTTTGTAAGATAATAGTAAAAAAAAAAGTTTTATTATTTTATGTAAGAATTGCTTTTATGCCATATAACAGCAAGGAGGCCTGAAAAGGCTAAGAACAGAAAAATAAACATCACCATGTTCTCAACTTCAGCACTTTGCCTGACGCACCACTGGAACATCCCCGTGAGTACGAGAGAGAGAGACAGGACCAGGCCAACCTGCCCGAGATCCAAGGCTAAATGAGGAAGAAGAGGAGTAAAATTAGTCTACTTCTCAACCCCTCACACAGGTCCTTCTGTCACTTTACAAAGATGACTCCTTTATTTTTGTGATTTTTATTGGAGTATATAGTTGATTTACAAAGTTGTGTTAGTTTCAGGTGTACAATAAATTAGCCAGATATATACATATAATCTGTTCTTTTTAAATTATTTTCCCATATATGTCATTACATATAGTCCATACCCCATGGACTGTAGCCTACCAGGCTTCTCTGTCCATGGGACTTTCCAGGCAGAAGTACTGGAGTGGATTGCCATTTCCTTCTCCAGGGGATCTTCCCAACCCAGGGATTGAACCCAGGTCTCCCACATTGTAGACAGACACTTTACCATCTGAG
>NW_011495078.1:14743846-14755210 GCF_000754665.1 Bison bison bison | reverse complement strand
ACTGGTTGGATCTCCTTGCAGTCCAAGGGACTCTCAAGAGTCTTCTCCAACACCACACTTCAAAAGCATCAATTCTTTAGTGCTCAGCTTTCTTCACAGTCCAAGTCTCACATCCTTACATGACCACTGGAGAAACCATAGCCTTGACTAGATGGACTTTTGTTGGCAAAGTCATGTCTCTGCTTTTTAATATGCTATCTAGGTTGGTCATAACTTTCCTTCCAAGGAGTAAGCATCTTTTAATTTCATGGCTGCAATCACCATCTGCAGTGATTTTGGAGCCCAAAAAAATAAAGTCGGACAGTTTCTACTGTTTCCCCATCTATTTCCCATGAAATGATGGGACCAGATGCCATGATCTTCGTTTTCTGAATGTTGAGCTTTAAGCCAACTTTTTCACTCTCCTCTTTCACTTTCATTAAGAGGCTTTTAAGTTCCTCTTCACTTTATGCCATAAGGGTGGTGTCATCTGCATATCTGAGGTTATTGATATTTCTCCCAGCAATCTTGATCCCAGCTTGTGCTTCATCCATCCCAGCGTTTCTCAAGATGTACTCTGCATATAATTTAAACAAGCAGGGTGACAATATACAGCCTTGATGTACTCCTTTTCCTATTTGGAACCAGTTTGTTGTTCCATGTCCAGTTTTAACTGTTGCTTCCTGACCTGCATATAGGTTTCTCAAGAGGCAGGTCATGTGGTCTGGTATTCCCATCTCTTTCAGAATTTTCCACAGTTTATTGTGAGCCACACAGTCAAAGGCTTAAACAACCATAACTCCATACCTTTGAGAGCACATTTTGGGAGAGAGCCTATCCTACCAGAGAGAAGGACTGCCAGCAAATTCAGGTGCTCAATACACACACGAATAAGTGACAAAATGGAGGGGAGGGGTGGAGGAAGATATTAATTAAATAAACTTTAAAATACTGGATTCTTTTCTTTTACCAAAAATAAAGAATTACCCATTAAGAAGCAAAGATAAACTAGCTGCTAAGAAATGAGCTTATGTTGTCTCCAGAATTTCAGAACCTCTCTCCTACAGAGACATTTATTGTATTTGAAGACAGTTTGGGATGATTATAAAACCCTCTGACATGACACACATATGTGGGAAAATATGCATATATTTCTATTAGTTTTAAGCAGATGGAAAGTGAAAGTCAGTCAGTCATGTTCTGCTCTTTGCAACCCTATGGATTGTAGCCTGCCAGACTTCTCTGTCCATGGGGATTCTCCAGGCAAGAATACTGGAGTGGGTAACCATTCCCTTCTCCAGGGGATCTTTCCAACCCAGCGATAAAATCTTTCTCTCTTGTGGCTCCTGCATTTCAGCCAGATTTTTCACCATCTGAGCCACCAGGGAAGCCCTTAAGCAAATGGAGGAGAACATTAAAAAAAACTTTGTAAGATAATGTGAAAAAGAAAAAAAAAGCTTTATTATTTTATGTAAGAATTGCTTTTATTCCATATAACAGTAAGGAGACCTGAAAAGGCTAAGAACAGAAAAATAAACATCACCATGTTCTCAACTTCAGCACTTTGCCTGACGCACCACTGGAACATCCTCGGTGAGTACGAGAGAGAGAGACAGGACCAGGCCAACCTGCCCGAGATCCAAGGCTAAATGAGGAAGAAGAGGAATAAAATTAGTCTACTTCTCAACCCCTCACACAGCTCCTTCTCTTCACTTTACAAAGACGACTCCTTTATTTTTATGATTTTTACTGGAGTATAGTTGATTTACAAAGTTGTGTTAGTTTCAGGTGTACAGTAAAGTGAATTAGCCAGATATATACATATAATCTGCTCTTTTTAAATTATTTTCCCATATATGTCAATCAGATCAGATCAGATCAGTCGTTCAGTCGTGTCCGACTCTTTGCGACCCCATGAATCGCAGCACGCCAGGCCTCCCTGTCCATCACCAACTCCCGGAGTTCACTGAGACTCACGTCCATTGAGTCAGTGATGCCATCCAGACATTACAGAGTATTAAATAGAATCCCCTGTGCTATACAGTAGGTCCTTTTTAGTTATCTATTTTATTATATAGTAGTGAGAAGACTCCTTTATAATATTTAAATCATTTGCATGCAATGATAGTATCATTCATAATATTACTTCTGTTGTATGAGACAACAATACATTAAAAACAAACAAACAAAAAAAATCACTATGAGGGACTTCCCTGGTGGTCCAATAGCTAAGACTCCAAACTTCCAATGCAGGGGGCTCGGGTTCAATCCCTGGTCAGGCAACTAGACTCCACATGCCACAACTAAGAGTTCACATACTGCAACTAAAGTCTTGCCTATTATAACTAAGACTGAAGGTCCCACATGCCCCAGCTAAGACCCAATGCAGCCAAATAATTAAGTTAATTTTTTTAAAATATGAATTTAGAAAGAACTAACAAAGTTGTTGTTGTTGTTAAGTCACTAAGTCATGTCTGACTCTGGTGACACCATAGACTGTAGCACTACAGGCTTCCCTGTCCTTTGTTATCTCCCAGAGTTTGCTCAAATTCATGTCCATTGAGTCCGTGATGCTATCTAACCGTCTCATCCTCTGTCACTTCCTTCTCCTCCTGCCTTCAATCTTTCCCAGTACCAGGGTCTTTTATAATGAATCAGCTCTTCGAGTTAGGTGGCAAAATTATTGGAGCTTCAAGTTCAGCATCAGTCTTTCCAGTGAATATTCAGGGTTGATTTCCTTTAAGATTTAATGATTTGATCTCCTTGCTGACCAAGGGACTCTCAAGAGTCTTCTCCAACATTACAACTTGAAAGCATTCAATTCTTCAGCCCTCAGCCTTCTTAATGGCCCAAATTTTACATCCACTGACAGCTCTTACATGACTACTGGAAAAAACATAACTTTCACTATATGGACATTTGTTGGCAAAGTGATGTCTCTGCTTTTTAATATTCTGTATAGATTTGTCATAGCTTTCCTTCCAAGAAGCAAACGTCTTTTCATTCATGGTTGCAGTCACAGTTTGCAGTGATTTTTGGAACCCAAGAAAATAAAATCTGTCACTGCTTTCAATTTTTTCCCATCTATTTGCCATGAAGTGATGGGACTGGATGCCATGATCTTAGATCTTTGAATGCTGAGTTTTAAGCCAGCTTTTTCACTCTGCTTTTTCACTTTCATCAAGAGGCTCTTCAGTTTCTCTTCACTTTCTGCCATTAGAATGGTTTCATCTGCATATCTGAGGTTATTGATATTTCTCCCAGCAATCTTGATTCCAGCTTATGCTTCATCCAGCCTGGCATTTTGCATGATGTATTTTGCACATACGTTAAATAAACATAGTGATAACATATAGCTTTGTCATACTCCTTTCCCAGTTTTGAATCAGTTCATTGTTCTATGTCTAGTTATGTTTCTTCTTTACATGCTTTCAGGTTCTCAGGAGACAGGTAAGATGTCTGGTATTCCTATCTCTTTCAGAATTTTCCACAGTTTATTGTGATCCACAGAGTCAAAGCCTTTCAACATAGTCAATTAAGGAGATGTTTTTTTCTGGAATCCCCTTGCTTTCTCTATGATTCAATGAATGTTGGCAATTTGATCTCTGGTTCCTCTGCCTTTTCTAAACCCAGCTTGTATAGCTGGAAGTTCCCAGTTCACATACTGTTGAAATCTTTGAAGGATTTTGAGTATAACTTTATTAGCATGTAAAATGAGTGCAACTGTATGATAGTTTGAACATTCTTTGGCATTGTCTTTCTTTGGGATTGGAATGAAAACAACTCTCAGTCCTGTGGCAACTGCTGAGTTTTTCAAATTTTCTGGCATATTATATGAACAGCATCATCTTTTAGGATTTGAAATAGCTAAGCTGGAATTCCATTACCTCCACTAACTTAGTTCATAGTGATGCTTCCTAAGTTCCACTTGACTTCACAATCCAGGATGTCTGGCTCAAGATGAGTGACCACACCATCGTGGTTATCCAGGTCATTAAGATCTTTCTGGTACAGATTTTTCTGTGTATTCTTGCCACCTCTTCCTAATCTCTTCTGCTTCTCTTAGGTCCTTACCATTTTTGTCCTTTATCATTTAATCCCACCTGGAGTGAGATACACTTGACAGTATAATATAGTTGAGGATGCCATTGTTCAGATTTTTGTCCTTATGCTACAATTATCATTATGTAATTTCACTTTCTACATCCAATGTAGCTGCAGTTGAAATCACAAAAACAAGGCAATGGATTCTAAGAGCCAGTGCTTTTAAATCTAAAATATTACTCTCATTTTTCCATTATTAAAGACTGTAATTCAGGGCTATTTCTATGGTATAGTGAGGGATGGTGAATTCATGCCACACATTCCAACAACTGCTCATCTGGGACCCACACAGCAGTGAGGATACTGTTTTTGCTATAGAGAATCTTTCTCAGACCCCTACAACCAAGGATTCCAAGTAACCCAAAAGCTAAAACCTAAAACCTAATCTGTACAAAAAGCTTAATAGTAAACCTGGTTCTCTCCATCCAGCTATAGCACACTACCTAGGATGTTCAGAGGTCATCTTGCTACAGTTATGTAGATCTCAACCCATTCAAAGAAAGATAAAAAGATAAAAGATCTCAATGAAGACCTACTGTAAACAAACAAGCAAACTACTCAAAAGCAATCTACAGATTCAGTGCAATCTCTATCAAATTACCAATGGCATTTTTCACAGAATTAGAACAAAAATATCTACATTTTGTATGGAAATACAAAATACCATGAATAGCCAATGTAATCTTGAGAAAAACAAAGAAGAAAAATGAAGCTAGGAGGAATCATGTCCCCTGTCTTCAGACTATACCACAAAGCTACAGTAATTGAAACAGTATGCTACTGGCACCAAAAACAGAAATATAGATCAATGGAACAGGACAAAAGTCCAGAGATAAACCCATGCACCTGTGTCACCTATGAGAAAGGAAGCAAGGATATACAATGGAGAAAGACAGTTTCTTTAATAATTGGTGCTGGGAAAACTGGACAGCTACATCTAAAAGAATAAACTCAGAACACTCCCTAAGACCATAAACAAAAGTAAACTCAAATAGATTACAGACCTAAGTGTAAGACCAGACATTAGAAAACTCTTAGATGAAAACATAGGGAGAACTCTCTCTGACATAAATTGCAGTAAGCTTTTTAACCCACCGCCTAGAGCAATGAAAATAAATAAAACACAAACAAATGGGACCCAATTAAGCTTAAAAACTTTTACACAGCAAAAACAAACAAACAAACAAAGACAACCTGCAGAATGGGGGAAAATATTTGCAAATGAAGTTACTGATAAGGGATTACTCTCAAAAATATACAAACAGTTCATGCAGATCAATATCAAAAATAAATAAGTAAACAGCCCAATCAAAAAATGGGCAGATTAAAACAGACATTCTCCAAAGAAGACATACAGATGGCCAAAAAGCACATGAAAAGATGATCAACATCTCATTATTAGAGAAATGAATATCAAAACTGCAGTAAAAAAATTTTTTTTAAGTAAAAACTACAGTGAGGTTTCACACCAGTCAGAATGACCATCATCAAAAAGTCTACAAACAATAAATACTGAAGAGGATGTGGAGAAAAGGGTAAATTAGTCCATGTAAATTAGTACAGCCACTATGGAGAACAATATGGAGGTTATTTTAAAAACTAAAAATAGACACACAAAAAGATGCCAGGATTCTTGGCCTCTGGAGGAGAAGAATTCAGTCCAGGGTCAGAGACGAGGCTTGATCGCTCAGAGCTTGTGTGTAATAAAGTTTTATTAAAGTATAAAGGAGATAGAGAAAGCTTTTGAGATAGGCATCAGAAGGGGTCAGAAAGAGTACCCCCTTGCTAGTGTTATCCATGGAGTTATATACTCTCTAATTAGTTATTACAGTTAATCAAAAGAATGTCTGGAGGTTGTAAAGACCTCAATAGGTCTACTCCCATAATTTGCACCTTAAGATAACAGGATTAGCCAGAAGGATTTTTTCCAGAGACTGTCCTCAAGCAGGATACATTATAATATAATCCTAAGGAATGTAGAGGGACAAAAATGTTTGTCCTTTTTTCCTCCTTAAGAATTCCAGACCCCTCTCTCCTTGGGGACCCCTGGACTTATCAATCTGCCTAGGAATTGACTCTCTCACTACTAAGATCCAGCAATCTCACTCCAGGGCCTATATCCAGAGAAAACCATAATTTATAAGGATACATGCACCCTAGTCTTCACTGCAGGACTATTTACAACAGCCAGGACATGGAAACAACCTAAATGCCTGTCAACAGATCAATGGACAAGGAAGATGCGGTACCATATATACAATGGAATGTTACTCAGCCATAAAAAAAGGGCAAAATAATGCCATTTGCAGCACCATGGGTGGACCTAGAGATTTGCATACTGAGTGAAATAAGTCTGAGAAAAATAGAATATGATATTGCTTACATATGGAATATAACAAAAGGCTACAAATGAACGTATCTACAGAACAGAAGTAGAGTAACAGGTGTAGAAAATAAACTTATGTTTACCAGGGGATAAGGGAGGGGAGGGATAAATTGGAAGACTGGGACTGACACATACATACTACTATATATAAAATATTAAACTAGATAATTAATGAGAAACTACTGTAAAGTACAGAGAACTTTGTAATGATCTATATGGGAAAGTAATCTAAAAAAGAGTGGATATATGTATGTGTATAGAAGATTGACTTTTCTGTACTTTGGAAACTAAGACAACAGTGTAAATGAACTATACCCCAATAAAACTTAAAATAAAAATTAAAGAATGGCCTGAGTGAGCCAAAGCAGGGGCCCAAGGCACCACAGGTCTGCTGCAGCAGGCATGTCATACCTGGTCTTTGCTCCTAAAGATTCCAAAAGTCAAAACCAGAAATTCTTTTCTAAAGGACTATTCATTTGAATTATTAATCAAGTGCAAATTACTAAAAAGAATACAGGCACCCCAATGTTCGTGGGGTGTGGAAAAATAATTTTTTAAAACGTGAATATATGTATAACAGATTCACTTGGCTATACACCCAAAGCCAACACAACATCATAAATCAACCATATGCCAATCAAAAAATTTTTTTAAAAATTATCCCAACAAGGACTTACTGTAAATAAATAAGTAAAAGTAAAAAAAAAGATAAAAGTTCTCATCAAGACACAAATGACTTTACATGGAAACTGTGGAGTCACATGCTGCAGACACTTTAATACAACTCATTAGAACCAATGAGTATATATTAGACAAGATGACAAGTGTTTAATAACTACAAACAAAGCTATAAACTGTAAACATACCACAAATATTCCCATCTGTACTTACTTTCTGCCAGAATCAGGGCCCCAAAGGCAACAAGGGTGACAAAGATGGCACAGATGACATCCAGATACACAGCGAGCCATCGGGACGTCGTCAAAAGCAGGAACCAAGCCTCTGCATTTGTGAATCATAATAAGTGTAATACATAAACAGAAAAAACGTGTTAGCTGCTTCTCATGAGGGTGAGAATTTTCTCAGTTGAGCTACAGAAGATTTTACACAAGGTAGGACAGCAAAGTCACACACCTATAACTTCAAAGGAACCTGAAGATTCCAGAAAACTAGGTTCAACACAAAACAACATATGGGACACAGAGGAATCAGTCCAGGAAGCATGCTTTGAAAACTTCAACCCACAGGTTATCAAGAGAAATACCATCATAAGAAAGAAGATGGAAAAACATCTCATTGGTGTGTTCCCTGCAGTGCTGGGCCTCAACATGAAGATCCTCCTCTCAAAGGGTCAGCTGTTCCCAGCTCTGAAAGCAGAGAGCACAGCTCACACCATTTCCAGCACCTTCTGCCCTCACTACAGGGCCTGAGGTGGTTATTCTTAGGAACCAGTGTCCACATGACCATCAGTTAACAGGATCTGTATGTGACTTTCAAATGGCATGTTATCTTCAAAATACATTAATGATTGGAAAGTTTGGCCAGGATTTTATAGACTTAGAAGAAATTCTGAATTTTATACCTAGATGGAAAACAAACAAACTTCACTGATACAAAGCATATTCAAGTGGGTAGCAAATCAGGAACTTATTTTCCTCAACACTTCTGCTACCCTCAATCTATGCTCTCAAAAGACTTGGCAAAGCACACCCTGAGGGGGAAGAACAGCCACCACCTGGTTCTGAAAATAAAGTTTTATTGGAATACAGCCATTGACTAATGTATGTTCTTTGCCTGTCTTTGTGCTACAATGGCAAAGATGAGTAGTTACAATAGAGACAGCACACAAAGCCTACAATATTTTCTATCTGGACCTTTGGAAAAAAGAAAAGCTTACTGAATCCTGCCTTAAAGAGACAGACATCCACAGGGCACAGTGATGGAAGGACAATGCAGGCCAGTCAGGGGAGAAAAGCAGGGCTGTGAGGGGGAAGAGGGGAGCACAGAGGGGATGCTGAGAGGAAGGAGTGGGGGAGGCATGTGTGCAGAGGGCAACATGGGCTGACACACAGAGAGGCGCTGGCCAGCCAGGCTACCTGAGACAGAGGTCAGGCCTCAGAAGGGAGCACATTCCATCCTTAGAAATCATCTCCAGAAACTTACAGACCTGAATGCAAATCCTGGTATGCATCAAACAGCTCCTGAAACTTCTGTTCAGCTTTGTATGCCCGGATGGTCCAGAGTCCCCGGAGAGAAGATGCTAAGTGGGAAAACACCGGGCTCCGAGCTGGGGAAGCAGAGACAGACACACATCAGAGAAAGTCAGGGAGGCTGGACGCGAGGAAACCACTGCCTCCCGGGCTCTGAGGTCACACGTCCTACCAAAGGGAATCCTCCATGTGACCCTCAAATTCCTGCTCACACCATGCTACACTTTAATGACCTGGGAATGAGAGATTCTCTTTGAAACTATCTTTGATCAAATTCAAAATCCCAGCTAGATTTAGATAAAGAAATTCTTTACTGGTTCTTTCATCAACGTCCTCTCAAATAGTTCTCCCTCCATATTCTTCTGGTATCTTTCCAGGTGGAAATTGCTCACAATTTATTAGAAGTATAGTGAAGTATAGTTGATTTACAATAATCTGCTAGTTTCAGGTATGCAGTATAGTCATTCAGTTCTTTTCTCTGATTATATTCCATTATAGGTTATTACAAGACACTGAATAAAATTCTCTGTGCTTTACACTTAATCCTTGTTATCTATTTGACGTATTAATAGTAGTGTGTCTATTAATCCCATATTTCTAATTTGCTCCTCACTCTTTCCCAATGCCCTTTGGTAACCACAAGTTTGTTTTTTATGCCACTGAGTCTATTTCTAGTTTGTGTATAGATTCATTTGTATTATTTTTAGATTTCATGTATAAGTGATATCATATGTGTCTTTCTCTGACTTTCTTTACTAAGAATAATACTCTCTAGATCCATCCATGTTGCTGCAAATGGCAATATTTCATTTTTTTTACCATAGGTGAGTAATTATCATTCACTAATTTTTTAACCAGTAGCATTTTAAACTTTAATTCCTCATTAGAGTCCTCACCACACTGAATTTTGATGAGCTACCTGTGCATTGATTCCACCTTAGATGAGTAACCAAGGGCTGAGATAGAGTCAGTACATCCCCCACCCTGGACCAGAGCCAGACACAGGACAGGAATGAGATGAGTAAGAAAGTGGACAGTCTGCCGCCTCCCCCATCCTGGGCCTCTCCCTGCACCTGCGCCAGGATTCTCTGTACGGGTCACGGAGCACCTGGTTCTGCACTGCCCTTGTGCCCACAGGACCCGGCAGATGAGGAGCCTTTGAATAGTCTTGACTTCTGCTCCAGGAACATGATGGATGTTTTTATATCTGCCTGCTGGACACCTGTCCTGTTGTTTGGAGGGCACTGTGGCCTGTGATACTCACATCACCCTTTTAGAAGCTGACAGTGGCCTCAGTGTCCATCTTTTGAGTGACTTCATGTGGTTGGGGGCCTGATGTCACATGACTTCCCATTCATTTCCTGCCATCTTCTCTAAAAGCACACTGACCATGAGCACCAGGGTCAGGCTCTTGCCTGTCAGGGAACAGCTGGGCTGCAGGCTGCCAGGCAGGGAGGACCCTTACATTTCTCATTCCCCACCATGAATGAGGATGCAACTTGCTATTGCCAGGGGCACATGCTGAGCCTCTGACCTCTGTCTGGAATGAGTGATAACTTGAGCTGTATCAGCAGGAAATACTGACATCACTTTGTTACCTGTGTGGGTTCTAGAGAAGACCTGTTAGTACAACTAGGTTGTTTATGGGAAGTTAGTAATGCAACTTACATGAGGCTACAGAGATTTTATAAAATGATGGGGGAAAGAATCCAGAGGGAAACTCCAAACTGTTTTCAGGTCCTCACTCCTTAGTCCAGTATCTGAATGCCTGTCTGGTGACAGTTCAGTCAGTACAGACGTGTACCTGGGCACTGCACATTTGGAGGGGTTGAGGTACAAACAAGTAAAGACACAGAACCTCCTCTTGTGTTTAGTGTCCCCAGTTCTATAAAGAAGGAAGGAGCAGGGGTGGTCCTAAGATGGCAGAGGAATAGGATGGGGAGACCACTTTCTCCCCCACAAATTCATCAAAAAATCATTTGAATGCTGTACAAATTCCACAAAACAACTTCTGAATGCGGGCAGAGGACACCAGCCACTCAGAAAGGCAGCCCAATCTCTTTGAAAGGTGGTCGCCTCTATCTCCTCCCTACCTCTTCTCTTCTCTGCCTAAATCTGTTGGGTCTCTTTGGGTGTTCTGGGCTGTGGAGAACACTTAGGGAACTGATTACTGATTAGATTTGTCTCTCTCCTTTTGACTCCCCATCTTCTCCTCCTGGTCACCTCTATCTCCCTCCTCCTTCTTCTCTTCTCCATGTAACTCTGTGAACCTCTCTGGATGTCCCTCACTGTGGAGAATTTTTCACCATTAACCTAGATGTTTTATCACTGGTGCTGTATGGATGGGAAAGTCTTGAGGCTACTGTAAGAATAAGACTGAAAGCCAGAGGCAGGAGGCTTAAATACAAAACTTGAGAACACCAGAAAACTCATGGAACACTAATCAACAAGAGCTCATCCAAAGCCTCCATACCTACACTGAAACCAAGCTCCACCCAAGAGCCAACAAATTTCAGAGCAAGACATACATACCAAGCTAATTCTCCAACAACATAGGAACATAACCCCTAGCATTAAAATACAGGTGGCCAAAAGTCACACCAAACCCATAGACACCTCAAAATTCACTACTGGACACTTCATTGCACTCCAGAGAGAAGAGATCCAGCTCCACCCACCAGAACA
>NW_011495078.1:14742400-14743746 GCF_000754665.1 Bison bison bison | reverse complement strand
TAATCCCTATCAAGCTACCAATGGTATTTTCCAGAGAACTACAACAAATAATTTCACAATTTATATGGAAATACAAAAAGCCTCGAATAGCCAAAGCAATCTTGAGAAAGAAGAATGGAACTGGAGGAATCAACCTGGCTGACTTCAGGCTCTACTACAAAGGCACAGTCATCAAGACAGTATGGTACTGGCACAAAGTACCATAGACCAATGGAACAAAAATAGAAAGCCCAGAGATAAACCCATGCACCTATGGACACCTTATCTTTGACAAAGGAGGCAAGAATATACAATGGAGAAAAGACAATCTCTTTAACAAGTGGTGCTGGGAAAACTGGTAAACCACTTGTGAAAGAATGAAACTAGAACACTAACACCATACACAAAAATAAACTCAAAATGGATGAAATATCTAAATGTAAGACCAGAAACTATAAAACTCCTAGAGGAAAACATAGGCAAAACACTCTCCAACATAAATCACAGCAGGATCCTCTATGACCCATCTCCCAGAGTAATGGAAATAAAAGCAAAAATAAACAAATGGGACCTAATTAAACTCAAAAGCTTTTGCACAATGAAGGAAACTATTAGCAAGGTGAAAAACAGCCTTCAGAATGGGAGAAAATAATAACAAATGAAGCAACTGACAAAGAATTAATATCAAAAATATATAAGCAGCACCTGCAGCTCAATTCCAGAAAAATAAGCGACCCAATCAAAAATGGGCCAAAGAACTAAACAGGCATTTCTCCAAAGAAGACATACAGATGGCTAACAGACACGTGAAAAGACGCTCAACATTACTCAATATCAGAGAAATGCAAATCAAAACCACAATTAGGTACCATCTCATGCCAGTCAGAATGGCTGTTATCCAGAAGTCTACAAACAATAAGTACTGGAGAGGGTGCAGAGAAAAGGGAACCCTGTTACACTGTTGGTGGGAATGCAAACTAGTATAGTCACTATGAAGAATAGGGTGGAGATTCCTTTAAAAACTTCAAATAGAACTGCCATATGATTCAGCAATCCCACTGCTGGGAATACATACTGAGGAAACCAGAATTGAAAGAGACACATGTACCCCAATGTTCATTGCAGCACTGCTTACAATAGCTAGGACATGGAAGAAACCTATATGTCCATCAGTGAATGAATGGATAAGAAAGTTGTGGTACATATACATAATGGAATATTACTCAGCTATTAAAAAGAATGCTTTTGAATCAGTTCTAATGAGGTGGATGAAACTGGAACCTGTTATAAAGAGTGGAGTAAGTCAGAAAGAAAAACACCAATACAGGATATTAATGCATATATGTGGAATTTAGAAAGAGGAGCTA
>NW_011495078.1:14741971-14742300 GCF_000754665.1 Bison bison bison | reverse complement strand
AAAAGAAGAGAAGCGAAAAGCAAAGGCGAAAAGGAAAGATATAAACATCTGAATGCAGAGTTCCAAAGACTAGCAAGAAGAGATAAGAAAGCCTTCCTCAGCGATCAATGCAAAGAAATATAGGAAAACAAAAGGACGTGAAAGACTAGAGATCTCTTCAAGAAAATTAGAGACACCAAGGGAACATTTCATGCAAAGATGGGCTCGATAATGGACAGAAATGGTGTGGACCTAACAGAAGCAGAAGATATTAAGAAGAGGTGGCAAGAATACACATAACTGTACAAAAAAGATCTTCACAACCCAGATAATCATGATGGTGTGATCAC
>NW_011495078.1:14740382-14741744 GCF_000754665.1 Bison bison bison | reverse complement strand
TGGGACATAAATCTAGCCTTGGTAAATTCAAAAAAATTGAAATCATTTCAGTCATCTTTTCTGATCACAATGCAGTAAGATTAGATGTCAACTACAGGGGAAAAAAAAAAACTATTAAAAATACAAACATATGGAGGCTAAAAAACACACTTCTGAATAACCAAAAAATCACAGAAGAAATCAAAAAAGAAATCAAAATACCCATAGAAACAAATCAAAATGAAAACACAACAACCCAAAACCTATATGATTCAGTATATGATTCAGTAAAAGCAGTGCTAAGGGAAGGTTCATAGCAATACAGGCTTACCTCAAGAAACAAGAGAAAAATCAAATAAATAACCTAACTCTACACCTAAAGCAACTAGATAAGGAAGAAATGAAGAACCCAGGGGTTAGTAGAAGGAAAGGAATCATAAAAAATAGGGCAGAAATTAATGAAAAAGAAACAAAGGGGACTATAGCAAAAGTCAACAAAACTAAAAGCTGGTTCTTTGAGATGATAAATAAAATAGACAAACCATTAGCCAGACTCATCAAGAAAAACAGGGGAAAGAATCAAATCAACAAAATTAGAAATGAAAATTGAGAGATCACAACAGACAACACAGAAATACAAAGGATCATAAGAGACTACTATCAGCAATTATATGCCAAAAAATGGACAACTTAGAAGAAATGGATAAATTCTTAGAAAAGTATAACTTTCCAAAACTGAACCAGGAAGAAATAGAAAATCTTAACAGACCCATCACAAGCACGGAAATGGAAACTGTATTCAGAAATCTTCCAACAAACAAAAGCCCAGACTTCACAGGTGAATTCTACCAAAAATTTAGAGAAGAGCTAACACCTATTCTACTCAAACTCTTCCAGAAAATTGGAGAGGAAGGTAAACTCCCAAACTCATTTTATGAGGCCACCATCACCCTAATAACAAAACCAGACAAAGATGCCACAAAAAGAGAAAACTACAGGACAATATCACTCATGAATATAGATGCAAAAAATCCTCAACAAAATTCTAGCGAACAGAATCCAACAACATATTAAAAAGGTCATACATCATGACCAAGTGGGATTTATCCCAGGGATGCAAGGATTCTTCAATATTCATAAATCAATCAATGTGATACACCACATTAACTAATTGAAAGATAAAAACCATATGATTATCTCAATAGATGCAGAGAAAGCCTTTGACAAAATTCAATACCCATTTATGATAAAAATCCTCCAGAAAACAGGCATAGAAGGAATATACCTCAACATAATAAAAGCTATATATGACAAACCCACATCAAACATTATCCTCAATGGTGAAAAATTGAAAGCATTTCCCCTAAAATCAGGAATAATACA
>NW_011495078.1:14735527-14739130 GCF_000754665.1 Bison bison bison | reverse complement strand
CGAAGAGTTGACTCATTGGAAAAGACTCTGATACTGGGAGGGATTGGGGGCAGGAGGAGAAGGGGCCGACAGAGGATGAGATGGCTGGATGGCATCACTGACTCAATGGATGTGAGTCTGAGTGAACTCCAGGTCATGGTGATGGACAGGGAGGCCTGGCGCGCTGCAATTCATGGGGTCTCAAAAAGTCGGACATGACTGAGCGACTGAACTGAACTGAACTGAAGAAAGATGGTAACAGTGACTCTATATGCGAGACAACAAAACAGACACAGATGTAAAGAGCAGACTTTTGGGCTCTGTGGGAGAAGGCGAGGGTGGGATGATTTGAGAGAGTAGTATGAAACATGTATGTTCACATATGTGAAACAGATCACCAGTCCAGGTTCAATGCATGAGACAGGGTTCTCAGGCCCAGTGTACTGGGATGACCCTGAGGGATGGGATGGGAAGGAGGTGGGAGGTGGGTTCAGGATGGGGAGCACATGTACACCCTTGGCTGTTTCATGTCAATGTATGGCAAAAACCACTACAATATTGTAAAGTAATTAGCCTCCAATTAAAATAAATAAATGAATTAAAAAAAAAGATGGAAGGAGCTGGCTTCCTCTTGTAAGTCACTGGGGCTCAGAGAGGGTGGAAAGCCCTGGGCTAGGGGAGGACAGCCTGGGCTAGGGGCCAGGTGACCATCCACTCAGCTCTGAGTGGGACTCTTTCCTGCCTGGGACATCTGACCGGGAACCTAACTGTTAGATGCTCAGCTGTAATATTGCTTTAAAGAAAAACCCTTCTCTGACCAGCGATATGTTCTAATCTTTCCCCTTTTTACTTCATTTAGGCACAGAGCTGAAAGTGATTCAGTGATGCTTTTGATCATCCAGTTATGTACCTGTGTTCTCATTTCAGCATCCACACTGCTCTCTCTCTTCACTCTATTGAGTAACTTTTTAGCTGCCTATAACTTTGTGTTGTAAGAGCAACATAAACTCAGATTGAGCTCAAGCTCCAAATAAGAAATTCTGGAAGCTGTGTTCAGGTCTTTTCTGTATCCCTACCAGATATCCCAGTCACCCTCAGAACTCATCCAGTCTGGACACTGGGTGCTCACAGGGATGATACAGGTGAATTCTGGGGCTCATCACTCTGTCAGGAGGACCTGAAAACCCAGCTCCAGAGAGCAGAGAAAACTCACAAGAACCAGGCTCCCATTTCCACTCCACAGAGAGTGACATCAACACTGTTCATCACAGACAGGGCTTCTGAACAGGAAGCAGACGTGGCTGTTCCCCCAGGGAAAGTCCTGGAGTGAACTCTTTGGCGTGGCCTCCCTCACCTGCTTCCCTGTCAGGAGATCAAAGTGCAGCTGATTCTCTCCAGCAGGCATGGAAGGTGGGGTCGACTTTAGAAACCAGGTATCATCTCAGCCTTGAAAACCAGGGAACCCAAACACCCCATCACCTACTTCACCTCAAACCCAAGAGTTATAGGCCAGGGAATCTGGAGCCATGAAAATCTATCCTTTTTCTTTCAAACCCCACTTAGGGCTGAGCAGAATGCCAGGATGAGTGAACTGGAAGGTCTGCCAAAAAGTTAAGTAGAACATGGGGAGAGGGGATGTCAAGGCTCTGTTGTTATGTTGCCCAAAGTAGCATCTTTTTCCCACAAGCACTGAGCTCACTGTCTTGAAGAAGACTATGCCACAGCCATAGCATCAGCCCACAGTCACAGATGTGTAAACCTACAGTTCACAGGACTCACAGCTGTGTTTCCCATAATGCTGAGGACATTTGGGAACACACCCCACAAGTGTGGGGTGTAGATATTCCTTGGCAGGGAGACCTCCCTGGCTGATAGCCCTGCTTCAGGTTATTATTCAAGCTATGTGAGACCTGCTAGTTGTGAATAAGTTCTCAATTGCCTCTTATTCAAGGTTCTAATGCCTTTGGTAGTGGCCAGCAGGCACTCTACAAGAATCTACTCAAGAAATCCTCTTGAGATCCCCAGAGACTAAGGGATTAAGAGCACTGACTGCCCAGTATTAACTATATTAACCCATCTAAGTGATAGACCTGGGCATAAGACCCACACTATCTTATTCCCAAGGTTGTGCTTTTAATCACAGCTGCAGTGTCTCAGAGGGAGAATAATCAGGGTTAAGAATGCCTGTGTGTGATGATGTGCATTTTTCTCCAGACTTTGTTATTTGTGTTCAGAAAACCACCAAATCTTACTCAGCTAATATCCAACAGCCTTAGCCATTATTGCATATCTTATTAATCACCTTGTGCTCAGTCGCTTCTGTTATGTCCAACTCTTTGCAATCCCATGGACTGTGTAGCCCACCAGGCTCCTCTGTCCATGGAATTCTCCATGGAAGAATACCTAGATCTTCCCAACCCAGGGATTGAACCCGCATCTCTGACATCCCCTGCATTTACAACTAGCACCATCTGGGAAGCCCCATTAATTACCTTATGTTGAACAAAGCCCCTGGGAATCTGGCATGAGAACCCCTTAAAACAGGTGTATTAGGATCATGGATTAGGATCATTCTCACTTTCTCAGTTGCTCAATCATGTCTGACTCTTTGAGACCCCATGGACTGTAGTCTGCCACACTCCTCTGTCCCTCGAATTATCCAGGCAAGAATACTGGAGTGGATTGCCATGTTCTCCTTCAGGGGATCTTCACAACCCAGGGATTGGACCTGTTTCCTGTGTCTCCTACATTGACAGGTGGATTCTTTATCAATGAGACACCTGGGAAGCCCTAAAATACACTATCAGTTACTATTTAGAGGAAGCAGCAGTGTTATTATTTACAGCACAGACCTACCTCCCCAGGTTCGTAGGTGTCCAATATGCAACTGGAGAAGAGCAGAGAAATATCTCCAGAAGGAATGAAGAGGCTAAGCAAAAGCAGAGACAATGCCTAGTTGCAGACGTGTCTGGTGGTGAAAAAAAGTCCAATGATGTAAAGAACAATACTTCATAGGAACCTGGAATGTTGGGTCCATTAATCAAGGTAAATTGGAAGTGGTCAAATAGGTGCTGGATTGCAAGAGTGAACATTGGCATTTTTGGAATCAATGAACTAAAATGGATGGGAATAGGAGAATTTAATTCAGATGACCATTATATCTACTACTGTGGGAAAGAATCCATTAGAAGAAATGGAGTAGCGCTCATAGTCAACAAGAGTCCAAAATGCAGTGCTTGGATGCAATCTCAAAAATGAGAGAATGATCTCCATACATTTCCAAAGCAAAGCATACAATATCACAATAATCCAAACCTAAGCCCCAACCACTAATGCCAAGGAAGCTGAAGTTGAATGGCGCTATGAAGACCTATAAGACATTCTAGAATTAATACACACACACACACACACACACACACACACACACACACACACACAGTCATTTTCATCATAGGG
Source organism: Bison bison bison (assembly GCF_000754665.1). Taxonomy (NCBI): domain Eukaryota; kingdom Metazoa; phylum Chordata; class Mammalia; order Artiodactyla; family Bovidae; genus Bison; species Bison bison. Next base: position 14,735,695 of record NW_011495078.1, on the reverse strand, counting down.
GACTAGAATGCAAAAGTAGGAAGTCAAGAGATACCTGGAGTAACAGTTTGACCTTGGATTACAAAACAAAGCAGAGTAAAGGCTAACAGTTTGGCCAAGAGAACACACTGGTCATAGAAAACAACCTCTTCCAACAACACAAGAGAAGACTCTACACGTGGACATCAC
>NW_011495078.1:14734317-14734675 GCF_000754665.1 Bison bison bison | reverse complement strand
AAAAATGATTCTGTGTAAGTGCTGCACTCAATATGCCAGCAAATTTGGAAAACTCGGCAGTGGCCACAGGACTCGAAAAGGTCACTTTTCATTCCCATCCCAAAGAAAGGCAATGCCAAAGAGTGCTACCACAAAACTGGACTCATCTCACATGCTGGCAAAGTAATGCTCAAAATTCTACAAGCCAGGCTTCAACAGTACGTGAACCATGAACTTCCAGATGTTCAAGCTGGATTTAGAAAAGGCAGAGGAACCAGAGATCAAATTGCCAATGTCCAGTGGATCATCATTGGATCATCAACATTGATTGGATCATCAGAGTTCCAGAAAAACATCTATTTTGGCTTTATTGACTATG
>NW_011495078.1:14731035-14733901 GCF_000754665.1 Bison bison bison | reverse complement strand
TCTGTCTAGTCAAAGCTAGGTTTTTTTCAGAACAAGACCCAGTTTCCCTCTCAGTCAGTTTCTCCCATCAAGAAGCTTCCATAAGCCTCTTATCCTTCATCATCAGAAGGCAGGCAGACCAAAAACCACAATCGTAGAAAACAAACAAATCTGATTACATGGACCACAACCTTGTCTAACTCAATGAAACTATGAGCCATGCCGTGTAGGGCCACCCAAGACAAACGGGTCATGGTGGAGTGTTCTGACTAAACGTGGTCCACTGGAGAAGGAAATGGAAAACCACTGAGTATTCTTGCCTTGAGAACCCCATGAACAGTATGAAAAGGCAAAAAGATAGGAGACTGCAAGATGAACTTCCCAGGTCAGTTGGTGCCCAATATGCTACTAGAGATCACTGGGGATATAACTCTGGAAAGAATGAAGAGACAGAGACAAAGCAAAAACAACACCCAGTTGTGGATGTGACTGCTGATGCAAGTAAAATCTGATGCTATAAAGAGCAATATTGCATATGAATCTGGAATGTTATGTCCATGAATCAAGGCAAATTGGAAGTGGTCAAACAGGAGATGGCAAGAGTGAACATTGAAATGAATCAGTGAACTAAAATAGACTGGAATGGATAAATTTAACTCAGATGACCATTATATTTACCACTGTGGGCAAGAATCCCTTAGAAGAAATGGAGTAGCCATCATACTCAAGAGTCTGAATGCAGTACTTGGATGCAATCTCAAAAACGACAGAATGATCTCTGTTCATTTCCAAGGCAAACCATTCAATATCACAGTAATACAAGTCTATACCCCAACCAGTAATGCTGAAGAAGCTGAAGTTCAATCGTTCTATGAAGACCTACAAGACCTTCTAGAACTAATACCCAAAAAAAGATGTCCTTTTCATTATAGGGGACTGGAGTGCAGAAGTAGGAAGTCAAGAAACACATGGAGTAACAGCCAAATTTGGCCTTGGAGTACAAAATGAAGCAGGGGAAAGCCTAATAGAGTTTTTCCAAGAGAACACACTGGTGATAGCAAATAACCTCTTCAAACACCACAAGAGAAGACTCTACACATTGACATCACCAGATGGCCAACACTGAAGTCATATTGATTATATGCTTTGCAGCCAAAGTTGGAGAAGCTCTATAGAGTCAGCAGAAAAAAGACCAGGAGCAGACTGTGGCTCAGATCATGAATGCCTTATTGCCAAATTCAGACTTAAATTCAAGAAAATAGGGAAAACTAGACCATTCAGGTATGATGCAAATCAAATCCCTTATGATTATACAGTGGAAGTGAGAAATAGATTCAAGGGATTAGATCAGATAGACAGAATGCCTGAAGAACTATGGGCAGAGGTTCCTGACATTGTACAGGAGGCAGGGATCAAGACCATCCCCAGGAAAAAGAAGTGCAAAAAGGCAAAATGGTTGTCTGAGGAGGTCTTTCAAACAGCTATGAAAAGAAGTTAAGCAAAAGGCAAAGGAGAAACGGAAAGATATACCCATTTGAATGTAGAGTACCAAAGAATAGCAAGGAGAGATAAGAGAACCTTCCTCAGTGATCAATGCAAAGAAATAGATGAAAACAATAGACTGGGAAAGACTAGAGATCTCTTCAAGAAAATTAGAGATACCAAGGGAATATTTCATGCAAAGATGGACACAATAAAGGACACAAATGGTATGGACCTAACAGAAGTAGAAGATACTAAGACAAGGTGGCAAGAAAACACAGAAGAGCTATACAAAAAAGATCTTCATGATCCAGATAACCACGATAGTGTGATCACACTCACCTAGAGCCAGACATCCTGGAATGTGAAATCAAGTGGGCCTTAGGAAGCATCACGACCAATAAAGCTAGTGGAGGTGATGGAATTCCAGCTGACCTATTTCAAATCCTAAAAGAGGATGCTGTGTAAGTGCTGCACTCAATATGCCAGCAAATTTGGAAAACTCAGCAGTGGCCACAGGACTCGAAAAGGTCACTTTTCATTCCCATCCCAAAGAAAGGCAATGCCAAAGAATGCTACCACAAAACTGGACTCATCTCACATGCTGGCAAAGTAATGCTCAAAATTCTCCAAGCCAGGCTTCAATAGTAAGTGAACCATGAACTTCCAGATGTTTAAGCTGGATTTAGAAAAGGCAGAGGAACCAGAGATCAAATTGCCAATGCCCACTGGATCATCACTGGATCATCAACATCGATTGGATCATCAGAGTTCCAGAAAAATATCTATTTCTGCTTTATTGACTATGCCAAAGCCTTTGACTGTGTAGATCACAACAAACTGTGGAAAATTCTTCAAGAGATGGGAATACCAGACCACATTACCTGCCTCCTGAGAAATCTGTATGCAGGTCCGGAAGCAACAATTAGAACTGGACATGAAACAACAGACTGGTTCCAAATCGGGAAAGGAGTACATCAAGGCTGTATATTGTCACCCTGCTTATTTAACTTACATGCAGAGTACATCATGAGAAATGCTGGGCTAAAGGAAGCACAAGCTGGAATCAAGATTGCCAGGAGAAATATCAAGAACCTGAGATATACAGATGACATCACCCTTATGGCAGAAAGCAAAGAACTAAAGATCCTCTTGATGAAAGTGAAAGAGGAGAGTGAAAAAGTTGGCTTAAAGCTCAACATTCAGAAAACAAAGATCATGGCATCCAGTCCCATAACTTCATGGTTTGGGGAAACAATGGAAACAGTGAGAGACATTAATTTCTTGGGCTCCAAAATCATTGCAGATGGTGACTGCAGCCAGGAAATTAAAAGATGCTTGCTCTTTGGAAGAAAAGCTATGACCAAACTAGACAGCATATTAAAAAGCAGAGACATTACTTTGC
>NW_011495078.1:14727117-14728680 GCF_000754665.1 Bison bison bison | reverse complement strand
CTTAACCACAGGACCTCCAGGGAAGTCCCTGTCCCCCATTATTCTAAAACTAGGAAGGTGTATGGAGTAATCAACTAAATGCATACTGAACAGATCTCCATCCTGTGTTCTCATAGGGGATAATTTTCAGCATCATTTATATAAATAGTTTTGAGAAAGGGGTATACAGTGTGGTATCACCCAAATACTGATAATGATAAATAACAAACCTGAAAATAACAGGGCTTATCTTTTCAATAGAGCTTCCCTGGTGGTTCAGACATTAAAGAATCCACCGGCAACGCAGGAGACCTGGGTTCAGCACCTGGGTCAGGAAGATCCTCTGGAGAAGGGAACGGCTACCCACTCCAGTATTCTTGCCTGGGGAATCCATGGACAGAGGAGCCTGGTGGGCTACAGTCCATGGGGTCACAAAGAGTCAACATAACTGATGACTAACACACATCTTTTCAATACATTTAACAATTACAACTTACTTAATGTGTTAAACATGTATTTTTTCAAATATATTACTTCTGACATGTATTTCCTGAGGTCTCCTTTCCTTTTCCTAATCTTTTCCTTTCCTTGTCATGTCTGGTAACTTCAGGAGAAGAAAAATTCTCTATATTAGTTCCTTCTAATTAATTCCTTCTGCATTAGTTCCAACATGATGAAATACTTTCAAGAATAGCATTCACAGAGTGGATACTCTGTGTAAGGAAGTGTGTCGTGAACAAGACAGAAATGGTCCCTGTTCTCATGGTGCTCACATCTGTCCTCCCTGGGCTAAAATGCAAAGTGCAGCTCCATTTGCCTTAAGGGCCAAACCCACTCTCAGGGGCCATAACTTTCAACACCTAATGTTAACAGTGAGAAATTCCACAGAACAGTCTAAGGAATTTCAGGGGTCTGGTTAATTGCCGTACAAATGGAAGCCAGCACGCACTGTCATCCCAAACTGAGAGCCCAGGTACTCACTTGTACATTCCAGGTGTTTCACATCTCGTGACGTCTCTAAGAAATATCGCCAAAGAACAAAGAAAAGGATGCCAAGGGGAATCACAGGTATAGCAATCCAAGGAATTGCAGCCACCATCACACCCACCACACCAATCACAAGTAGAAATGTCTGAAATAGCAAAAATACAGAGGCTTTCATGTCAATGATACTTTTCAAAGATAAACTTTAATGATTTGTTCTTAAGATTAAACTCCTTTCCTTGAAAAACTTATTTGAACAGCAGGGAATGCTTTCACTTCCAAAGAAATAAAAGTATAGCTGGCCCTCATGATATTTGTTGCATGCACCAACACTTTTATAAGAACTTTCTAGGTATCAGCTCTTCTGATACACTCAGTAGTCCTTTGAGGCAGGCATGACTAGTTTTAACAGATTAGAATATTTGAGGTTCAAAGAGTAGGAGTTGAATCCCAAACTATCAGGAGTCATCAGATGTTACTAAAAAGATGAGTGAGCAGGTATCACAGATGAGGAATCCAGACACCTTAGCTATGCATGCAGGGATAAAGAAGTGGTTAATTACAAATTCAGTGTAAAATATCCAGTAACAGTATTATCTA
>NW_011495078.1:14725146-14726975 GCF_000754665.1 Bison bison bison | reverse complement strand
AACTGTGGTGTTGGAGGAAACTCTTGAGAGCCCCTTGGACTGCACAGAGATCCAACCAGTCCATCCTAAAGGAAATCAGTCCTGAATATTCATTGGAAGGACTGATGCTGAAGGTGAAACTCCAATACTTTGGCTACCTGATGCCAAGAACTGACTCATTGGAAAAGACCCTGGTGCTGGGGAAGATTGAAGGTGGGAGGAGAAGGGGATAACAGAGGATGAGATGGTTGGATGGCATCACCGACTCAGTGGACATGAGTTTGAGTAAACTCCAGGAGTTGGTCATGGACAGGGAGGCCTGGCGTGCTGCTGTCCATAGAGTTGCAAAGAGTCAGACAGGACTGAACTGAATTGAACTGATGGTTTTTCTAGTAGTCATATATAGATGTGAGAGTAGGACCATAAAGAAAGCTTAACACAGAAGAACTGATATTTTTGAACTGTGGTGTTGGAGAATACTCTTGAAAGTCCCTTGGACTGCAAGGAGATCAAACCAGTCAATCCTAAAAGAAATCAACCCTAAATAGTCATTGGAAGAACTGATGCTCAAGCTTAAGCTGCACTACTTTGACTGCCTGATGTGAAGAGCTGACTCATTGGAAAAGACCGTGATGATGGGAAAGATTGAAGGCAGGAGGAGAAGTAGATGACAGAGGATGAGATAGTTGGATGGCATCACCAACTCAGCCAACATGGGTTTGAGCAAACTCTGGGAGGTAATGAAGGACGGAGAAGCTTGGTGTGCTGCAGACCATGAGGTCTTGGACTTGAATTAGGGACCTAACACTACCACCGCCAGCAGCTAGAGAGAAAACATAAACAGTTCTAATCAACTGGCCACCACATGTGGTTATCTAGGGTGTGCAGGAGGAGTACCTGGATTAAATTCATTGTCTAACTTACTGCAGCCTACTAGGTGCAAAAAATCCAAATATTCCACAGTGATGGTGCCAAAGTCCTCAGACTCTCCAGAACAAATATTGAGAAAATTCTGTACTGCTTCTTGATAAAAGCCTCAGGAGAAATTCTTCTTTCCACTTTCATATGAATGGGTGATGGCCCTTGTCCCAGGCAAAAATTTCTGTCAAACATTTTTTCTGGAATAAACCCTCTTTGAACGTACCATAGACCTGCTTTGCAACAAAACTGTTGAATGACTTCCTTTCATGGATGGCCTCAAAGTATAAAACATCTGAAGCCTTGACTACACAGAAGATTGGATGGAGCTCATCGCTTCCTCTTCTGCCTCCCCAGGTCCTACCATCCTACCAAGTCATCAGCAGAATGTCACACACACTTGGACTCTACTGCTCTCCCTCCATCCAAACACCTCACAAGACCAGACCTCATGGGAGGTCACCTGCTTCTCTTGATGAATGAAAATTTCTTTTATAGATTTTATGAAATTGATGATCACTATCCTTTTCACAAATAAAGATAAGTACCTCAAGTGTTTACCATTAAAAACAAAACACACAATTGCCACACACACACACACACACACAAAACTCCTTTGACTGGATTAACTGAGACTTTTTTCCATTTAGTAAGTATAGAGAATCATAGGATTCAATATGCTTCTGTTCTTGGCTTGGTTTCTAGAAAGTAAAGTTGGTATTAATTTGCAATAATTATTCATGTTTGAGGTCTCTGCTACAAACATATTCTCTCCTTACTTTTTAGCTATTGTTTTTATAACTTAAAAAATATGTAACAATGTATTTTCTTCATTATTTATTAATATTGATGAAATGTATGCATTAAGAATGACATAAATTCAATTCTTCCATCATCTGTGATTACCTGTAGAATAGAATAATTAATCATAA
>NW_011495078.1:14722332-14724176 GCF_000754665.1 Bison bison bison | reverse complement strand
TAGTTCTTCTTTGCTCTTTGCCATAAGGGTGGTATCATCTGCGTATTGATATTTCTCCCAGCAATCTTGACTCCAGCTTGTGCTTCTTCCAGCCCAGCATTTCTCATGATGTACTCTGCATAGAATTTAAATAAGTAGGGTGAAATATACAGCTGTTGTTGTTCCATTTCCAGTTCTAACTGTTGCTTCCTGACCTGCATACAGGTTTCTCTAGAGGCAAGTTAGGTGGTCTAGTATTCCCATCTTTTTCAGAATTTTCCATAGTTCATTATAATCCACACAGTCAAAGGGTCTGTCATAAACAATGAAGCAGAAAGAGATGTTTTTCTGGAACTCTCTTGCTTTTTCAATGATCCAGCAGATGTTGGCGATTTGATCTCTGGTTCTTCTGCCTTTTCTAAAACCAGCTTGAAGATCTGGAAGTTCACGGTTCATGTATATCTGAAGCCTGGCTTGAAGAATTTTAAGCTTCACTTTACTAGCATGTGCGGTAGTTTGAGCATTCTTTGGCATTACCTTTCTTTGGGGCTGGAATGAAAAGTGACCTTTTCCAGTCCTGTGGCCACTGCTGAGTTTTCCAAATTTGCTGGCATATTGAGTGCAGCGCTTTCACAGTATCATCTTTCACGATTTGAAATAGCTCAACTGGAATTCCAACACCTCCACTAGCTTTGTTTGTAGTGATGCTTCCTAAGGCCCACTTGCCTTCACATTCCAGGACATCTGGCTCCAGGTGAGTGATCATACCATCATGATTATCTGGGTCATAAAGATCTTTTTTGTACAGTTCTTCTGTGTATTCTTGCCACCTCTTCTTAATATCTTCTACTTCTGTTAGGTCACTACCATTTCTGTGCTTTATCGAGCCCATGTTTGCATGAAATGTTCCCTTGGTATCTCTAATTTTCTTGAAGAGCTCTCTAGTCTTTCCCATTCTATTTTTTCTCTCTATTTCTTTGCACTGATCACTGAGGAAGGTTTTCTTATCTCTCCTTGGTAATCTTTAGAACTCCGCATTCAAATGGGTATATCTTTGTTTTTCTCCTTTGCTTTTCGCTTCCCTTCTTTTCACAGCTGTTTGTAAGGTCTCCTCAGACAGCCATTTTGCTTTTTTTGCATTTATTTTTCCTGAGGATGGTCTTGATCTCTGTCTCCTGTACAATGTCACGAACCTCCATCCATAGTCCATCAGGCACTGTCTATCAGATCCAGTCCCTTAAATCTATTTCTCACTTCCACTATATAGTCATAAGGGATTTGATTTAGGTCATTCCTGAGTGGCCTAGTGGTTTTCCTCACTTTCTTCAATTTCAGTCTGAATTTGGCAATAAGGAGTTCATGATCTGAGCCAGTCAGCATCCGGTCTTGTTTTTGCTGACTGTGTAGAGCTTCTCCATCTTTGGCTGCAAAGAATATAATCAATATAATTTCGGTGTCAACCATCTGGTGATGTCCATGTGTAGAGTCTTCTCTTGTATTGTTGGAAGAGGGTGTTTGCTATGACCAGTGCGTTCTCTTGGTCATAACTCTATTAACCTCTACCCTGCTTCATTCCGTACTCCAAGGCCAATTTACCTGTTACTCCAGGTGTTTGTGTTTTTTTTTTTTCCCCCAGGTGTTTCTTGACTTCCTACTTTTGTATTCCATTCCCCTATAATGAAAAGGACATCTTTTTTGGGTGTTAGTTCTAAAAGGTCTTGTAGGTCTTCATAGAACTGTTCAACTTCAGCTTCTTCAGCGTTACTGGTTGGGGCATAGATGTGGATTACCATGATATTGAATGGTTTGCCTTGGAAACGAAAAGAGATCATTCTGTCGTTTTTGAGATTGCATCCAAGTACTGC
>NW_011495078.1:14719805-14722232 GCF_000754665.1 Bison bison bison | reverse complement strand
AGTTTGTTGTGATCCACACAGTGAAAGGCTTTGGCATAGTCAATAAAGAAGAAGTAGATGTTTTTCTGGAACTCTCTTGCTTTTATGATGATCCAACAGATGTTGGCAATTTGATCTCTGGTTCCTCTGCCTTTTCTAAATCCAGGTTGAACATCTGAAAGTTTATGGTTCATGTATTGTTGAAGCCTGGCTTGGAGAATTTTGAGCATTACTTTGCTAGCATGTGAGATGAGTGCAATTGTGTGGTAGTTTGACCATTCTTTGACATTGCCTTTCTTTGGGATGGAAATGAAAACTGACATTTTCCAGTCCTGTGGCCACTGCTGAGTTTTCCAAATTTGCTGGCATATCGAGTGCAGCACTTTCACAGTATCATCTTTCACGATTTGAAATAGCTCAACTGGAATTCCATCACCTCCACTAGCTTTGTTTGTAGTCATGCTTCCTAAGGCCCACTTGACTTCACATTCCAGGACGTCTGGCTCTAGGTGAGTGATCACACCATCGTGATTATCTGGGTCATGAAGATCTTCTTTGTACAGTTCTTCTGTGTATTCTTGCCACCTCTTCTTAATATCTTCTGCTTCTGTTAGGTCCATACCATTTCTGTCCTTTATCGAGCCCATCTTTGCATGAAATGTTCCCTTGGTATCTCTAATTTTCTTGAAGAGATATCTAGTCTTTCCCATTCTATTTTTTCTCTCTATTTCTTTACACTTATCACTGGGGAAGGTTTTCTTATCTCTCCTTGGTATTCTTTGGAACTCCACATTCAAATGTGTATATCTTTCTTTTTCTCCTTTGCTTTTAGCTTCCCTTCTTTTTACAGCTATTTATAAGGTCTCCTCAGACAGCCATTTTGCTTTTTTGAATTTCTTTTTCCTGGGGATTGTCTTGATCCCTGTCTCCTGTACAATGTCATGAACCTCCGTCCTTAGTTCATCAGGCACTCTATCAGATCTAGTCCCTTAAATCTATTTCTCACTTCCACTATATAGTCATAAAGGATTTGATTTAGGTCATACCTTAATGGTCTAGTGGTTTTCCTCACTTTCTTCAATTTCAGTCTGAATTTGGCAATAAGATCTGAGCCACAGTCAGCTCCCAGTCTTGTTTTTGCTGACTGTGTAGAGCTTCTCCATTTTGGCTGCAAAGAATATAATCAATCTAATTTTGGTGTTGACCATCTGGTGATGTCCATGTGTAGAATCTTCTCTTGTGTTGTTGGAAGAGGGTGTATGCTATGACCAGTACATTCTCTTGGCAGAACTCTATTAGCCTTTGCCCTGCTTCATTCTGTACTCCAAGGCCAATTTACCTGTTATTCCAGGTGTTTATTGACTTCCTACTTTTGCATTCCAGTCCCCTACAATGAAAAGGACATCTTTTTTGGGTGTTAGTTCTAATAGGTCTTAGAGGTCTTCATAGAACTGTTCAACTTAAGCTTCTTCAGCATTACTGGTTGGGGCATAGACTTGGATTACCATGATATTGAATGGTTTGCCTTGGAAACGAAAAGAGATCATTCTGTCGTTTTTGAGATTGCATCCAAGTACTGCATTTTGGACTTTTTGTTGACCACGATGGCTACTCCATTTCTTTTAAGGGATTCCTGCCCACAGTAGTAGATCCAATGGTAATCTGAGTTAAATTCACCCATTCCAGTCCATCTTATTTCGCTGATTCATAGAATGTATATGTGCACTCTTATCATCTCCTGCTTGACCACTTCCAATTTGCCTTGATTCATGGACATAACAATCCAGGTTCCTCTGTAATATTGCTCTTTACAGCATCGAACCCTGCTTCTATCTCCAGTCTCACCCTCAATTGGGTGTTGTTTTTGCTTTGGCTCCATCCCTTCATTCTTTTTGGAGTTATTTCTCCACTGATCTCCAGTAGCATATTGGGCACCTACTGATCTAGGGAGTTCATCTTTCAGTGTCCTATCTTTTTGCACTTTCATACTGTTCATGGGGTTCTCAAGGCAAGAATACTGAAATGGTTTGCCATTCCCTTCTCCAGTGAACCACATTCTGTCAGAATCACAGTTGATGGAAATTTTGACCAAAAAGAAGCTGGGATAAGAAGGTTGAGATGCTTGTCTGAGTTAACACTGGTTGTTCTGAGTCCTCTCAGCACCAGCACCTGAATCCTGTGCTTACCAGCCCAGGGCCTCGCCAACTTGTCACCCAGAGTCCCTGGCCCTGATGCATCTCTAAGGGATGGGTTGGTAGGTAATGCCTGTATCACAGAGATTTGTGTTTTATCATTTCACAGCTTGCCGGGAGCCAGCACGGGAGTTCCCACCCATGACAAGGTCATGCGGGAGAGCCCTGATAGGCAAGGCGAGTCAGGGCTCAAGGGCCCCCCTGGATCTGCCTGAGCGTCTACTCCAAAACCAGAATCTGTCTGTTTTACTATTTT
>NW_011495078.1:14717303-14718737 GCF_000754665.1 Bison bison bison | reverse complement strand
TTTTTTTCTAGATGTGGTGATGATGTCACATGTACTAAAGTGACTGTTGCTTTTCTCTGGCCACAAAGAGAATTGAATCTGAGGTCTATTTTGTTTGAAGATGTACTTTCAAAAATACTATGACACATAAACCTCATGCCTACTACAGTTTTTGTCCTCTCTGTATTTTCTTCTCAGCTCTAGGCCTTCCAAAGATTGATCACCTTAGGAATATGACAGCAAGTCAACATTTTTTGAGATGTTTATTTTCTTATTCCATACTCTCTGTTTCAAGCTCTGCTTCTTCTTGGTAAAGACTTACTGTTATGACACTCTTGAGCATTTATGGGAGACTAACGAAAAAAGTGGTGGACCTTTGAATTAACTAAACGAAACAAGATTATTCAATAATATATTCCAAAGATAAGATCAATTTGACCTTTTCTATTTCATGCACCATGAACTGGTATATTGATATCAATGGAAGTACAAAGGAGCTGGGATTCGAAATCAATGAAACCAAAGTTTTCTCTCCTCATTACTGAGAATGTTTTATCCTGAAATCAGGCAGTATCTAGCCCTGTCCTTCTATACATCATACAAAAACATGCAATCGATTCTGATTATAAGGGCTAATGAACAATGTGCTAAGCACACAGCAGGCCAGCCAACTTTGGAAAACCAACCTTGGCCTAGCTTGTTGTAGCTAAGGAACAGAACTTTCACAAAATCTTTTCAAAGTAATTAGCAATCACTGTCAAGATGTGACACTGCTTTACTCAAAGACTGCTTCTGGGGATAAGTAACATAGCTGAACCCAACAGGACACCTTTATAAAATAAGTTTGCAGAAAAGAAAAAATAAAAAGATATACCTTGGCAGTAAAAGTACTCTGCCTCTGAGACTCAGCTTACTTCTCACTGGTAACAGTGGAAGCCTTTGCCCACAGGTTGCACTGCACAGAAATTCATTGCTGCATTTCTGTGTGTAGCTTTTGATAAATGCATTTCATTTCCAAAATGAGCACGTGGAAAGTTGCCACAGCTTAAATCACTAAAAAGCAGACAGAGCTAAACCACGACAAAAAAGCATTCCAAATGAGCATTCTAAATGAGGAGATGAGTGCTGAGAGGACCCAACACCATGCTTTAGAATCTCAAGTTCACAGACAAAACAAAGGCTGGATAAAAGGTATGTCTGTGGTATTTCTATCTTTTTGTTTTAAAGACACCTTACAACAGAGCAACTGCCACTTGAAAAGAAATGCTTACAGAAACAAAACAGACATTTTCTGAGATGACTTTGACCCCTTACTCGAATTATTGACTTAAAGACTTTGTATCCTCAACTTTGTATCCTCTTTATTGTCCTTGTTCAGCTATTACTTTTCAACTTATCATTTATTAATCTTTTCTTTGTAAGTAATCACACCTGGCCTTATCAAAAAAAAAAAAA
>NW_011495078.1:14714780-14717203 GCF_000754665.1 Bison bison bison | reverse complement strand
CATCTGTCTCACTACGGCACAGAGACAATGATGTGTACACAAGAAACATGTTGACCCAGAACCAAGTGAACCTAGTCCTGATGCCCCAAGAAATAAGGGGAATCATTATTTAATATGTTTATAACCTATTTGGAGCATACCATTTGAGAATTCTAGCCAAAGCCTATGATTCCATATGAATAAGTGCAAAAATTCTAAGATAAAGTCACTGAGAGTACATGGTGATTTTCATCAGTCAGAATAATTCTTTAGTTTGCAGAGAATGACAACCTACACCTAGAGCAGAAATCCCCATTAGCCAAATATTGAGGTATCTGAGACAGGGATTAGGGCTCATTCTCTCAAAAATTGACAGGGATGGTAAGACCATACACCCACTCTTAATTTTAGGAAAATCTGGGATATATCAACACTTTAAAAGGACGGTGGTGAGAATTAAATGAGATTATGTATATAAAGTGCTTACCATTCTATGTATGACAAATAGAATAGAAGCTCTAAGCCCATTGTTACCACTTTTCAGTGTACTCTGGGTGCCATCAATTGGGAGAGGGAAGATGGTGTATTCATAGATTTAAGGCCCAAAAGGCTTAAGAATCCAATGAATTTGGACCCTTAGAGGTCATTCATGCTCACCACTGGAACAGCCTCGTATATCCAAGGATGTATCATAGTCGTGTTATTTTTTTCTAGATGTGGTGATGATGTCACATGTACTAAAGTGACTGTTGCTTTTCTCTGGCCACAAAGATAATTGAAAATGATGCCTATTTTGTTTGAAGATGTACTTTCAAAAATACTATGGCCAATAAACCTCATGCCTACTACAGTTTTTGTCCTCTCTGTATTTTCTTCTCAGCTCTAGGCCTTCCAAAGATTGATCACCTTAGGAATATGACAGCAAGTCAACATTTTTTGAGATGTTTATTTTCTTATTCCATATTCTCTGTTTCAAGCTCTGCTTCTTCTTGGTAAAGACTTACTGTTATGACACTCTTGAGCATTTATGGGAGACTAACGAAAAAAGTGGTGGACCTTTGAATTAACTAAACGAAACAAGATTATTCAATAATATATTCCAAAGATAAGATCAATTTGACCTTTTCTATTTCATGCACCATGAACTGGTATATTGATATCAATGGAAGTACAAAGGAGCTGGGATTCGAAATCAATGAAACTGAAGTTTTCTCTCCTCATTACTGAGAATGTTTTATCCTGAAATCAGGCAGTATCTATCCCTGTCCTTCTATACATCATACAAAAACATGCAATCGATTCTGATTATAAGGGCTAATGAACCATGTGCTAAGCACACAGCAGGCCAGCCAGCTTTGGAAAACCAACCTTGGCCTAGCTTGTTGTAGCTAAGGAACAGAACTTTCACAAAATCTTTTCAAATTAGCAATCACTGTCAAGATGTGACACTGCTTTACTGAAAGACTGCTTCTGGGGATAAGTAACATAGCTGAACCCAACAGGACACCTTTACAAAATAAGTTTGCAGCAAAGAAAAAATAAAAAGATATATCTTTGCAGTAAAAGTACTCTGCCTCTGAGACTCAGCTTACTTCTCACTGGTAACAGTGGAAGCCTTTGCCCATAGATTGGACTGCACAGAAATTCATTGCTGCATTTCTGTGTGTAGCTTTTGATAAATGCATTTCACTTCCAAAATGAACTTGTGGAAAGTTGCCACAGCTTGAATCACTAAAAAGCAGACAGAACTAAACCACAACAAAAAATCATTCCAAATAAGCATTCTAAATGAGGAGATGAGAGCTGAGAGGATCCAACACCATTCTTTAGAATCTCAAGTTCACAGACAAAACAAAGGCTGGATAGAAGGTATGTCTGTGGTATTTCTAACTTTTTGTTTTAAAGACACCTTACAACAGAGCAATTTCCACTTGAAAAGAAATGCTTACACAAACAAAAAAGACATTTTCTGAGATGACTTTGATCCCTTACTCAAATTATTGGCTTAAAGATTTTGTATCTTCAATAACTGCTCTTTATTGTCCTTGTTCAGCTATTATTTTTCAACTTATCGTTTATTAACCTTTTCTTTGTAAGTAACCACACCTGGCCTTATTTAAAAAAAAAATGGTGCAACAAATACTTGTCTTCTGTGGTAATGGGTTTCCCTGGGGGCTCACAAGAAGAACCCCTGGAGAAGGGCATGGCTAAAAGAAAGCTGAGCACCGAAGAACTGCTGCTTTTGAACTGTGGTGTTGGAGAAGACTCTTGAGAGTCCCTTGGACTGCAAGGAGATCAAACCAGTCTATCCTGAAGGAAAACAGTCTTAAATATACATTGGAAGGACTGATGCTGAAGCTGAAGCTCCAATACTTTGGCTAACTGATGCAAAGAACTAACTCATTGGAAAAGACCCTGATGCTGGGAAAGATTGAAGACAGGAA
>NW_011495078.1:14711006-14712707 GCF_000754665.1 Bison bison bison | reverse complement strand
GAAATGGCAACCCACTCCAGTATTCTTGCCTAGAGAATCCCATGGGTGGGGGAGCCTGGAGGGCTGCAGTCCATGGGGTCACAAAGAGTCGGGCACGACGCGCGACACACACACACACACACACACACACACACACACACCACTTTATCTTTCTCCGGATATGTGAACCTTAAGGTCTGAGAGACCAAGGGTTGGCAAAGAGTGCAAAATACAAGAAGAACAGAAACAATGAGAAAAAACATCTCCCCACACGATGACTACACAAACTGAACCTAATATCAAAGCTCATCAAAAAACTAAGCACTTATTCACCAGTGAGCTGAGTGTAAAGTAATGTGAGATCAGAAAGTTCAACAGTTTCTTCCTTGCTCTAAGAAACATTAAGAGAACATATGGTGTTTGCAGAATATTTCCTCTGGCTTTGGGATAGACTGGGCTTCCTAAGTGGCTCAGTAGTAAAGAATTTGCCTGCCAATGTAGGGAGAAGCAGGAGACAGGGGTTCAATCCCTGGTTTGAGAAGATCCCCTGGAGGAGTAAATAGCAACCCACTCCAGTATTCTTGCCTGAAAAATCCCATGGACAGAGGAACTTGGTGAGCTACAGTCCATGGGGTCACAAAAAGGAGGACACAACTGAGCAACTGAGCACATTTTAACTACAGCTGTGATTTCAAGCCCACAGCCTTGTAGTAATAAAGTTTTCTCAGAAGTCTCCAAATGAAATATTAAATCCTTATCATGAATTCCTTTCTCTTATATGCCATAACTCTTCATCCAAATAACATGAGGCCCCTGATGGAAGATCTCCAGGGATGTAGGGGGAAGAGGAATTCAGATGAATGGTGGGAACCCAATCCATTTTTGGACTGTTCTGTGTTCGAGGATTTCTCACATTAAACTGAATCTTGTCTTCCTGGAACATCCCTACTTATTCTGCCTTTATAGCCGCACAAGGTGAATCTAATTTCTCTTGATATGACAGCCTTTCAAATACTTGAATGAAATGAATCATATTCTTTCTAGCAACTATTCCTTGGTGCCTCAATGATCCCTCATAAGGCATGGCCCTATATTGTCTGCAGTCTCTTGACCAGACTCAGAGAGCCAGTCTTGATTACTTTAGGGTAAAGTGGTATCACCACCTCCCCTCGTCCTGCATAGCCAGTCACAAAGCTACAAACACAGTAAATTCTACAGGCCAGATCACTTCCATCTGTAAGCACAGGTCGATTTTTGGGAACAATTGAACAATATGTGTAAACCATTCTAAGAGTGCATCCCTTCTGACCCAGAAAATTCATGTCTGGGATTACATCCCCAGGAGTCAGTAAGTGCATCAATCTGTTAAATGTGGCATATTTATAAAGTCACTAGTAGAAAACAACCTGAACAAGTCTGAAACAAGTCTTTAATGTATTACGCACAATTTTAATTTTTTTTCTTTCCATTCTTATTTCTCTACACTGTATTACTTGTGTAAAAATGTAAAGTAGAGGGGGGACAAGAAGGAGGAGAAAGAAAGGGGTGATATGGAGGATCAGGGGAAGGGAAGAGAGAAAGGCAGAGAGAAACAGGGGTAGAGAGATAACCCCCCTTGAAAACCATGACATCCAAGAACCAATCAAGGTCCTCCTAACTGCTCTGGTTCACAGTTTTCTGTCTTGTCCATAAGACAGAATATCACAAAAGATGCCATTGAAC
>NW_011495078.1:14710301-14710906 GCF_000754665.1 Bison bison bison | reverse complement strand
TGGCGTGCTGCGATTCGTGGAGTCGCAAAGAGTCGGACACGACTGAGCGACTGATCTGATCTGATCTGATCTGATAAGAACTAACCAAGAATCCTATTTTTGCCCCAGGCTGTTTTAACCATATTTTACCAAAGGAGAAGTTCCTAAGTATCAGAATGCCCATCTAATAGAAATGTAGAAGAGCTGCTTGAAATTAACTGGAGTGAACAAGCATTAAATGTCTCTAAAAACATTCTGTAAATAACATTTGAAGGCTTGAAAATCTAAAATTTAGTTCAATTCAGTTCAGTTGCTCAGTCATGTCCAACTCTTTGCGACCCCAGGAGGTGCAGCTCACCAGGCCTCCTGTCCAAGACCAACTTGCAGAGCCTACCCAAACTCATATCCATTGAGTTGGTGATGCCATGCAGCCATCTCTTCCTCTGTCATCCTCTTCTCCTCCTGCCTTCATTTTTTCCC
Source organism: Bison bison bison (assembly GCF_000754665.1). Lineage (NCBI taxonomy): Eukaryota > Metazoa > Chordata > Mammalia > Artiodactyla > Bovidae > Bison > Bison bison. The sequence continues at coordinate 14,710,447 of NW_011495078.1, read as the reverse complement.
TGCATCAGGGTCTTTTCAAATCAGTCAGCTCTTTGCATCAGGTGGCCAAAGTATTGTAGTTTCAGCTTCAACATCAGACCTTCCAATGAACACCCAGGACTAATCTCCTTTAGGATGTACTGGTTAGATCTCTCGGAGTCCAAGGG
>NW_011495078.1:14708459-14709620 GCF_000754665.1 Bison bison bison | reverse complement strand
CCACTCACTTAAACTCCTTTAACTTTATCAGACGGGCTTGGAATAACTGCTCCTCTCCCAGGAAACTGCCAGAGCCTTGACCACAGCTAATGGACCAAAGTACCAGGGGATCCTAACCCATGACTAGCCACCAAGTCATTCTGATTTCCCCTCCTGAGAATTATAAGGCCAGGAAAAAGCAGGAAAGTAGAGCAGAGTCACCGCACCCAGCAAAGTTGAGAGACCAGGAAGCTTGGGCACATGCATGCATCCTGTGGCAGTGGCTCCAATACCCACGAGGACCCCAGTTCCTAGCTCAGCATTGAACTCAGCATTGAAAGTCAGCATTGCTCCAGCTGCGCAAGACGCCCATTTCCTTTCCATCAAGCCCTCTTCCTTTGAACTAACCTGGGTAGATTCTGCCACTAGCAACCCAAAAGCCTTGACTAAAACAGTTACCACAAGTACAACAAAAGACTGCATACTAAAATTAGTTGGGAAAATGAGATGTTTTTGTAAAGTTAAATTTTCAAATTACTACTTAGGAAGAAACTATTACTGAGAACCTTTCTTCATGCATAGTTTTGTCATCTTAAAAGCTAACAGAAATACATCTTTTCTTGAAACTCAGATCTAAAATTTTGAGCATCAATGGTCTCATTGGGTTTTTCTCTTCTTTTTCCCCCTTTTGGTCTGATTTAATTGTTTTTAAATATGGCAATGTCCTTTGGGGTTAATATTGGTTGCCTAAAATGCACCCAACCCCCACCTATCCACTATTTTCTTTAAAAAATTTATAACACTATGCTTTCAGCTGATACATTTTGCTGTTGTCAGCATCTGACTCCACCCTCAATCTTTATGTTTGTAGCTGAGAATCAAGGAGATCCTGAAACCAAGTGGGGCCCAGAAGAAGACTTCACAGGCTTTTAGAAAAGCCATAAGCAACTCTCATATTTAAAGACATAGTTTTTCTGACACTTCATTTGATGAGAAACTGTTTCAGTGTCCTTTCAGATTCCACCAGAGACCTGGGTCTATCCTCAGGACATATTATGGTATAATCTATTTAGTGGTTTAACTACTGTCTATGTCTACTAGCCTTGAACTCACATCTAGATTATACACCTTTTGTAAACATGGACCACACTTCACATACAATCTATAACAAAAAGGAAACTG
>NW_011495078.1:14703912-14706413 GCF_000754665.1 Bison bison bison | reverse complement strand
GTGTATACCTATGGCGGATTCATGTTGATGTATGGCAAAACCAATACAATATTGCAAAGTAATTAGCCTCTAATTAAAATAAATAAATTTAAAAAAATAAAACGAGCTCAGGAATGAAGTCAAGCCCTGACAAAAACAAAAACAAGCAAAGTGAAAGCAATCTGCAGATTTTGTTTTGTGACTTGTTAGTCTTACTCACTTATCTGTTTTTCTCTTGCGTCTGGGAAAACACACATATCCTTCCCCACTCTCAACCTTTTTATCAAGTTATCATATTCATTCAGTTTTGTAGGAAAAAGAGAGATTTTAAAATCTCTAAAATTTCATCAGGTCACTTAGTCCAAAAAACAAGTTAAGTCAGCTATTTGCCAGACATTGCTTTAAATGCTTTACATACATTAATTCTCTTGATTTTCACACACACAAAAATTGTTGAGATTATTATTGTACTTTCATCCCTACTGTACAGAGAGTTGAGGGAGACAGAGGTTAAATTGCTTGACAAAGGCTGTCTCTCAGCATCTGGGCTGGGATTCACATTCAGAGGAGCTCACACCAAAGTCTATTTTTCTGAGCACAGGGCACCACAGATCTCAAATTACACCGTGGTTCAAAACCACTATTGAAAAATAAAAGAAACCCATTCAGTTTACTCTGGGTAAAGTCAATGACCAATCTTTTTGTTGGGCAATTTTCAAACTTTAAATTTCACATCTCTTTAATGGAATCTAATAATATGAAGCTTATATTTGTGTGATGATCTAACACAAAAGAGGTCTACACACACACACACAGCTATCCCACATAGTGCTGCTTAAGATAACTGTGCTTCAATCAAGATCTTCACTGTGCCATTGAAGTGACTGGCAAAGTTATTCTGAAGCTCTATTCCAGCAGAACTGAAACATCACAACATCTCCACCTACATCCCAACTCCCTGTCCATTAATAGTTTAAAACCGCTTACCAGTGACAACCAAAGTTGTCTCTCTTATATCAAACAACAACAACAATAAAAAATGGATATAAGAACTAAGGGGAGAGAAAATAAAGCTATATATATATTTTTAATACTTAATGTTTATCTAAAATATATAAGGTATTCACTGTTTTACCTAATATTACAAACCTTAACCTCACCTTAAAAAATTTAGCAACTTGGATATAACAGGAACCAAGAGATGATGGCTAGCTTGAAGGCTAGCTCAATTAGGTATGAAACTCCTATAGTGCCTCCTTTGTGAACGATGTGAATGGTTAGAGCATTTGGCACCAAGTGAAATTAAACTTTCTGCATTCGAGTTTTAGAACTTCCTAATGTAGGAGTGTGGAGAAGGCAATGGCACCCCACTCCAGTACTCTTGCCTGGAAAATCCCATGGACAGAGGAGCCTGGTGGGCTTGCGGTCCATGGGGTCGCTAAGAGTCGGACATGATTGAGCGACTTCACTTTCATTTTTCACTTTCATGCATTGGAGAAGGAAATGGCAACCCACTCCAGTGTTCTTGCCTGGAGAACCCCAGGGACAGTGGAGTCTGGTGGGCTGCCGTCTATGGGGTCGCACAGAGTCGGACACGACTGAAGCAACTTAGCAGCAGCAGCAGCACTGTAGGAGTGAAATCTACTCACCCTGTATAAAGATTTAACAATTGCTTAATAAACAAGAGCTCATCTGATTGTAGCTTATCTGATAAATCTATGATTAGCAGGATTACACAGGTGTTACCTTTTATTTCCCTGGATATTTCTGTCAACAAATATCTATTTAATTTTGAATCAAGGAAGGACAATTTTGTAATAATACAAATTATTCATCTTAAAATCAGCATTTATTTTTCTTCCATTGATAGAGCTATGTCAAGACTAACATTTAAAAGTTAATACCAATAATAAATATTTCTGCCTACTCTATCACCCATTGGTACAATGGATTAAGCCATAGTTGATAATCTTTTCACTTTTCAGCTAAATAAAAAGGAGAATATAGGGAAGATTTATACTAGGATGAGGCATAATTTTAAAATGTTATTAATAGGATCATTTTATTCTCCAAAAATAAAGACTAATAAATTTATAGTTCTCTAAAGAAAATTAAATTTTATGAGCCCAGGCATGCTGACACCAACAGGAGAAAAAAGAACAAAATTCTAAAAATAATGGCTACATATAAGAAAGAAATTTCCTTCTTAATTTCTTTCTTTTTCTAAATTTTTTATTGAAGGATAATTGCTTTACAGAATTTTGTGGTTTTCTGACATACATTAACAAGAATCAGTCATCAGTTCAGTTCAGATCAGTCACTCAGCCGTGTCTGACTCTTTGCGACCCCATGAATCGCAGCACGCCAGGCCTCCCTGTCCATAACCAACTCCCGGAGTTCACTCAGACTCATGTCCATCGAGTCAGTGATGCCATCCAGCCATCTCATCCTCTGGCGTCCCCTTCTCCTCCTGCCCCCAATCCCTCCCAGCATCAGAATTTTTACCAATGAGTCAACTCTTC
>NW_011495078.1:14702788-14703812 GCF_000754665.1 Bison bison bison | reverse complement strand
ATTCTCCAGGCAAGAATACTGGAGTGGGTTGCCATTTCCTTCACTAATGCATGAAAGTGAGAAGTGAAAGTGAAGTCGCTCAGTCGTGTCTGACTCTTAGTGACCCCATGGACTAAAGCCTACCAGGCTTCACCATCCATGGGATTTTCCAGGCAAGAGTACTGGAGTGGGGTACCATTGCCTTCTCCGCCCTATCAAGCTATGAACGGTATTTTTCACAGAGGTAGAACAAATAATTTCATAATTTGTATGGAAATACAAAAAACCTTGAATAGCCAAAGCAATCTTGAGAAAGAAGAATGGAACTGGAGGAATCAACCTGCCTGACTTCAGGCTCTACTACAAAGCCACAGTTATCAAGACAGTATGGTACTGGCACAAAGACAGAAATATAGATCAATGGAACAAAATAGAAAGCCCAGAGATAAACCCACGCACCTATGGACAACTTATCTTTGACAAAGGAGGCAAGAATATACAATGGAGAAAAGACAACCTCTTTAACAATTGGTGCTGGGAAAACTGGTCAACCACTTGTAAAAGAATGAAACTGGAACACTTTCTAACACCATACACAAAAATAAACTCAAAATGGATTAAAGATCTAAACACAAGACCAGAAACTATAAAACTCTTTGAGGAGAACATAGGCAAAACACTCTCCGACATACATCACAGCAGGATCCTCTATGACCCACTTCCCTGAGTATTGGAAATAAAGGCAAAAATAAACAAAAGGGATCTAATTAAAATTAAAAGCTTCTGCACAACAAAGGAAACTATAAGCAAGGTGAAAAGACAGCCTTCAGAATGGGAGAAAATAATAGCAAATGAAGCAACTGACAAACAACTAATCTCAAAAATATACAAGCAATTCCTCAGCTCAACTCCAGAAAAATAAATGACACAATCAAAAAATGGGCCAAAGAACTAGACATTTCTCCAAAGAAGACATACAGATGGCTAACAAACACATGAAAGGATGCTCAACATCACTCATTATCAGAGAAATGCAAATCAAAAC
>NW_011495078.1:14695953-14701574 GCF_000754665.1 Bison bison bison | reverse complement strand
AGTCAGCTCCTGGTCTTGGTTTTGCTGACTGTATAGAGCTTGTCCATCTTTGGCTGCAAAGAATATAATCAATCTGATTTCAGTGTTGACCATCTGGTGATGTCCATGTGTAGAGTCTTCTCTTGTGTTGTTGGAAGAGGGTGTTTGCTCTGACCAGTGCATTTTCTTAGAAAACTCTATTAGTCTTTGCCCTGCTTCATTCTGTATTCCAAGGCCAAATTTGCCTGTTACTCCAGGTGTTTCTTGACTTCCTACTTTTGCATTTTAGTCCTCTATAATGAAAAGAACATCTTTTTTGGGTGTTAGTTTTAAAAGGTCTTAGAAGTCTTCATACCACCATTCAACTTCAGCTTCTTCAGCATTACTGGTTGGGGCATAGACTTGGATTGCTGTGATATCGAATGGTTTGCATCAGAAACGAACAGAGATCATTCTGTCATTTTTGAGATTGCATCCAAGTACTGCATTTCAGACTCTTTTGTTGACCATGATGGCTACTCCATTTCTTCTAGGGGATTTCTGCCCGCAGTAGTAGACATAATGGTCATCTGAGTTAAATTCACCCATTCTAGTCCATTTTAGTTCTCTGATTCCTAGAATGTCGATGTTCACTCTTGCCATCTCCTGTTTGACCACTTCCAATTTGCCTTGATTCATGGACCTAACATTCCAGGTTCCTATGCAATATTGCTCTTCACAGCATCGGACCTTGTTTCTATCACCAGTCACATCCACAACTGGGTATTCTTTTTGCTTTGGCTCCATCCCTTCATTCTTTCTGGAGTTATTTCTCCACTGATCTCCAGTAGCATATTGGTCACCTACTGACCTGCGGAGTTCCTCTTTCAGTATCCTATCATTTTGCCTTTTCATACTGTTCATGGAGTTCTCAAGGCAAGAATACTGAAGTGGTTTGCCATTCCCTTCTCCAGTGGACCACATTATGTCAGACCTCTCCACCATGCCCGCCCATCTTGGGTGGCGCCACGGGGCATGGCTTAGTTTCATTGATTTAGACAATGCTGTGGTCCTAGTGTGATTAGATTGACTAGTGTTTTGTGACTATGGTTTCAGTGTGTCTGCCCTCTGATGCCCTCTTGCAACACAAACCATCTTACTTGGGTTTCTCTCACCTTGCACGTGGGGTATCAAGACTGCTCCAGCAAAGCGCAGCCACTGCTCCTTACCATGGACGAGGGGTATCTCCTCACCGCCGCCCCTCCTGACCTTGAACGTGAATAGCTCCTTTAGGCCCTCCTGTGCCCGCGCAGCCACCGCTCCTTTGATATGCGGCTGCTCCTCCCAGCCGCTGCCCCTGGCCTCAGGTGGGGGTATCTCCTCTGGACTGCTCCTGCGCTGTTGCAGCCTGGCACTCTTGGCCGCTGCCCCTGACCTTGGACGCTTCGTAGCTCCTCTCAGCTGCCTCCCCTGACCTCGGACGCTGGGTAGCTCCTCTCGGCCGTGCTCTGTGAGCCGTCGTAGCCACCCAGAATCAGTCATAGGTACACCCAAGTCCCCTCCCTCCCAAACCTCCATCCCATCTGCCTTCCCATCCCACCCTTCAGCCTGTCGCAGAGCCCCAGTTTGAGTTCCCTGAGTCATACAGCAAATTTCCATTGGCTATCTATTTTATATATGGTACTGTAAATTTCCATGTTACTCTCTCCATACATCCCCCCTTCTCCCTGCTCCCCTCTCTCCATATCCATAGGTCTGGTCTCTATGTCTCTTCCTCCTTAATTTCTTTCTAAATATTTAAAGGTAATAAAAAGATTAATCCATGATCCTAAGAACTTCTCAAAGCTAAATCTATGGAATTTTTTATTGTGAGAAAACACATATAAGGACAAATCCAGATGTACTTTGGTATCTGTTCAAACATCTTTGTGTAGAAAAGAAAGAAATGAATACCTTGTTTTCCTTACCACATGCTCAAAAAGTATACATTTTCATTACATGCCCCAATCAGAGTGAAGATAAGATCAGTCACTGAACCAAAAGAACACTTCTAGAAACATCCACTTGAAGTTCAAAGAGAAATCAATAATTATTGACTGAGCCCAAAATTAGGGACTTCAACTGAAAATCACCCAGGGCAGACACTCTGGTTATTCTGTTGCCAAGTCATATCTGACTCTTCATGACCCCATGGACTGCAGCATGCCAGCCTTCCCTGTTCCTTACCATCTCTCGGGATTTTCCCAAGTTCATGTCCATTGAATCAGTGTTGCCATCCAACCATCTCATCCTCTGTTGCCCTCTTCTCCTTCTACTGATATAGTAACAATATGCCAGTCTGTAGCACTACTTTCTCCCAACAGTAGACCCAAAGGCAGGACTTTCCCATCATGAGGAGCATGACTGTATTTGGAATAATGCCTGGATAAAGATTCCTATACATGTAACAAGTCTAAAATAGACTTTCCAGGTTTTCAAGAGGTTGAACTAGTTCCCCATATGATACAATCTATGAAAATGCAAATGCCAAAAAGAAATGAAGAGAAAATATTTCCAGAACAGAGAACTTAATTTCATGATAGCTTTCCACATAACTACATTATTTTAATAAACTTCCACTCAAAGTGTACTTATCATCTTTATTCTAGATACTAGAGTTTTCCCTAAATAAGAGGGAAATTTCTAACCAATTAATCCTGGTTACCAAGAATGAAAAGAACACTCAACAGATCATAATTGATTTCATTACTTATGGAGAAAACATCATTGCTTACATTTCACCTACTGTCAAACATTTGTAACACACTTCTACAAAGCCTGAAGAGAAGTGTGTGTAGATATTTGTAAAAAGCAACATTAGAAGTGCTAGCTTCCCTCTTCTTTTCCTAATACATTTTCAGAGATGAGTTCTAGCATCTAGACAGTCTCCAATGGGTCAGGAGAACATTTCAGTATCACTAAGAGTCAGTTTAGAAATCGGGATGAATTTGCTGTAAGCTTAGAGATGATGATCTTAAATAAAGAATCACTTACTTTATTTCCTAAATTCCTTTCACTCCCACTGACATGATTTCATTTTGAAAACAATTCATCTTAAAGTTCCAGGAGAACAGTTTTTGTAAAATTTTCTGAAACCGAGGGCAACCTTTACATAACATACTACGAAAAAGATCTGCAGCATAGGGCTATGCTTGTCAGTGTGTATGTGGTGCGTATCTATGAATTGAGATCTCCAATTGACAGCTGTATTAAAATGTGAATCTGTATCTTTTCTATATGGAATCACAGAATATTGACACCATTTGATTTAAACAAACAATCCACTACCAGCAATTATTTACATGTGTAAATGCCTTGAAAGACAGGGACTGACAGAATTTCAGTCAAGATGGAAGAATAGAAGGGTATGCACTCATCTCCTGCAAGAGCACCAAAATTACCACTAGCTGTTGAACTCTCATTGACAAGAGGATGCTGGAACCCACCAAAAAAAGATACCCCACATTCAAAGACAAAAAAGAAGCTGCACCAAGATGGTAGGAGGGGTGCAATCACAATAAAATCAAATCCCATACCAGTTGGGTGGGTGACCTACAAATCGGAAAACAATAATACCAAAGAAGTTTTCCCACTGTGTGAAGGTTCTGAACCCCACATCAGGCTTCCCAGCCTGGGAATCCAACAAAGGGACTGGTAATTCCCAGGGAATCTGACCTTGAAGACCAGCAGGACTTCATTATATCCACAGGACTAGGAGAACCAGAGACTCCAGTCTTGGAGGACACAAGCTAACCTTTGTGCACACCAAGACCCAGAGGAAAGGAGCAGTGATCCCACAGGAGACTGAACCAAAACTACCTGCTACTGTTGGATGGTTTCCTGAGGAGGCATGAGTCAGCAGGAGCTCAACACAAGGACGGAGGCACTGGCAGCAGCAGCCCGGGAAGGTCTCCCTTGGCATAAGCCCTCTTGGAAGTGGCCATTAGCCCTACCAAAGACCCAAGGTTGGGTCGCCTCAGACCAAACAACTAACAGGGAGGGTGAACAACCCCTCCCATCAGCAGATAACTGGATTAAAGCTTTACTGAGCAAGGTCCTGCCCACCAGAGCAAGACCTAGGTTTTCCCACCACCAATCCCTCCCATCAGAAAGCTTACACAAGTCTCTTAGCCTCATCCATCAGAGGGCAGACAGAAGAAGCAAAAAGAATTACAGTTCCACAGTGGCTAAAACAAAAACCACATTATAGAAAGTCAATCAGGATGAAAAAGCAGAAAGTTATGTCCCAGATAAAGGGACAAGATTAAACCCCAGAAAAACAACTAAATGAAGTGGAGATAGGCAACCTTCCAGAAAAAGAATTCAGAATAATGATATGGAAGATGATTCAGGATCTCAGGAAAAGAATGGAGGCAAATATTGAAAAGATGCAAGAAATGTTTACCAAAGACCTAGAAAAACTAAAGAAAAAACAAGCAGAGATGGATAATATACTAGAAGGAATCAATAGCAGAATAACTGAGACAGAAGAACAGATAAATGACCTAGAGGACAGAATGGTGGAAATCACTGCCACAGAACAGAATATAGAAAAAGAATGAAAAGAAATGAAGCCAGCCTAAGAGACCTCTGACACAACATTAAGCACACCAACATTCACAATATAGGGGTTCCAGAATGAGAAGAGAGAGAGAAAGGACCTGAAAATAATATTTGAAGGGATAATAGCTGAAAACTCCTCTAATATGAAAAATAAAATAGTCAACGAAATTTGGGAAGCACACAGAGTCCCAGGTGGGATAAACCCAAGGAGGAACACACTGAGACACACAATAAACAAACTGACAAAAATTAAAGACAAAAATAAAATATTAAAAGCAATAAGGCAAAAAATGACAAATTACATATAAGTGAACTCCCATCAGAAGACATTAAGAAGAGGTGGCAAGAATACACAGAACTGTACAAAAAAAAGATCTTTATGACCCAGATAATCACAATGGTGTGATCATTCACCTAGAGCCAGACATCCTGGAATGCGAAGTCAAGGGGGCGATAGGAAGCATATGAATAAAGCTAGTGGAGGAGATGGAACTCCAGTCGAGCTATTTCAAACACTAAAAGATGATACGATGAAAGTGCTGCACTCAATATGCCAGCAAATTTGGAAAACTCAGCAGTGGCCACAGGACTGGAAAAGGTCAGTTTTCATTCCAATCCCAAAGAAAGGCAATGCCAAAGAATTCTCAGACTATCGCACAACTGCACTCATCTCACATGCTAGTAAAATAATGCTCAAAATTCTCCAAGCCAGGCTTCAACAATACGTAAACTGTGAACTTCCAGATGTTCAAGTTGGTTTTAGAAAAGACAGAGGAACCAGATATCAAATTGCCAACATTTGCTGGATCATCAAAAAAGCAAGAGAGTTCCAGAAAAACATCTATTTCTGCTTTATTGACTATGCCAAAGCTTTTGACTGTATGGATCACAATAAATGGTGGAAAATTCTGAAAGAGACGAGAATACCAGACCACCTGACCTGCCTTTTGAGAAACCTATATGCAGGTCAGGAAGCAACAGAACTGGACATGGAACAACAGACTGCTTCCAAATAGGAAAAGGAGTATATCAAGGCTGTATATCATCATCCTGATTATTTA
>NW_011495078.1:14695145-14695853 GCF_000754665.1 Bison bison bison | reverse complement strand
GACTCATTTGAAAAGACCCTGATGCAGGAAAAGATTGAAGGTGGAGGAGAAGGGGACAACAGAGGTTGAGATAGTTGGATGGCATCACCAACTCAGTAGACATGAGTTTAGGCAAGCTCTGGGAGTTGGTGATGGACAGGGAGGCCTGATGTTCTGCAGTCCATGGGGTCATGAACGGTCGGACACGATTGAGCGACTGAACTGAGCTGATCTGAACTCCCATTAGTCTATCAGCTGATTTCTCAACAGAAATTCTACAAGAAAATGGCCTGATATATTTAAAGTAATGAAAGGGAAGAAAGCAAAACCAAGAATACTCCACCCAGCAAGACTCTTGTTTAAGATTTGATGGAGAAATCAAAAGCTATCCAGACAAGCAAAAGTTCAGAGAATTCAGCACCACCAAACCAGCTTCACAATAAATGCTAAAGGAACTTCTGTAGGCAGGAAATTCAAGAGAAAGAAAAGACTTACACAAAATAAACCCAAAGCAAGAAAATGGTAATAGGATCACATATGTGGATAATTACATTAAATATAAATGGATTAAATGCACCAAAAAAGACAGAGACTGGCTGAGCAGATGAGAACATGTTGCATGGATGCATTTCCACTTATCATGTTACTCTGCTTGATCCCCCCAAATTGTATGTGATTATTGTATATTATTAAGTTAATCATGTTCCCTTTATGACTTGCAATTTTAAT
>NW_011495078.1:14693984-14695045 GCF_000754665.1 Bison bison bison | reverse complement strand
TATTTAATTTATATGCAAAGTTCTCATTTACATGAGAAACGCTGGGCTGGATGCAGCACAGGCTGGAATCAAGATTGCCGGGAGAAATATCAATTACCTCAGAAATGCAGATGACCCCCACCCTTATGGCAGAAAGTGAAGAACTAAAGAGCCTCTTGATGAAAGTGAAAGAGGAGAGTGAAAAGATTGGCTTAAAGCTCAACATTCAGAAAACGAAGATCATGGCATCCGGTCCCATTACTTCATGGCAAATAGATGGGGAAACAGTGGAAACAGTGTCAGACTTTACCTTTTTGGGCTCCAAAATCACTGCAGATGGTGACCACAGCCATGAAATTAAAAGATGCCGGCTCCGTGGAAGAAAAGCTATGACCAATCTAGACAGCATATTAAAAAGCAGAGACATTACTTTGCCTACAAAAGTTCTGTCTAGTCAAAGTCTATGTTTTTTTTTTTTTTCCCAGTAGTCATATATGGATGTGAGAGTTGGACTATAAAGAAAGCTGAAAAATACCATTGGTAGCTTGATAGGGATTTGATTGAATCTATAAATTGCTTTGGGTAGTATATTCATTTTCACTATATTGATTCTTCTGATTCATGAACATGGTATATCTCTCCATCTATTACTGTCCTCTTTGATTTATTTCACCAGTGTTTTATAGTTTTCTATATATAGGTCTGGAGAAGGCAATGGCACCCCACTCCAGTACTGTTGCCCGGAAAATCCCATGGATGGAGGAGCCTGGTAGGCTGCAGTCCATGGGGTCGCTAAGAGTCAGACATGACTGAGTGACTTCACTTTCACTTTCCACTTTCATGCATTGGAGAAGGAAATGGCAACCCACTCCAGTGTTCTTGCCTGGAGAATCCCATGGACAGAGAAGCCTGGTAGGCTGCAGTTGATGGGGTCGCACAGAGTCAGACATGACTGAAGCAACTTAGTAGTAGTATATATAGGTCTTTAGTTTCTTTAGGTAGATATATTCCTCAGTATTTTATTCTTTTCGTTGCAATGGTGAATGGAATTGTTTCCTTAATTTCTCTTTCTATTTTCTCAT
>NW_011495078.1:14692933-14693440 GCF_000754665.1 Bison bison bison | reverse complement strand
AACTTGTTTCATTCTTTCTATTTCATATTCAGTACTCCCATCTCATTTGTTTGTTTTCCAAAGTCTCCATCTTTTTTTATTCATGTTCTTTCTCAACCCCTTATCAAGCATAGTAGAAAACTTTATACATATATAAATAATATGTATAATATATGTATTTTAGAAAACTGAACAATTCTTGCCTAACTAAAAAATTTGTGACATTTGATTCCACTTGTTTGACTTAGTATGAATAGAATGGTAGATGTCTAATTAAAAAAAATAGACATGAAAAAAGTAACAGAGGTTTACTATATAGCACAGGGAACTATAGTTGATATCTTACAATAACCTTTAATGGAAAATAATTTCAAAAATAATGTATATGTATAAGACTGTTAACATGTAAAATATCATGTATGAAACGAGATGCCAGTCCAGGTTCGATGCATGATACTGGATGCTTGGGGCTAGTGCACTGGGATGACCCAGAGGGATGGTATGGGGAGGGAGGAGGGAGGAGGGTTC